>NC_143014.1:290140883-290481508 GCF_055824585.1 Amblyomma mixtum
GCCCGCAAGCTATAGGCATGGGTTTGATCGGTGTGATCGTCGATTCAAACGGTGTTGGAATAATTTAGTGCAAAACATTCCACTAGTTCAGCGAGAAGAGGGCAGTTGATGCTTAACTAAATTAGGTTAGCATGCAACGTTACATGTTGCTCGTGAGAGCAACGGTGGCATGCAGAGCCGATCTCCGAGCCCCCACTTATTCCCGGCTTCACTTATTTTCGCGCGCTGCCTGGCATGAAGAGCAAAACTGGAACCAATGCGAACTTCCATAACAGTTAGCGAGGAGATTCGCTGTCATAAGTTCCACATGACAAGGGTATCTTCGGAAAATCGCATTCCATACATTGCGCCTTTGATGACGGTACCCCAGAATAGTTTCCCAAGCACTTAAATTCCGTTTTCGGGCCATCGAGGCACCCTACTACCTCGCTCTTTTACGACGTATGGCAGTCACGTGACGCCGCTTAGCTCCTGCGCCTGCTGTTCCTGGAACTTTCCCCGGTCCCCTTTTGATGGCCTTTGATGGAACGTAGATACACCGTCTGCTGGGCAGGAATGACAGGTAGCGACACAATCGCGTGCGACACGTTTATACTGCTTGCTCCAAGAGGATGACCCTGGCTAAAGAGCTGCAGTTAACAGTTTGTCAACTTTGGCACCGACGGTTCTGTGCCTTCTATGACCCCACACGCACATCCTTCGCATCCCTTCGCGTGCTCCACCTGCATATTACCACCTACCATCTTCGCTAAGACAACCAAATGCCGACGGTTCCGCTCACCTGAGCTGCGCGCTCAGGGCTCTGCATGGCGGGATCTATACACTCGTGGGCATCAATGAACTGGTCGCAAGCAATGCATCGCAGAATCCAGCGCTACTGTCCGTCCGTGCTGTCCTCCGACACATCGCGAGTATCCAGGAGCTTTTCGCACTGGAGATGTCCCCAGCGGACACCACCTGTAGTAAAGCCATATCACTCATTCCAGTCCAGAAACAGCGGAAAGAGAGGCTCCGATGTTTCTTTGTAAATTGCTTTTAATAAAAAGTTAGGACGAAATGAGACATTTCGCGGAGGAACTGCGGAGGAGATGCAAACCGGAACCGAAACGTCTCTGGCTATCCAGCACGCCATTGAAAATGCTACTATGGTTGGCCGGGGAATGAACGGTTTCGTAGCGTGAAGGACGGGGGGACGCTCTCACTAAGGATTAGGCTGCCTTTTCTTTATGTGTTTCAAATGTTGTTTCATTTGAAGTTTTCTTCAAACAATTCCCAACATGCTGGGCGAAAAAAATTTTGAAGTTGAAATTTTGCAAGATAGTGTTATGGAAATATTGGAGTTAATCGTCCACTCTTTTTGTATGCAGCAAAATCTATCTTTTAAAGTATTTCCATCGATCGCATCGAACAGTTAATGCTGCTGTAAAAAACCAATGCGGAGCAATTTTGACGATAACAAAAATGTGAGTAGAAAAAAAAATGCGAGTCTGCCGTCGGGTGAGCAGCGGATATATTGATTGTTGCAGTGAAATTTTACATTATATGAAAAAATAGCGTTCATGAACGGTTTCTCGCTCAAAGACGCTTTTGTCTAGAATTGTTGGATGTGCTTAGCGACGTGACATACTTCCTTCAAAGAAAGACCAAACTCTCGTAACAGAAACAGTGGTAATTATGCTTAAGTTTCATTACTGCTCCTGCAACCAATTATATGTCACAAGAAGCAAGCTGTCGTCCTTGAAGAGGCATAAGACTTTTCTTTGTACTTTGCAGCTTCATATCGCTCAAGTTAATGATACCGTTTGTTAGATGATTACCGCTTAAATTTCTTTAATTTAGCTCCCCTCAGTCCTTCTCTTACCTGTCAAAAGTTAACTGCTTTCGTTGTTCCTCTCCGCGATGCAACACAATGGTGGTGAAGAAGGGAAGAACTAATACAGATCCGAAGAATATGTCATCTGTGTGGCGTAAATGGACGCCTCACTTTCTCGACTAGCCCGGTCTGGCAAGGCTCCTTTACTCGACGAAACAAAGCACTATGTGTTGCAAGCACCATCGTCCTGCCAGCTTCCTATTATTCTGCGCATGTCTGAACTGCTTCTGCTTACGCTTCTTTCGCCAGCATAATCAGGGTCAATGCAATTTTGCAGGAACAAGCTACCGTCTTTTCCAAAAGCGTCCAGCCTGCCTGCGTTTCTTCTCCTTAATTCGTATATGGTGGAGCACGTACAGCTTTCCCAAAAATCAAAAGTTCTTGAAAGGTGAAGAGAAGGGTGGTCCATAGCTTGCACTGATTTAGAGCCAGGGAGGTAGCCTAAATGCTCCATTGTACGACCGAGAAACAAACCGTATAGAGCGGTTAAAGACGGCACGTAGTGGGCACCTGCTTCGTGGTGTCTGCGGTGTTGGATCGTGAGCAGGCACATTGGCGTGCAGGAGAGCGTCGTCGCGATAGTTGCGTACAGCTCTGGATGCGACCGATATGGGCCACCCCAAAGCAGCGTCGCCGCCCCATCTGATGCCAGTGGCAGCTGCCACTCAGCTCGAAGGTGGACTTGCGGTAGTATGGCCTTGCATCCAAGGCATTCGCTTTGATGGTCCTCGACGCCGGAAACGGTTGCCTGAGAACCTGCAAAATAGCGTGCCATAATTATATTGACTGTAATGGTACCTAAGCGACTGAACGATTTCGCTGCAAACGCAGGTCATAAAGGTGGAAACACTGAAAGCCCGAGGAAGCGACAGTCTCTAGTTTCGTAGGAATAAGTACAGACAGTAACAACTAATTCATCCTCCATGACTGTGAGACCTCGGATCCTATGCGACTAATACATGGTCTATACAGAAACAAAGCGTATCATTCAAGGGCTATGGCGAAGCCAGCAACGCTGTACCCAACCATGTAGCGTAGCGCACTCTAATTCGAAATCATTTCTCGCCTCATGAGTGGCGTGTACAGGATGTGTCACCACGGGCTGCGGACAGGAAGTGTGGCCACAGCGCGTCCTCATGAACGGTCGATCATCCACTAAGAGTGCAATAATGATTAATAAAGACTGAATGGAAAGTGTAAATGACCAAAGTGCTAAATGAAATTATTAATTAAACAAAGCAAGTAATTTCGCTAATTACTGTGGGTAATTCACGAAATTGGAGAATTATTATAAATTCTACCAGAATGAAATAAATAATAAAATCTGTAATGAAATGTATGTTTAATTAATTATAACTAATATTAAATAAATTACTAATTAACTTATTAATCAATTACAGTGTGTTATTAAGTAATACCTATTTAAATAGCTAACCCCAATGATTGCTTAAAAAAAGAGAACGGTGGCGTCATATGCGTACTTTGTTGCACCATTAGGAAATGTATTAACAACGGGACCCATGTCTTTGGATGTGGTCGAACCGAAGTTAGAGCGTAAGGGTGTGCAGAAACGGTACCCAGGTAAAGATTTCGAAGATATAGTAACACAGGATGCAATGGAAATCGAAATGCTTTCGAATTTCCACACGCAAGGAGACTTTAGTGCCTCTTTAATGTTTTTCACCAACCAGGAATGGGTGCTCACAAGGAATGGGTGCTTCTCTGCAATGGCTGCAAGTCGTCGATACCGTCGTGAGCAGCCTTCGTGGGCAGGCGGGTCTCGGTGTGGACCAGGAACACGCCGACGCGGTACTGCAGTGAACTCTGCTTGCTGTCATGCGTCGGCAGATGAGGCCAGCGCCGTCTTGAGGCACACGCTCGACAAGTCGCCCAACTACCACCTCCGCGCGAACTGTGCGCCTGCGCACGGAGCAGAAGAAGAAATTGACGGCCGATTTGCGCAGTTAGGCCAACGGCGAATCAGGTCCGCTAGCAGGCACCTCTCTTTTCACTTCGGTTCCGGTGTTCGGCTCCATTGTCCACGGATGGAAGATGTTCGCATAGCGATAAGTGGTTAATGCCTGCATTGCGGAATTGGTCATTCTGCACTTTACATTCGTAGGTCCTTGGAAGTCCGCGTACCACACCTGACGCAATGGCGCACCGCTTAACAGCTGCGCCACTGCGCCAGGAGTGAGTGGTATGAGGACTCACAAAAATCTATTAATGCAAAGTAGAGAAATAGCAGTTCCGCATATAGGGGCATTAACAAACTAACGCTGTTGCGTCATACCCTTAAAGCGGAGCCTGAGTGTCTCCCCCAATTGCCCGTCTGTAAAGAATCCTCCGAAATTTCGGGGAGCGGAAGATTACCCGTAGTGACTGTTGTTACCAGCTGCAATTGCACACGTGCCTTTACAGTGACCGCAGCTTTGGGAAGCGCGGGAACTCCTTTCTGGAGAATAAAATTGTGTAAAAAAATTTGTGTTGAGAATTTCGCTTTGAAAAGCATGTGTTTTCGAACTTACATTCCACACCATCGAACGTCTAGTAGCTGCTTCGATAATGAATCTTTTCTACGTCATTTCTTCCCACATTTCGTTCTGCGTTGCACTATAAATTGAGAATGCACCACTGCGGGCCTTCAATAGATGTCAGTAATATCCAGGAAGTGTACCGCCTTTGCCAAGAGTAACCATATGCCTTATGGTTTGGTCCTTACTCTTAAAGTGGAGCCGTTATGGCTTCCCTCAAGATTAAAACATCTTGAAAAGTGAGGACACGAGTTTTCCTCACCTTACACTGACTTAGAGCTCGGGAGGAGGGCATAAGTCCTCCACTACAGGGCTGAATTAAAAGCACACCGTACAGATCGGATGCTTTTCGGTCTTTCAGTCGTTGACTGGAGAGAAGGCGCTTTCAGGAATGCAGACATGGGTGAAGAAAAATTGGTCCCCACACCCTTACGAAACCTTTCCCGAATTTCCCACAAGTGCATTTAAGGGCATCACCAAGAGACGTGACTTGCGACTATTCGCGCTAAAAGGCCGTAATGAACGAGGGGCCTCGTGTGAATGGGGACCTGCATCTGCGCAATTTAGCAAGGTGTGATCGTATATTGTTTTGAAAAGATGCGGCAGTTTGAAATTAAAGTTTAAAGAGTGCGCCAGATCTCCTCACTCGGCTTCAATTCATGTTCTGGGGCAGAAGAAAAAGTGACTGTTCTCTCCTGTGCGGCCGAGTTTAAGCCTACAGCAAGTCAGCCGCAAAGCGGCCCTAGTTCCGTTCTGTGGGGTCAAAATGGAAGTCGCTAATCTGTTCTCTGATTTTAATAAATTTTTCTTGATACAAGTTACAATCAAAAAGGAACCTTGATAATTTTATATATGAAAAAATATAATCAGATACAAAAATATTATATCATTTTTTAGCATAGACCGCAGAAGTTTCCACTCGGGTGGTTCAGTCTTACTCGAATGAGTGCATTCCGTAAGCACGAAATTCTTCTGGGTCACACTGCGCTCACATCTACGTAGCTGCTTTCACCTCACTGTCCATGCTAGACTTGGCCGCCGAAACTCCGCTTCTAATACAGCTGTGCTGCTCGAAAGCCTACGTAAGTAAAAAACAGGCGTCCCAACATTAGTGTGGCAACGCCGGTATTCTGCATGAGAACTTTCAGTCAGCGATGAATATCAGACGAAATCGATTAATATCACTTGCGAATACCGGCATCACTACAGCCACCACCGAAATCTGTTCCAGCTTTTTTTCCCCGTCCATACGGACCTTTACATTTGGCAACATGGGGAACCACCCACAACGGCGGAAAACTAACAAAAAAGTAAGAACTAACTGAAGCTTGCCCTGTACGGTATGTTGCTTTCCCGCGCCAATGTATTGAGTCGATTTATCATAGCGCCATTATTGCGGTCGCTGAGAATATGAAATGTTCTTTCTCCATCCCAGCTTCATTCTGATATTTTTTATAGCACAATGAGCACTACTCACCGTTCACACAAGTTTAACATTTATGTATTTTTTTTATTTCGTACCACGTTTCTTGCCCTCGCGTGACAATAACTGGTGGAGAAACTCGGCGCTCTGATGAGTCAGTTACGTGTCAGACTATAGCGGGATATAATCGTCTCAAGTGATTATCGGAGGGAGGGAATAAAAGTTGCAATCAGTAACTGAATACAATACACGTTTTGACGGCAACGACGAGGCCCGCCTGCGAAGGCAAAAATGGGTAGGAAATCGCACTGCGTCGTGTGTGTGCACGATCACTTTATCAATCTCCTTCACCCGTAGCTCAACGCACGGGACCTAAAACTATTTGGCAGTTAAGGAAGCGCTAAACTATTTTTAATTCATGGTCTTTGAATTAGGTATTTCCGTTCCCGTTATCAAGGACTGCACAGCTATCGCCTGAGATTGCCTGTTTCCTTACCAAGCAAGAGTTGCATGATCCGCTCGGCGTAAGCGTGTCTTTAACACCCGGTAAAGATTGTGCATCGCTACCACGCGCTGCAATACCGCTGTGAGCAGAGATTGGAGCAGAGCAAGGAGACGATATACACGGAGAAAGACCACGGCAGAGGCGCTTCGTGTCCGTCGTCGTGCTGTGGCCCAAAAATTTGTGTTGAGAAGTTGGATCAACCATCCCGACGATCCGCGCTTTTTGAGCGCTGTCAGCTAGAGCTCTTTCAGGACCGCCGCCGAGGCATGTTAGAGTTGAGAAATCTTCGGCAGACGCGCGTCGTCTCCGAAGCTCCTCCAGTCGACACCGGAAACCTTTCTGCGGTTCCGATGAGCAGTATGGGTGAGGGCGAGTGACGCGTATTTTACTGCATGTGACAAAAGAGTGCTGACCCGGCCGTTCTTAAGCACTTCCAAACAGGAAGCTGAGCGGCGCCTAGATCCGTGGCCTGGATGTTTCAGATGGAGTGATGACAAATCGTGTGTGAAAAAAGTAAGCCGTTTTAACTGAAGGTACGGCCATCAGGTAGGAACTCTGAATTTCCTTCCGAAGTAAGGGTAGCGTGGCAATAAGAATAAAGCGTTGGCATTCGTGAGGCAGTACTCACCCAAGCACTATAGTGGGTATTACTCATCCTAAGTATCCAAAACCTCCTCAGGTCTTTAATAAAAAAAGAATCGATAACTCATTGCCTTTCGGTCATAGTGCAGTGGCACGGGGCAGCGATAGGATGCGCTGAAAGAATCGTGAAATCTCAGATTTGAAGGCTTGTGCCGCTATAATCTGACAACGCTCATGATTGTGGCTCTGCTAAGTACTAGGTCCGAGATGACTGATTCCAGGTCACTGCCAGACGGCTGGGTTAGTGATGTGGCCCTGTGCGCGGCACAGCTAGATCTGGTAAGCAGCCCATGGTATACTGACAGCAAACGCGCGCCTTCACCTAAACGACGCGCGAATGCCGCAAAACTTTCCATTAACAATAACGTCTGGAGCATCGGCTGCAGACAACCGTAGCAACACAAGGAAACGAGACAGTCAACGCCAGAGCCTTTAGCTTATGCGCCACGAACGCGTGGATTTCACAGATGTAAGAGAGAAATCAAGCTTAGTTTAGCAAGGACATTCATGATAGTAAGTTTTGCTGTTGCATTGAAAGATAAAGGGGAAAGTAGCCAAAAGTCAAACCCCGCCTTTATAGGCCACGCATTGCCCTTTCACAAGCTGCACTCATGTTAAAAGTTCATCACATTAACCGGATACCAAGCCCGGAAAATCACTTAGAATATTATGAATTCCTAGGTCACGTGAGTTTTCGACAATAAAAAAAAATACGGAAGACACTTTGTCAAGACTAAAGTGTGAAACGGCGGAAGCCTGGCGCCATTGCCAATGATGTCTGTTGGGGTCTCATAACTGCCTGTAGGAATGCGTCTCAACTAGCCATGGACGTCTACGATCGCTACTTTGAGGCGCGAGAGGCCGACCCATCCGCAAAGCACACTGCCGCCGCCGCGCCACGCCCAAGCAGACGACCGCCACAACAGCGCTTCGCGACAGCGACGTCCGGGCACGCCGCCGAGCACAGGGCGCCGCGCGTGCGCCGACGCGACGATTCAGCCCGTGCAGCGCCAAGCCACTGCGACACCCGCGCCTGATGACAGTGACGGCACACACACGCGCGGCAATCAGGAGCCCGCACATGCGCTTTGCGACAGTGACGTCACGGATTGGAGGAGACCTATCAGGAGGCCGGAAAGACTGGACAGATTCTGCTAACATATGACCTTGACAATGAGTCATTAAAGGCTTCCGCCTTAATATTTGAAGTGTAAGGGAGACGACAGGCCTATGTGCGAGCCACATGGCCATCGCCTGGTGCACGCTCTTGGCTGGACTAGCTGATCTCGGACTGCTGTTGGCCCTGCTCCCAGTACGAAGCTTCTCCCTATAAACCCCACCTTACAGAATGAAATTATCAGACAATCCTTAGTAATAAGTTGCCTTGATGGGCACTGGTAAGTCGGCTGAAGACTCTTCCGGAAACAGCGTCTGTCTCTATCGTACCTGACCGGTTGGGAGAAATGGGAGACCCTGTTGCGCTCCGCTGACCCGGGCACGCAGATGATCGCGACGGACCTGGCCGCCGATGTCATGGGCCATCATGGACAAATGAACGTCTGAATGCAGTGGGGCCGTGCTGGGGCCCAGGGGCCTACGTCCCCTAAACACCCTTCAATCAATAAAGTTGCTTCCTCCTCCTCCTCCTCCTCCTCCTCCCCCCCCCCCCCCCGCGGCCCTTGACTTCGAAGGCGGGGCAGGTGGCCGTCACAGGCGCGAATGCCTGGTTAGTGTCTGGCTTGACGAACTCGGCGACCGGCGTACGCCGGAATGAACGCGCCGCAAGGATCGATGGTTGAGCGCCGCTATCGCGGTACAATCCGATTCCCTGGCCACCGGCGGTGAGGAACTCAAGCAGCGGAGGCATTCGTTCCGGTGGGGCCTAGGCGGTGATATAAGGGGCCAGACCAAGAGGAGTGGTGAGTGAGACATACCGGGGCCCTGCCATGCGTAAAAGGGCTTCACGCTCATGGTATCAGAGCACAATCAAGCATGCGGATGGGCGCAGGAGCGTATTTGTCGTTGCTGCCCGCGAAAGAATAGTGGTGAATACCCACAAGGTGGATACCCACGAGCAGGTAGTGACTACCCAGATTTGTAGATTGGATGCAGAACGAAGGAGGCCGTATCAGAATAATTAACAACTCTGATTTAGTGATAGAGATGGTTGAGGGCGGTAAAAGGGCCTATAAGCTTGAGTTTGTTGAAGACAAAGAACAAAAGAGCGGAAACAGAAATAGCAAAAAAGAAATGACCGAAATAAATAGATTACAAACATTAAGAAAGAATATGATGGAAGATGTTTTGATTCTAGAAAAAAAATCGAAATGCGGAGCAAATATTTCCATTGCTTAATCCGAGCATAGAAACACGAAGCATAGAACAACCGCTGAAGACAGGTGTAAGCTGAGTTTCTAGAATGAACTTCGAGCAGTCGCCCCCTTAACGAAGCGAAGCGGTGATTGAAGAGAAAAAAAATGTATTGTTTCTTTCTCAGCACAATTACGATACAAAGAGGAAATGGCCAGACCAGGCTTATATACGTAAAAATTTAGCTGCGCAACACGGCAACGTAGTCGGCTGAAGAACAGTTCAAGTTTACGCGACCGTCAATCTTTACTCCTCCAAGGGATCAAAAGCTGCTGAAAATCTAGTTTACATCCCTCGCACTCTCGCATTAAAGCGTAGGTAAGAAACCTTGCGGCCGTAATGTTGCGCACAGTTTGTTGTTGTAGAGGTCAACGAGTGGACCACTCAGGGCTGCCTCCGTTATAAGCATCGGCAGGATCATTAAAATGAAGGCCGCTATGGGCGTAAACCTAAACGTACCGCATTGATGGGACATCAGGAATGATCGGAAACTTGTTGTTGTTGTCCTCTAAACTTGAGCGTAGAGCAAAGAACGCGAGCCATCCTTCTTTGTCTTCTGCTTCGTGTTCTTCGTACGCGTGCACCGGGGAGAATGCAGACGTTTCTAAGTCGGGAACGGGAATGTGTGTATGTAAAACAATAAAATCTGGATGCAGGAAACAAAAAGTCGCGCATTAACTGTAAATTCATTTTGGAAAGGTTTGTAAAACTAAAAATCACCGAATTACAGGTGTCCGTCACAAAAAAGTTCAATCAAAATTTTGGTATGGGCTAGTCGGTGGCTCATCTTAAGGAAAGTATATGCGGCGCAAAAAACACGGACAGCAGATAAGACACAAACAACAACAGTGGGCACAAACAACAGGACAGCAAAAAAAAGTTCACTATGCCTAGCATGTAACGAATCCCTACTTTACCCAAAGTAACCAGGCACATGGGTTTGTTTCTCCGCCGTCTAGCCCAGCACTTATGGCACCCTGAGAGTTTTCTACTGTCGAAATATTTTTTTCTCGTGGCTTCTGCCGTTTGCTCTTGCAAAGGTGTCTTCGCAAGTATTATCACTGCAGAGCTATTCCGCTCGAAAGGAGACGCAGGGAGCACTCTGGTGGGAGCGTTTATCTACTTGACAGCTCTTGTACCCTCTGCTTCACGGTGCTGTCGCTGGTTCCTGGCCGCTGTTCCGTAATTGCAATTAAGTTAACTTGTCCATGACTATATTTCATGAACGTTTTTTCGTTCAGATTATTAGATATGCAGTAAAAAAGACAGAGTAAAATCCCCTGTTTAATGCGGACTGCAAGGCACTAATACATTGTCGAGCACATGGCTCCATGACGAAGCAGTCAGTGCACCACTTTGCCAAGCGACTCGCAGTTTGCCACCCAGCGGGTATGAAGGGACATGCCAATGCGCCTCTGGTGGGCGAAGTTTGTCTTAAGACGACAACAAAGATCAAGGTCGCGCGACCGATTAGCGCGTTGTGTGCTCAGAAAAAAAAAATGGATGCGAAGAGCTCCCGAACTGGACGAGCTTTGAAAAACTCGGCCCCGAAGCGCAGGCCCGAGACACGAGGTAGGCAAGGGCGCCTACACCCGGCTTTGTCCTCCCCAGCGCCTCGGCCGGTTCCGGCGACCGTTCCTCACCTTCCGTCTATTTCGCCCAGCACGACCAAAACCATATTGGCAGAAACTTCGCAGCTAACCGATAAATCGGATGGTTCCCCTTCGTTTGCTATCTTCAATGAGCCATCTTCATCTATGTCTGGAAGTTGGGAGGCCACAGCCAGTTGGGTTACAGAGATCGAGGACCTGAGGTGCAGCGTCGGTTCCTCTGAATGTGCTGGGCTATT
This sequence comes from Amblyomma mixtum, assembly GCF_055824585.1. Taxonomy (NCBI): domain Eukaryota; kingdom Metazoa; phylum Arthropoda; class Arachnida; order Ixodida; family Ixodidae; genus Amblyomma; species Amblyomma mixtum. Next base: position 290,152,080 of record NC_143014.1, read on the forward strand.
GGGGACCGAAGGAGTGTGCCTAACTTCACCTGACTCAACCTTCGACGATAAAAGCGCTGCTGAAAAGGATGGCCGAACAGTCCCGATGCCTGCTGGGCCATTAAACTCAACCCTGTTGCCTGGCGGTATTCCTATCGACAAAATGGATACACCGAGGATGCCAGCTGCGGGGCCGTCCGGACAGCAACGCAAGCAAGTCGGCATGCCAGACACATCAACGCCGGGGGATTACGGAGAGATTCCAGCATGTCCACTCGGAGTCTACTGGGAGATGCAGAGGGAGGAACTGCGACGGACTGGTGCCAAGTTCATGTAATGACTGCGAGCTTCCCAGGCTGGACGGTACTGTCTAGTGCATGTGTGCTGTGCTCTTTACTTTCATTTTTTATTTTTATGCTCTTGCCATTTTGTACTCTTGTGTTGTTTCCCATCAGGCTTTTGAAAATAAATTCAACTATGTGCTGATGTATCTCCGCTCCTTATCTTTGTCGTTGAGCCTGTATCGGACACATTGTATAAGTACCAGCTGCGTTAGTATGGTGGCTAAGACGTTCTGCTGCTGAGCACGTTGTAGCGGGCTCGAATTCCATCCTGAGCTGTCGCCTTTTTATCAGACATAAGCTTCCATCCCACGGCCAGTCTTGCGCTCTGTATGTTTCTACCTTCACTGCCAGCACCTCGTTGTCGAAATGCAGAGCACGGGATAAGGGGTGAACACCTGCTTTGCAATGCGATAGTAGAGTGCGCCAGGAGGTTCAAATTAATCCGTCTTTGAGCCAACGTTCTCATAGCCCACGTGAAGTTTGGCGACGTTAAAGCCCGCTTACTATCACTTCGAGCGATCCGAAGTGACAATGAGACGGGTGTGCCTGCAGGCTGAACTGGTGTGGGTCTAGAAGTTACGGTCATATTGAACACCCGATGTAGATTTCGTCTGCTCGGGAATCGAAAACGAAGATTTCATGCCTACTCTCAGTCGTCGGTAGACGCCCAATGGCGCCGCTTCACGTGCGGAGTGCGCCGAAGACACCTGCTGGGAGAGTATATAAACTCGCTTAATCACTGCATTGTATTCTCATGAACACGTGTGCCAAGTAATAACATCTACACAGAGCACAAATCCCACAGTCACACGCAAAAGTTGGCGAACCCTTTCAGGGGACTTTTTCATACATCCTCCTCATTCTTGCGCTCCTGCACATATATCGGTTGATAGATGGCTATTGTTTAGATTCTTTCAGACCTCACGCAGTTATCATTCCGCGGTAAGTTAGCCGCTTTGCTCCTGCGGGTCAGAAAGCTCCCCGCGGAGAATGTGCCTTTTTCACAAGAATGGGTGACCTTTTGGGAGTGGCCGGTATCGGGTTCAGAACAAACACACCTGGGAGACGCAGACGCAGTGAGGTTCCTCAAGGCGCAACCAGTGCCGATAAAGTGGCAAGAGTGTGCTTGACAGCTGCCAGCGCCTGTAGCTTGCGGCTGTCGCTAACCTGAACTGCGCCTGCGCACTTTCGACCGGTGGAGGAGTACATGCGCTCGTGACAGGCTGAAAAAGGCCATGTGAAAAAGGCGGTGGGACCGGCGAAGATGTGCCGCCCTTTTCATGCGCAAAAAGTGAAGACAGATGGAAATGCGGGAAGAAGTTGAAATTCAAATTTGGGCTACAGATAATTCCGATTTACAATGCGCATCAAAAAAATTATTGCTGCAGCATACTCGTTGAGCGACGTCAATTAGCATCCCAGGCATAAGGCAACTTTACTGAGAGCCCCTTGCAGAGCCCCTATAATATCTTATTAGTTTGGTTTGAGTTGAGGGTTTGACGCCCCAAAGTGACTCAAGCTATGAGGAACACCGTAGTAGAGGGTGCCTGAAATTTTCAGCCAACAAGGCTTCTTTAACATTGCACTGACATCGCAAAGTACATGTACCTCTAACATTTTGCCTCCACCGAAATGCAACTGCCGCGGCGTGGATCGAACCAGCGGATTTCGGGTCAGCAGCCGAGCATCGCAATCACTGAGCCGCCGCGGAGGCGTAATATTGTAGTAGGCAAAATTCATGTATCCTGCGAATCATTTAAAATAGTTATCATCAGTCTGACCACGTCCACTGCAGGACAAAGGCCTGTCCTATATCCCTACAAATAACCGTGTCCTGTGTCAGATGCGGCCACCCCGCAAGCTTCCTATCTCATCAGCCCATCTGTGCTTCTCATCAGCCCGATGTGTTTCCTAAGAAAAAAAGTCTCGAGATCTTGACATACGGCTTGTTCAATGTGAACAATACGCCAGAAACCACAACATCGAAATTCAAGGTGTCCCAGAGAATAAGGAAGAAAATCTCACTCTGATTCTGTCAAAACTTGGTGATGCAGTAAAAGAACCAGTTACAGACTTGGATGTTGAGGCCTGCCACCGCGTTCCCACTCCCAACTCCGGCAAATCTAACATTGTTGTTAGGTTCAAATCCAAAGCCAAGCGTGATGATATGCTGCAGAAATCAAAAAAGATGCGGCTTACAGTCGAGGATGTTGGACTGGCAGGCACGGCTTCAATCCATATCAACGAATACCTAACGCCCGAAACCAAAAAACTTCTTGGAGCTGCAATAGCAAAGAAAAAATGAAGTTGACTGGAAGTACGTATGGACAAGAAATGGGGCTATTTACGCATGCAAAACTGATGGATCCAATGTCATTCGTTTGTATCTGCACGATGATTTGTCAAAAATGGAATAGTAACTGGTCGCTCAGCAGATGCATCTTTTTTCCGTTTCTTAGACTAATATGGAAGAGACTCCCCTTTTCACACCATGGGAGTTCAACTGCTCTTTAAGAAACAATAAGTGTGGTAAATGTTTGCAAATGCTACACTTGAACATGCAGTGTGCTTTAAATAAGACGGATCATCTGAACAGTTTTTGTCAAGCCTTAAGTGTACATTTCACGTAATCATGCTATCTGAAACATGGTATCGCTTCGATAATGACGTTATTCGATTTCCAGGCTATAATGCATTCTTTCTTAACCGAAGCTCAAAACGTGGTGGGGGCGTCGCCCTTCTAGTAAATGAAAGCTATTCGTGCCATATCTTATCGGAACACAGTCTCAGCGACGAGAATATTGAAATGATTACAGTCCAATCTAGCCGTCAATCATTTACCGTCGTTTACCGCCCACCACAAGGCAATATGAATGAGTTCCTTCGTGTTTTTGAAAAAGAAATCGCTTTTTTGTCAGATAATTTCTTATCTTGTATAGGAGGTGATTTTAATAAAGACATGGCTGTTAACAGTCCTGCACAACAAGAATTCACAATATTGCTTCAAGCCGCTAGCTTCCGGAACGTTATAAATAGCCCAACACGCATAACTTCCACTTCATCTACCATTATCGACCTTTTCATCACAAATTATGATGTGCCTCTCACCGCAGAGCGTTTCGCAGTAGACATCAGTGACCATCTACCTGTTTTTCTGCGCGTTGAGACTAAACCCCTCCCAACACAAGCCTTTAATCCACGTCGGCAGTGTATTTCCCAGAAAAACCTCGAAACATTCAGAGGTCGCATAGAGCTAGGAGACTGGGAACCTGTTCTCTTAAGCACCGACTCGGATGCTGCCTACACAGCTTTCTTGCGACTCTTTTTTCCAATCTATCACGAATGTTTTCCTGCTGTTGAAGTAAAACTGCCGAAAAACGCTAGCAAACCATGGATATCCTCAAGACTTATACGACTTGCAAAAAAGAAGCACAGGATGTTTGCTGAATTTATTAGGACTAGGGATACTTCACTATTGGCCCGTTTTAAAGCATTTCGAAACTCTTTGAACAAAGAACTCAAAACAGCTAGGACCACTTACCACAATAATCTTTTTGATAAGGAGCTCTCCAATCGCCCTAAAGAAAAATGGAGGCGCCTTAATCTACTTTTGAATAGAATTACGCATCCAAATAACATGACAAGTTTAGCAGTTGATGGAACTAACCTGAGTGGGTCTCGTTTGGCCGGTGCTTTTAATAATTTTTTTACTACCGTTGGCAGTCGGTATCACAGCCCTGACTTGTCAAAATTTCACCATAACCCGCACAATAAGAAAAAGCTTCCACATGACAACTATGCCACTTCAACGTCCCAAGACGCGCTTTAAAGAATAAAATCCATTTTTTCTGAAGTCCTCTCCTCGATGAGACTTTGGGTGCACATTGGGGCAGAGAAGTGAGCGAGAACCTAGTCACGTGACAACTTTTTTTTTATGGCCAATAAATGAAGCTACGTAAATCGTAACTTGACGGAAACAGCACTACCAGCGGTTTTTCGAGATTATCTAAAACTTTTGCATTGACACTTTTTTCCTGAAGTTAATAATTAGAAAGTGAGCTAACTAAGCATAACTAATTAATTAACTTTGAAGAGCGAAAAAAATACTCAAGACTAGGCCATGCGACTATGAACAACCCTGAGTTGGTTTCACTGGACTAGGACACTTCGCCTTTTTTAAAAGTTTGGTTACATTTAGCTGGGACATCCGGTATATAACACGGCGCTGACTACAGCCCACTTTCCTGATGATATGAAACTTTCTAGGGTGGCAGTAATCTTCAAAAAGGGAGATAGAAATAATTTAAGTAATTACAGGCCCATATTGGTCTTACCTTTCTTCTCCAAGGGGCTAGAACGCGTAATTCATCATCGAACTCATAATTTCCTTCTAAAGCACTCTTTTAAATGACTGCCAATACGGGTTCACCAAGAACAAATCAACAGAACATGCATTAATTGATCAAAAAGAATATATATTAGGTATTATTGAATCCCAGAAGCTCACTGTTGGAATCTTCGTAGATTTCAGAAAGGCGTTTGATACCCTCAGTCATAACACCCACTTTGCAAAACTTGAACATTACGGTATACGTGGCCATGCCCTTAACCTTTTCAAGTCATATATCTCCTCGCGTTCACAATATGTTGTCATCAATAATTGCCGCTCTGATGTCCTACAGATTTCAAATGGAGTGCCTATACTAGTCCTATACTTTTTAACTTATATATAAATGGCATCACTAATATAAACAACGAGATAAAATTTACTATTTATGCTGGTGACTCCACTTTGTTCGGTTCCTCCACTGATATTAATCAATTAACCGATTCAGCGAACTTAGTATTGACTGCTCTGAAGGAATGCTCATCCTCAAACTCCTTGACAGTAAATAAGGAAAAAACAAAGGCTATAATATTTCGTGCTAAGGGCAAGTTGGTAGGCAATGCACCATCTATTTCTTCAGTGGCACAGAAATTGAATATGTTCAATCATTCACATCACTTGGCGTAGACTTTACCCCTTCAATGTCATGGGATGCTCACATAAACAAGGTCTGCATCAAGCTTTCTAAATTCATAGGTATCGTCTCTCGCAATAAATATATCTTACCTACAAATATAAAATTTGACCTTTATATGCATTATTTTTCTCATACTTAGGGTACTGTTATTTGGTATGGGGAAATACTACAGTGTCCAATTTGCAAAAGCTCTTTTTTCAACAGAAGAAAATGCTACGAGTCATTAAAAATTCCTGCTATGACGCCCCAACTCGTCCCATTCGAATAAAATACAAAATAAATCCAGTTCCTAGGTTGTTTGAGTACAGGTTTGCCTGTTTTTACAAAAAACAGGCGGCAAGAGATGACCCCTTTTTGTCCCGTATTATGCAGCTGGTGCTACACAACACGCCGTATACCACTAGAAACGCTGAAATGTTTTCGGTACCCAGATGTAGAACAAAGTATGGTTTTGCTATGCTGAAATATATACTACCAAGATGTTTGAACTCTTCTCTTTATAACAATATTTACACAATGTCTTTTCGTGCACTTCGTGAAACTTTTATTGATTAGGTAGTATTAGTACTGAAATACATATGTCGACCGTTATTTTTTCTTCCCTTGTCACTGTTTAATATATCTGTCCCCCTACCTCCATTGCAGCACAAGCTGTTTTGTTTGAGATGTGAATTGTTATTTGTATGCCGCAAGAACTGCCGCTGCTGTCATCGTCGACTTTTCGGGTGACGAAGCCCGTCAAGCGGTTATTGCGAACCGCTTTTATTTCGTCACCCACGCTTTCTGTAAGGCAAAAAGCGAAATAAACATTCATTCATTCATTCATTCATTCATTCATTCATTCATTCATTCATTCATTCATTCATTCATTCATTCATTGACTATATGCCGGCTCTTGCTTTCTACGCTTGCCCGTCTTCTTGTCTCCAAACATTGCACCTGCCATTTTTCTTTCAATAGCTCGCTGCGTTGTTCTTTTCGTTAGCGTCCTCGTCTCTGCCCCATCGGTGAGTCCATGCAAGATGCGCCTTGTACATATGTTCCTATTGAGGAATATTGGTAAACTGCTGATCATCACCTGAGGGCGCCTGCCAAGTACATCCCGACCCAATCACCTATTCACTTACCATTCCAGTGCTTCGCTGCCTATCGTAAACTGCTGTTCCGTTCCGAGACTGTTGAAGATCACTTTAGATGTCTTCGCTTGAATTTTTAATCCCACCGTTCTGCTTTTCCTGTTTTGCTTCGTACTTCGCCCCGGAGATAAATAGCAGGGCAATGTCATCAGCGAACCACAGATTACTATGTATTCTCCGTTAGTGTTTATCCTCAACTGGTCACACTCTGAATACCCTCGGAAAATAAGGCATGCTTGGTTAGCTTTTCAAGCTTAATATATATAAGCGATTTCACTAACGGATGAGAAATCAATCGTTCTGATCGCAATCACTTTCACTACAGTCGCACTTGTCATCGTGCTGAAAAGCTTATAAAATGCACAGGAAATTCACCGTCGGCAGTAGCATCTAGTTGCTGCCCATGAAGATCCTCGCGGGAGTAAAGAATACTTGTAACAGTCACAAACAGCTTCAAATCAACACTTCGCGATACCGCCAATGTGTGCGTAGGTTTGAAGGGCAATCAGTGAACTCAGTGCAGGCGGCGACAAAACAACTTGGGGGGACTCTCGTTCCCCGCTGTTGCACACGGAGAAGTTCTAATTCACTGTCAACACTTGTAACTGCCATTCGCGGCCAATATTATATATTTCCTTTCATAGCTACCACCACGATCAATCGAGGCGGGCGCCGAGCGGAAGGGAGTGTTCACACTGGCGAGTCGAGTTCGCGGCCCACTTCCCGATACCTCTCCCTCCGAACAAGAATTGGCAGGGGAGGAAAGGCGCCGTTCGCGTGCTCTCTTCCCCTGTAGCTCGCACATGACGGTGTGATGGAAAGAAATGACCGTGCACAAGGGCAATGCGGGTCCGCGAGCCCCGAAAACTGTACTGCGCCAACGACGAAGCCAGCGGTGGCGGCGAGTTGTCAGCCGCGCGGGCGTCTCCAGACCCAGTGGCATGCGCACGACGAATGGCGCTACCGCGAGACAGCTTCCTTGTTCTGCCTGCCGCGGGGTTTCGGTCCCACAATGTAACATTATGTACCTCTACTATCACATGTGGAGAAAAGGCCCAGGACACAAAGAGCCATCCGACGCGTAGTCAGAGTTCGCGAGATAGCACATCGTTCATCGTCCATGAGGGAAAATTAATCGCAGTAATCGTCCCAATATCGCCAAGGCAGCATGCATTTATACGCACAATTGACCTGTTGTTTATATAAAACTACTCGGATATATCTTTTCTTGTTTCAATTTTTTTTAGCGGCGCACGAAATTACAATGCCGCTTAATCATACAAATGAAAAAATATTTTAGAGCGTCATTGATTGTCTCAGCGCAAAATTTCATGAGAGAAACAATAACATCTCTTAAAATATAGAAAGAACAGCCCGATCCAGCAGAAGGCGCAATGCGGCCGCGAAGCGTGTATGTCTCGACCCGGACGCCTAGAAGAGGCGCGCGCGCAAGCGGCTGCTATGCGCTGTGGCTTCAATTTCCTGGCGGAGCAAGAACCCGGATGTCACGTGACGTTTTACTCCACGACGATGTGGATTGGTTGAGGAGCTCTGCGCCATGAGGTCGCGCCGCAAGAAATAGGTCAGCGAACGACTGCACCAAAAGGGCCGCTGGCGACTTGTTCGTGGCTCCCACGGTCGCGCCACATAATTAAGCCAATTCTTATGACTCAATGGCACTTACGAGTCACGAAGGGAGCGTGACTGGCTCCCGCTTGCGTCCAGTGAGCGGCCGACTGTACTGATGCTCACATTTGCATGGGCGACACGCGGGTCACTTTCGCGAATTGGTTTCATTCGGAAGGAGAGTTGTCGATCTTGACTATTGCCGCCAACGAGCAACCGGATGCGGGACAAACTTTCGTTCACTTCCACGGGGCCGCTGACTGGTTACCCGTTTAAGAGTCACAGTCGCTAAGTTAAAAAATCTAGCACCATCCGACTGGCCTGCGACTGTAGCTTTACGACCAAAACGGTCGCACAGCTCCTGTGACTAGCAAGTGTAAATGGGCCTTTAAGGTAACGATGTTCGCGAAATAATGGAGCTACACATATCCACCCTACTCGGCATTTTTTCCACTCCTCCTCGGTGGCAGCTTCTTCTTCAGCCTTCCCTCTTCGAGGCGAAGTCCAGGATGTAATCTCACAAAAGCGTGCACGTCGGTTGGGTTTCCTCGCCATCACCATAAAATGAATTTCGACGATGAGCTGTTGCGCATTTAGTTTGTCCGTCGAAAAGATAAGACATCGCGACGGCACTAAGCTGCGATTGCCTTTCATTTATTAGCGCCTATGCGCAGCCTAAGAAATTTTAATAATACCGCGAAAGTCGACTGACTGCTCATTGAGCACCGCATGAGGGTTCCCAGCTGCGAACGAGGCGAGAGCACACGCGTGCCTATGAAGCCTACTCCCATTACGAGCGTATTCTACCGCGCTTTCTCTTGCGCGCGACAGACGGCCCCCTGTTCTTATACATGAGACCCCTTTCTTAGACCGCTGGACATACGGAGATAAACTGCGTGTATTCGCAATTTCCCGACCGTACTTATTATCAGATTTGATATCTTCAACTCGCACCAATCCAGAGGTTCGGGGAGTTTCTTTACAGCGATCATGAGAAGAATCGGCACGCTAAAAATGCTTGGCAGTTTTGCTCTACTCGGCAGTGTTTTGTAATAGTGCATCCTTAATAATATGAAAAGCTATTTACACATATAGTACTGCGGTTAGTTAATGATAAGAAGTAGCAGTAGTTGCACGGCAAGTAGCGCACTCTAAACTGACAACAGTAAAAAAAGGTGTCCTCTGGCGCTCTCCCCTGAGGACAGCTCACTCCCTGTTTACTCCCACATAGGCGTATTCGTGCTTAGAGTGTAATTGCAACCAGAGGCACAGTGGCCAGCGAATGGCAATTCATTTATGATCAGTCAGCTGAAAATACCTATGGACTCACCGAGAGGCCTGGGGCGGGGTGAAACGAGGCGAAGAGTGCTATGCCCCGTCATATAAGGGGTTGCCTGCATTTTGTATGCATGCGTACGGGGCGAACAAGGATGAGGCGCAGGCAATGGCGATGGAGCGTGGCTGTCAAAGTTCTGCTCGACGTACTTTTCTACACGTAGTTGAGGTGGTAAGTAAACTTTAACTAATTGCCAAATAACACACTTCTCACCCTTCTCTCTCTCACGGGGGGTTCCGTCCTCGCGTGAAGCCCTGTTTAAACCCCGCCAGTGATAAACGCTTTACCCAGACGAAGGCAAATCCTCTTGTCGAAACGTTGGCAGGCTTTTCCTCCCTCGTTCACTTTGTGTTTACGTGTATTAGAAGGCTGATATGCGTTCTCGTGCATGCCCTCGTCTTTTTGCCTTTCTGCTGCCTTTCCCAACAACTGACGAATGAGGCGGTAAGCCAGCGTCTCTTGGCTACAGGAGTAGATGGTTCCACGGAAGCGAAGACGGCGGTCTCTGTTACTCTAGCTCCCCTTAAGTTTTTTTTTTTTATCTTGGCGGAGGTAATTGAATTAAAACGAACCGGTTACCTGGGTCTTTTTTAGGCTTCTTCCTGAATCAGTTCTTAAAAATGTTCTCTATTGAAGTTTTGAAATCAAAATAAAAGTTTTAGTTAAATCTGTCCTCGAATAAGGCTGCTTAGCAACTTCGAATCACCAAGACGTCATCGCGCCTTACCATCAGTCTACCTGTATTCAACACCATCCCTATTAAATCTCATTCATGTCTATAATATCGCAGCGGAATAAGACACTCTGCGAAGCAAGTGAGAAAATATGACCATCTGGCTTCAGGCGTGACCGCAGGTCCATCCCAGAGCAATGTTGCAAAGAACCGTTTGGAAAAGAAAATCGCCTTTATTGCGTGAAATTCTCCATATGGTGCAGTAATAACCAAAAGGGACACCAGAGAATGTTAGAGAAGCGGGTGTTAAGTACGCAAAAATAGTAGTATTTAGCAGATCACCCTCCGCACTGTTGGCGTACCCGCGAAACTTGACGCCTTGAGAACAGTCCTTACGTTCCAATACCAAATGCAGCATAATTCTACATAATGAAGCGACCCTGATACTTCAAATTACGACTATGAACGTAGACCAAACGCCCGCTGTGTTTTTCCAGTGCCGGCACTGAAAGGGGAACAAGCAGTCCATCTGAACTTTTCGACTGCCGTGTAGTCGCAGCAAATGCATCGCGCATAAAACGCATTCGAAATTTTTAGAACATTCCTGCCACGAGCGCAACAAGTATATTGCCACCTGGTGTTCGCAGGTGGCGCTGAAGTGTCTTCGAAGACGTTGAAGTGTCTCGCGCTGGCTGGCTGGCTGCTTGCTGTATTCTGCCGGTTAGCGATCTGTCGCCCTATTTTCCGTTACATATTTTGGTGTAGGCGCTGGGTAAAGATCCCCGTATATGTCTCATACTCCTCCGGATACCCTGGGCTCCAGTCCTTCGCTAGTGGACACCCCCGTGCACCGTGCTAGTCGGAGAAACCAAGGCCTACCTCCCGAACACGGGCTTTTGGAGTCTGCCAGAGCACCCACCCATCGACCTGCCATGCCAGCTGCAGCCTACTACACCTTGCAGAATCCGCGACTGCCCAAACCATTCCACGGCAGTCAGCTCGAAGACGTAGAAGACTGGCTTCTCGAGTTTGAACGCGTGGCCTCATTCAACCAGTGGGACGACGCCGCCAAGCTTCGAAACGTCTTCTTTAGTCTCGAGGATGGTGCGCGTACCTGGTACGAAAACCGAGAAGACGCCCTAACATCATGGCACGAGTTCCGCCGACGCCTGCTGGAGACCTACACCAGCACGGATCGTCGAGAACGGGCTGAACGGGCTTTGCAGTCTCGCATTCAGATGCCGAATGAGACTGTAAGCATGTACGTGGAGGCTATGACTCGGCTCTTCCGGCGAGCTGACCCGGCCATGCCCGAAGATAAAAAGGTGCGCCAACTCATGCGCGGCGTTAAGGAGCAACTTTTCGCTGGCCTCGTGCGCAGTCCACCTGGGACTGTTGCTGAGTTTCTCACGGAAGCGGTCACGATGGAGAAGATGCTCTTGCGGCGGTCTACCAACTACGACCGGCCGGTACTCGCCGCCTCACTTACAGAGCCGCTTCCTGCCTTCGGGGCTAACCCTGGTCTTCTCGCGACCTGATCCGCTCCGTTGTGCGCGAAGAGCTCCAGGCGCTTTTCGGTGCTCCCCTGCCGACGGCCGGCTCTCTCGCTAGCCTCGTCCGCGAAGAGGTTCAAGCCTTGAGACCTTCGTTCCCGTCCGTTGACCCACCGCCTTTACCCACGGAGTGCCGTCGTCCAACGTATGCTGAAGCCTTGCAACGTCCTGCGCCCTCTTCGGCGCCGTTTCCTCCGTCCAATCAAGGCTCGCTGTTTTCCGCACACCCCGACACGTACTACATCGACAATCGACGATCACCCCAGCGGAAGACGGACCTGTGGCGTGCTCCAGATCGGCGGCGTCTCTGCTTTCACTGCGGGGAACCCGGTCATCTGTATCGCCAGTGCCCGTATCGACAGCTTGGGCTGCCGGGGTTCCCTATCGACATGCCCCGTCCACCAAGAGGTCAACGACCCCGGGAGATCGAGTACTACGTAGCCCAGCAGCGCATGGCGACAATTCCCCAGCGGCAATCTCGGTCTCCATCACCACGCCGACCTTCGCCACAGCCCCAAAGCTCCTCCTGGATGGCGCAGAGACGGTCGCCAAGTCCCCGCCGGGAAAACTAAAGAGAGCGACCTCAGGGGGCGAGGCCGCTGGCAATCGATGCGAACAAGACCCCCCGACAACGCGAACAGCGACCGACCGCGATTTAAAGGCAACGACTGCAGTACCTGAACTCGGAGATCGATTCTAGTTGGATATACCCGTGCTTCTCGATGGCTATAAGGTTAGTGCTTTGGTGGACACTGGCGCTGATTTCTCGATTTTAAGCGGAAAGCTAGCGGCGCTTCTTAAAAAAGTAATGACGCCATGGTCCGGCACGCAGATTCGCACGGCTGGCGGACATGTCGTAACTCCGCTTGGCCTATGCACATCAAGAGTCCAAATTCGCAGATCCACATTTGTTGTCAGCTGCCTAGTTCTACCTGACTGCTCCCGTGACTGTATCCTTGGCGTTGATTTTCTCCGAGAGTATGGAGCTATTATTGACCTCCGAAAGCGCACTGTCACATTTTCTACCGAGAAAGCTGATGTTTACTCCGAGGACTGTCCACGCCGCGCCGCCCTTCGAATATCCGCCGAGAGCGTTTGGATTCCGCCACGCGCCAGTGTTTTTGTAAGTGTTCACTGCGACGGACTACGTGAAGGGACAGCGGTCGCAGAGGGCAACCTGTCCCTTTTGCTCACCCACGGCATCTGCTCAGCGCGAAGTCTCATCCATCTCCGCGACGGCTGCTCTGAGCTCCTGGTGACTAACTTCTCTAACGAGCCCCGGCACCTTTTTCGTGCTACTGCCATCGCATTCGCCGACCCCTTAGCGGAGGTTTCTGAATGTTTCGCGTTCGAAGCTGTTAGACCTGTGCGCCCATCCCTTGACATCAGCCCGGACCTTTCGGTGACTCAACAGCGAGAACTACGTGCCCTCCTACTCGAATACGCTACCTGTTTCGCTTCTTCGTCGAAAGTCCGGCAAACGGCTCTTCTCAAGCACCGCATCATTACGCCCGACGATGCCCGCCCCATCCATCAGCAGCCGTACCGTATCTCACCGAAGGAGCGTGAGGCGATCCAAACGCAGGTGAAGAAGATGCTTTCAGATGGAATCATTCAACCTTCCAGCAGCCCCTGGTCTTCACCTGTCGTGCTGGTGAAGAAAAAGGATGGGACACTCCGCTTCTGCGTGGATTATCGAAAACTGAACAACGTCACTAAAAAAGACGTCTACCCGGTGCCTCGTATCGACGACTCGGTCGACAGACTTCGTCGCGCCCAGTACTTCTCCTCCATTGATTTAAAGAGTGGGTACTGGCAGATAGAGGTCGACGAGCGGGACCGCGAAAAAACGGCGTTCGTGACACCCGACGGACTGTACGAATTTAAAGTGCTACCTTTTGGGCTATGTTCAGCGCCGGCAACTTTCCAGCGGATGATGGATACCGTTCTCGCCGGACTAAAATGGCAAACTTATTTGGTTTATCTCGATGATGTCGTCGTATTTTCCGAAACCTTTGCCGAACACCTTGAACGCCTGAGGACAGTCTTAGATGCCCTCCGATCGGCCGACTTAACGCTAAAGCCAGAGAGGTGCCACTTTGGGTACAAAGAGTTGAAGTTTCTCGGTCACCTCGTGAGCGCCGATGGCGTTAAGCCCGACCCCGAGAAAACTGCTGCCGTCGCCAACTTTCCTGTTCCTGCAACAAAGAAAAGTGTGCAACGTTTTTTGGGTCTGTGCGCATATTACCGCCGCTTCATCGCCGACTTTTCAAAGATTGGCGCACCCCTGTACCACCTCACGCGCAATGATACACAGTTCGTGTGGGCTGCCGAGCAGCAGGAGGCTTTTGCCGAGCTGCGCAGACGACTGCTAAAAACTCCTGTTCTTGCGCACTTTGATGAAGAGGCTGAAACCGAAGTCCACACCGACGCGAGTAACGTCGGCCTCGGCGCCGTACTCGTCCAACATCAAGGTGGCGTGGAAAGGGTCATCGCGTACGCAAGCTGCACGCTTTCTCGAGCTGAAACAAACTATTCGACCACAGAAAAAGAATGCCTTGCGGTTGTGTGGGCAACCATGAAATTTCGTCCGTACCTCTACGGCCGCACCGACCACCATTCGTTGTGCTGGCTTGCCAATCTTCGCGACCCATCGGGGCGCCTAGCCCGATGGAGCCTCCGCCTCCAAGAATTCGACTACACCATTGTGCACAAATCTGGCCAGACGCACGAAGACGCTGACGCACTCTCTCGCGCACCCGTCGGGTTAGCGGATGATAGCACAGAGGACGAGAGTGGTTTTATTGGAGTTGTCAGCGACTTAGACCTAATGACCCGACAGCGAGCTGACCCAGACCTGCGACCTATCATTGATTATCTGGAGGGCCGAGCTTCTGTCGTACCCCGACAATTTTCTAGAAACCTGCCGGCCTTCTGTCTCCGGAACGGCATTTTGTTTAAGAAAAACTCCAGCACTGTTGACCGAGCGCACCTCCTCGTCGTTCCGGCAGATCTCCGCGCCGATATCCTTCTTGCTTGTCACGATGAGCCGACCTCCGGCCACTTGGGCTTTGCCCGCACACTTGCACGCGTGCGCCAGGCGTATTATTGGCCCAAACTTTCTCACGCCGTCCAGCGTTACGTCAGAGGCTGCCGCTATTGCCAACGTCGTAAAGCGCCTCCTCTCAAGCCAGCGGGCTTGCTCCAACCTATTCAACCGCCTCGGACGCCTTTTGATCAAGTCGGCATCGACCTTCGGCCCATTCCCTGTGTCATCGGCCGGTCATAAATGGATCATAGTCGCGACCGACTATTTAACAAGGTATGCGGAAACTAAGGCGGTGAAGAGCTGTACGTCATCTGAGATCGCCCAGTTTTTTATGCAACAAATCGTGCTGCGTCATGGCGCACCGTCCCACGTAATCTCTGATCGAGGTACGGCGTTTACGGCACAGCTCATGCGCGACGTGTTCGAGCTCAGTCACACGACCCATCGCAAAACCACTGCCTATCACCCACAGACGAACGGGCTCACAGAGAGACTCAACAGAACGATCGCCGACATGATCGCAATGTACATAGACTCGCAGCACAAAACCTGGGACGAGATTCTCCCGTACGTCACATACGCTTACAACACGGCCACCCAGGAGACGACCCGATTTACACCATTTCGTCTGGTCTACGGACGTGACGTTCAGACGATGCTGGATGCAATGCCTCCATGCTGCACTGATGACCACCCACTCACGCCAGACGCCGAGCAGTTCGCTCAGCGCGCCGAGGAAGCACGTCAACTTCCCCGTATTCACATTCAGCGGCAGCAGAGCACGGATGCGCGCCGCTACAACCTCCGTCATCGGCACGTCGAATACCATCCGGGTGACCAAGTTTGGGTGTGGACCCCGGTACGCCGCCCAGGCTTGTCTGAAAAACTAATGTGCCGCTACTTTGGACCGTATCGAGTTTTGCGCCGCGTCACCGAAGTGACCTACGAAGTTCTTCCTGACGGGACTGTGCAGCCTCAGCGTCGTCCACCCCGCTCTGAGGTTGTGCACGTTGTCCGCATGAAACCCTACTTCACGCGGTAATGGATAGTACGCTCAGTGTTCCGCTAGTTTTCGCGTGGGACACCTTCGCCCACCCACCTTGTACATTTTTATGTGCTTGTGCTGTTTTTTTTCTCTTTCCACTGCCCGTACTGCAACCCCGCTTTTATGTTTGTTTTTTTGGGGGGAGGGGGAGTAATGCCACCTGGTGTTCTCAGGTGGCGCTGAAGTGTCTTCGAAGACGTTGAAGTGTCTCGCGCTGGCTGGCTGGCTGCTTGCTGTATTCTGCCGGTTAGCGATCTGTCGCCCTATTTTCCGTTACAATATTCTGCCTAATTCCGTTTCAGTGGCAATATTGCAGTCGCCAGGCAACCGCACAGAAAGCACGCCAGACTTAAAACGCGCAGTGCGCGGCCATTTTGCGCCGACTGGCGCGCCGCGGTGCGGGCATTTCTTTGGGGACTGCGGGGCTGCGGCAGCTCCGCGGCCGCGCCTGCATATAGTCGCGCTTCGAGCGCTAAAAAAACATTATCAAGCATACTTCCGCAGCGTGGCTGCGTTGCAGGAACTATTTACGTTATCAAAGCGGTAACACTGACGCGTTTTAATGGCATTTAGTTCGACATTCAGGTTTATTGGGCCGGCGCTTAGAACGCGCTCTTGCTTATATCGCTTCTGTCTTGGTGCTCCACCGCAAAGAAACTTTTTGTTCAATATAAAGCATCAATTGGTGTGCGGCTAGCATGCAGTTCCAATTCCCATGCACTCTTATTCCTTCCTGCCGGCCATAAAGCCCCCCCCCCCTCCACAAACAGGGCTTTCTTGTCGCCTGCGTGGTGCGCCAGTTTATCAACAAATTACCGCTGTGAACTCTACTGAGTCGCAGCGCCAACAGAAAACAAATTTTGTCATGGTTTATGCAACGTGGTGCATAAAAACGTACTTTCGCTTAATTTATCAAAGCTTGAATAGATATGAGCAGCTAATCCAGCTTTCACTAATTCTGAGGTCCGAAGTCGCATTATTTTATTTAGGAGCTCTCGCCGCGTGTGAGAGCGTTGCGTAGCCGTTTGGCTTAGTGTGGAAAATGTAATGAAATCGCGCATATTTTCCTATGAATTAGGTAGATACCGCCCCGCCGCGGTGGCTCAGTGGTTGCGGCTCTCGGCTGCTGGCCCGAAAGACGCGGGTTCGATCCCAGCCTCGGCGGCCGAATTTCGATGGAGGCGAAATTCTAGAGGCCCGTGTACTATGCGATGTCAGTGCACGTTAAAGAACCCCAGGTGGTCGAAATTTCCTGAGCCCTTCACTACGGCGGCCCTCATAGAGGCTTTACAGCGCCGTACCATGGGGGCTGCCATCTTTGATCACGTGATCGCGCCGCCATTACTCGCCTCCTGACCGCTCGGCGCCTGCCTTGTCGCGATGGCTGCTGCATCTGCTGGAATAGTTCCGCCAGCCAGTGTTTCGATTGAGAAGAAGTGGGAAGACGACACTAGGCTTTGGCCAAAGCTTCAGAGGACATGTAAGTACCTAAAATTAATCACTTGAAGCATGAAAACTTGATCGCGCTTCATGTCAGCGAGAACCGCTCGGCTTTCGCCTCCGTCACTTTGAACCAAGGAATGGATCCGCTTCAGCGCTTGTTTTCGATCTTTTTTTATTGTTCTCTCTTAAGTGGCGAGGTTTAATGCTCGATTGGAAGTGCAGGTCGTTGTCATAGAGGGTAGTAAATGACTCCAGACATCGCCCCAAAGCGTTCACATGCACACCGTGCCCGTTTGTTTACTACCTGTCACGCCCCCGCCGCGGTGGCTCAGTGGCTACGGCGCTGGGCAGCTGACCCAAAAGATGCGGGTTCGATCCCGGCAGCGGCGGCCGAGTTTCGATGGAGGCGAAATTCTAGAGGCCCGTGCGCTGTGCGATGTCAGTGCCCGTTAAAGAACCCCAGGCGGTCGAAATTTCTGGAGCTCTTCACTACGGCGTATCTCATAGCCTGAGTTGCTTTAGGACGTTAAACCCCCATAAACCTGACCGAACAATGTCACGAGCGGGTGCCTGTTATCCAGCGGCGCTTCGCGAATTTAGAATTTTTCTCCTGGTTTGTTAAACATGTAAAGGTGACAAATTAAATACGTAGTTACGTACGGCCGTGCGCGAGTGTCAGCGAGCAGTCGAGTGATTGGGCACTTGCATTCTGAGGTTGCATTCGACGTTCACGTTGTATTCTGACGCTGCATGCCCAACGACAGATGAATTACTCTGCTAGCGATAAACCTTCCGACTCTCCTGTGGTGAAAGCTTAATCTTAGTGTTGCGCGCATGCTAGACGTGCGCGCCTGTAGCTGCAACGTGACACTGATGTGCAGAATGATCGACAGTCGACAGTGCAGCACTTCGTGACTAACAGCATCGTGACCGCTAAACCTAAAAATGTGGCTCTCGCGCACTTACTTTGTTAGTTTTATTACCCCTACGACGCGTATGACTTCAGATGGTAGTGACGAGGACAGTTTTTGCTTTTCAGGTTTGGGCATACTGAGGCGACTCCAGCCCCTCGATTTGTTTCCTGTCAAAAAATTAAGGCATTAAATGTATCACTAGTTATATTCTTGGTATCTTTTATGTTGTGTCCTGCATTAATTTGGCTTTTTATTTTTCAGTTGTGTACGAGTACATGATCAACGCACTGGACACGGATGGAAACCCAGCGCATAATTTCGAGGGTTTGCCGAAGGCTTGAACATTCTGGACAGTGGCCACGTTGGCACTGCATTATGCAAACATGACTCCGAGAACTGCACCATTAAGGCTGAAATAAGGTCGACACAGTCAGTCGGAAAGGTGTACACCACTCAGGTCAACTTTGGAACAGCTTTTTCTGCTGCTTGCACCTGCAAAGCAGGCCTTAGTGAACGCTGCAGCCACGTCTGTGCCCTTTTAATGAAAATTGTTGATGCGACGAGCAAGGGGCTGACAGGTACATCATGCACTGATACGGCATGTATGTGGAACGCATCCACTGCCCAAAATGTGACTCCTGGCACGATGGCAGAAGTGTATGACCACCTGGAGTCACACGTTAGAGTTTCTGACTCATGACATGATGGAGGCCCACTTCGCCAAAGGCCCCTTAAATGTTGACAAGCTGCAGGGCACACTGCTGCACTCTGTTTTAAAACCAAAAGATGTAGCCCGGAGTAAAACGGCCATTGCACGTAAGGAAGCTGTTGTTCACTTTCACTTCAAATGATAACTCAGCTTAACAGTAAAGCAAGCAATTGTGGAACTGTTCTTTCATGTACGCATGCTACACTTGATTGCTACGTTCAGAGGCATACATGGCACTGTAATTACGATGATGTTTTCTTATATAAATTCTTGGTCTCCAACCTTTCTGTGCCAGCCGAAGTGTTCATTGCTTGCCTTGTTTACACAATGAGTAAACTTATTTTGTTGGCATTACCAACTCACGAAATAACGGAGTTTGCATCTGTTTATGTATGCAGGCTCATCACAGCCACATGGCATCCATAACAGCCAGCTTACATGCAAGCCATGTAGAGAATTCTACAATAACCACGTACTGGTTACTGCCGACAGTGCAGCTGCACTGTTCAAGCGTCAGCAGGGAAGCAAGGCTTGGTTTCATCAGAGGCATCTGCGCATCACAGCAAGTGAAGCAAGGTCGATCCCAGTCAAGGCAGCCCCAGATAAGTGGGTTAAAACGCACATGAACCCCAGCTTTGCTGGTAATGCAAGCACACGGTAAGAAAACTGCAGATGATAAACTTGTCATATTTTACAACTCTGAATTTTGTCGATTTAAAGTGAGATTTTTTTATAGAACAAAAAATCATTGCAATGCACAGACGCCAAAATTTCTAATATTGCAGTCATTTAAAGAACTGAACGCCTGTTTGGCCTGTTGTACAATAAAAAGCCTTTTGCGTTCACAGGAGTATGTAACACTTCATTGAATGCATTGTTAAAGCAGTCACAGCAGATTGAATTAGCTTAACTGCAGAACACTATTGCGGCAGTGCATGCAGGAGCTGACTTTTGTTTGCTAACATCATGCTTGTTGTGCAGGAGACGAGCTACCAGTAAGCTGCAGATGAAACTCTGACAAAAGCTACAGCGCCGTATTCCTCTTTCTTTGTGCCCTTTTATCTACGACTGTATACCAGCCTGCTACACCCAGTGATGTGGCCAAGGCAATTTTATTTTTTCTTGGGCCGCCCACCCAAGAATGTAGCTGTTCACCCACGATAGCAATACTGTTACAGGTATCAGTACATTTAGTGGTCATTCTTTAGTTAACTGCTTATTTCCTGAAAAGAGTTTCAAGTAGTTTCCAAGGACAAGTAGGTAATGCAGAAGTAAGACTTTTTTACGCACTCTGTTGATACATGATGTTTGAAATAAGTGTGCACTTAATTTACGTATTCCCTGTCTTGTCGTCAGTTCTTTCTCTGATGTCAGTAAAGCGTATGCTTATTTCAAAGTAATGCAGACATGACCACAGGATTTTCAAATGACCTGTTGAAAATTGGCCCTGGAAGTTCTCCATATTCAAATATGTGCATGGAGAGTTGAATGAAGACTGGTGATGAGCAGTATTTTGGTGCCGATAATTATTGGTCTACATGCTGTATCTATACAAGGGTCCCACAGTTTCAGCAGTATTATAGTGATAAAATAACTTAAGGTCACATTCCGAGTGATGTGTGATGTTTTTCTCCTCTGAAGGTATGGATCACAGTGTAAGGCCAAAGCACGGGCCTGGTATGAAAAAACAAAGCACACTCGTGTTGAAGAATGTGGACTCGTCGTGCTTCCTGCGACACCATGGCTAGGAGCTAGCCCCGATGGCTTTGCACCAGAACTAGACCTGCTGGTTGAGATAAAGTGCCCCACACCACAAACACTGCAGAAACATGGCAGCCTGGAAGAGCTCTTCAGGAGTGGCAAGTATGATGTTCGTTATAAAGATGATGTGCTTCATCTTAATAAGGGTGGAAAAAACAAATATTACACACAGGTACAGTTGCAGCTGTTTTGCTGCGAGAAAAAACAGTGTGATTTCATAATTTGGTCACCCAATGAAGCACACATAGTTCAGGTGTCTCGTGATGAGGAATTTCTCAAAATGCATATCCCAAGTTTAGAGAACTTTTATTTTGCACACTTGCTCCCTGTGCTTGCAGACAGTAAGCAGTAAGTAGCTGTGTACTGTGACGTACAAAGATGAAATAAAAGAATGCTCACACAATGTGTAATTCACTGATTAGTTTTTCTGAGCAGCCACGTTCCTGTCCCCTTCATGGCTTAATATTTACACACACGTAGTAAACATACCATGTTACTTACAGTGGAAATCAATTTCCATCAGTCACAACACAGTGAAGACAATGGCATTAGCAATATGAGCAACCAAAAACAGTCAAGCCCCTAAGCTTTGCGGAAGTGAGGACTACATTCCATTTCATACACCAGGTGCGACCCTGTCATAGCTAGTGCTCTTGTTTACGCTGCCTACATCCACGGTCAAAAAGTACTGCGTTCCTTGTGAGCAAAAAATAAATGCTTTGCCTGCAGGCTTATTAGATACATTTGTCAGGAGCCGCCGCAGTGGCTCAGTGGTTATGGTGCTCGGCTGCTGACCCGAAAGATGTGGGTTCGGTCCCGGCTGCGGAATTTCTTTGGAGGAGAAATTCTAGAGACCCGTGTACTGTGCGATGTCAGTGTATGTTAAAGAACCTCAGGTGGTCGAAATTTCCGGAGCCCTTCACTACGGCGTCTCTCATAGCCTGAGTTGCTTTGGGACGTTAAACCCCATAAACCAACCATTTTTCAGGAGCTTTATTACATGTACTCTTATTGCTGACATCACGCTGTCACTTTCTTGAGCATTAGACCACTCAGCCACAAAACAAGCGCGAAGTAACCTGCCTCTTTATTTTTCATGCTGACTACTCCCTACCTTTCACAGCGTTGCACCTGATGTATGAAACCAAGTATATAGTTTGCTGGTTTGTAGTACAGGTAGTGCAAAACAAACCACATTATAAAGCCCAAAGATAAACCTCATAGTCTGAGAACTTTTAAGGAGAGCACAGTAGCCATTTGTCCTTCCTGAAAACAGTTCAGCACAATGTCTCTCTGATTAGGCGTGGCTGGAGGTTACACAGACCGGCAACAACTATAAGGATATCATTAACCAGTGGTTTTTTGGCAAAAAAGCTCGATGGGAGCTCTTTCAAGAGTCTGAAGCACTTCATCCGCCTTATTGAACGCTCAACATGGATCCGCAGCCTGGCCAGGCGACGCGATTCCACAAGCTCGGGCCGGCTTATCTGCGACCGACCTTTACAAAAGCTAGGCAGCATCAGCTTAACTCCTGGAGGAAGGAGGTCACTTATGGTGAAGCCCCGGTCAGCAAGGATTGTGTCACCTGGTGCCAAGAACTTCAAAAATCCACTCTGTTGGGTTATAAAACGGTCACTTGCACGGCCACCGTATGGCTTCGAAACAAACATTACAAAGCCGCATGGTGCAATAAAATGCAGGATCTTTGCAGTATTGTGCGACTTGTACCGGCTATATGTCCTGTTTCTACGGCGCAGGTTGCCTGGCCGCTCAATGAATATTTCAAAGCAGTCAATGATGCACGTAGAAAAGTCATAACTGTTAAAGCTGTCTGGCATTGATGCTATGATCGTGTCCCTGGCAAGCCAGAAAACAAGGTACCGCCGAGCAAATTTGGCAAGCCCTGACAAAAGAGAGTAGAAAATGCGACTAACTGCAGCAGTTGATATTGCAAAGCGAAAGCTCAGGTCATGAAGAAGCAGGCCAAGCCGCAGCCTCATCAGGGTCAGTAGCACCTGATCTTCAAAGGGCAATGTGAACGGTGTTTTCACTGTGCTCGCGAGAGCTCTCACCAGCTCGTCAAATACATCTTTTGAGAGCCCTGTAAAGAATTTGTACGTGTGAGGATGCAGGGTGGAGCAAACAGTAAATGCTGTCTGGCATGCTGCTTCAGTTGAACACTGAAGTGATGAGGCTGCACAGTATGCGTGGTCCCCATTTCCTTTCAAGTCAACTTGCACTGCCCGTTCCATCTTCTTCACAGCCTTGCACCTACATCCGCAGGTCGGACACCCTGTTGCAGTCCTCTCATCATTACTCCTGCAAAGTAAATGGCACTGAGGATTGAGTAACTATCACTCTGCTGCGCTGTTCACAGGTCACATAAACTCTTGCTGACAATTTTCAGAGTCACTGAAATCGAAATGTGCAAGGTAACCAGCAAAACTGCATGAGACATGCATTAAATATAGTTTCAAGAGATACTATCCGCAAAACAGGGGGCACTTGCAAACATGCAAACATCTTAATATGACTCTGGTTGAGAGGACCACTTCCATGTAACATGTAGTTAACACCGTTAAACATCCTTCAATTTACAGTCCAACCTTTACAGACCTTTGCTGTATTCTAAGGCGCAGTTTACAGTACCCCCTTGCCTCATACCAAACAGGCTGCTTCAAATCGACTATGTTTAAGAAGGTTACACGTCTGTGTGAAACATATTAAAGCAATGGTGGTCATGCATATAAGATTTCAGGCTGCACACACTTAGTGAACCCACAAAATATCTTTGGCCGACACAAAAGTACAGGCATGGTACAGGCAACGCCCAATGACAAGCACCAATTATGAGCCCTGCATCATACCTTGCTGGCCTCTGGTAAGTGGCAATAGGATGAGCGTCATCTGCTTCAGACAAGCATTCTTCTTCCTCTTGTGTAGGGGAGTACTGTACGTTGGTATCTTGTGATGTTGATGCCCCAGTTGAACTTGTCTCAAGCAGAGGTGGGATGGCCAAGCGGTGTTGTTTCAACACTCTTCTTCCCTTGTGACGGACAGTCTAGTGTTTGAAAAAAAATATATCAAAATGCAGTGCCTGTGCTGTAGACAGATCTCAACATAACTGGAGTCAATAAAACTTACAGATGTTCCCAGATGCAGAGTTGGGTATGGGTTATCTGGTGTGGGACGGCCGTCAATGAAATGAATGGAGCACACCTGCAGGAAAAATGGGTTTGAAAGGCTCATTGGTATTTACAATGTGTAAACCAAGTTTCACCCCAAAAAAACGTGTATGATCTAAAGGTGCACCTGGCCTTTTGTCTCACTAGTGCGCATAAATTGTAAAGGGATCACATTCACATTCACATTCATTTATTCCACATTTATCCTGGTACAGAAAAAATGTGAGGGCAAGGACTAAAAGCTGCTAGTTAAGCAGCTTGACTAAGGCCCTTGCCCCCTTTGATGGCAGCGTACAGGGGTTTAAAATCACACAAAAAATTACACACAATGATTAGATTAGTTTCTGCAGAAATTCTTGCACTACAGCACAAAATACGATCAAATAATATTTTACGCGCGTACACCAGAAAGCATTATACCGAGTCAACACACACACATTATATATATATATATATATATATATATATATATATATATATATATATATATATATATATATATATATATATATACATATATATATATATAAACTCTATACACAAAAATTTATACAACATGTACATACTTCAAAAATGAAATCTGAAACACAGACAAATGTATTTATGCAGAAATGTTTCTCTAATTACAACCTGGAAATGCCAGTCCTTAATCTATTGCTTCATACAGTTAAATTCCTAAAATATTTAACGAGTGCGGGTCTTGACGATGTTCGTATGTCCATGTCTGTGTCTTGAAGTGTGTTTAATAATAGAAGCACTTCTCCTTAATGTCCCTGCTCATAACATGATAGCAGCATTTCAAGGTGATGCGAATGTTAATTGCCGTGACAGTGATAGGATTCCCCAAGCAGCCTTCACTAGCTAGTGTGCGATCGTTTAAAGGGATTTTCTGATGTAAACGTGATAACGCACGCATGGCAACGCGTTTATGCTATAAGCAGTTCACAATTCTGTCAGCCTCACACATAAAAGTGCGGTTTACGCTCCACGCTTACTATGGGTATATGAAACTGTTCGAGGTCTCAAGTTGTATTCGGTGGTAAGTGATCAGCTTCATTGTGTGTGCTGGATCTGCGACTTCACTTTTAATCACATCTCGCATGGACCGCGATCGAGGATGGGACAACCAGGCAGCACGGCAGCCTTATAGGACGTGCTTTATCCTGAATATTGTCCGCGAAGATCTTGCACCTCGGAGCGAAAATAGAGCACTACACGGCGGCATGCAGTACACGGATCGGCGGTGAGCGTTGCCGATTCTGTGCGGTGCATACTCGGCAGTAACGGTATGTAGGGGTGTAACACGTTCTTTTCCGTTCCCACTGAAGCCTCGGGCGATCTTGTGTTATCAGCGCGCCTGTTAACGTGTGTTATCTGCAACGCGATCTCGATCACTAAACACGCAGACGCTACGGCGTCATGGTTTCTTCGGCGGAACAGCTGATAATGCGGAATGTGCACTTACCCTCGCAGACTTCCCGGGATCGAAATCTTTTCTTTGTAGGTTGGCTATCCAGCGCTGGCGGACGAGTTTGTTGCGTTCACCAGTCGGAAAAATGTGCATGGCGAACGGGCGCAGACAAGGGCAGTCTTTGTGCAGTTCGGGACCGTGAAGCTCGCAGACTGTCTCGTCCCACACCTTCAAGTCTCTTTCGCAATTCTTGCAATCAACAACGCAACAGGTTTTACCTCTGCCTTTCCACATCTTGGCTACAAAGACCACATTCGGCAGTCACCCGCGATACCACCAATGCATCGACAGCTGCGATTTAGGAGGAAAGTAATGGCGCCGAGAGCGTCGGCCGCCTGTGGCGACATCTGTTTTGAAGCGGAACAACTGCGCGCTGTAAACGGTCTATAGCCTGAGTCGCTTTGGGACGTTAAACCCCAATAAACCATAATCCATTTAACTCTGCGCACCTATACCGACAATAGGTAACAGCTGTAGCCACACATGAACTGCTCAACTGATGCAAAATATTAAAATGAAAATTGTTAAACTAAAGCAAACAAAAAGGCACTGCGCTAGTTAATACTACGTTATTTCCTTCCCATTCAAGACTTCGATAATTAGGATATTGCAAATACTTGCAGGGCTCCTCCAATAGTGTTGCATCACTGGCCGCTTCTGCAGTGGAATGAAGGAGAAGTTTGTACTAGTATAATCTATGCACCAAAGGCTACAGCTAAAAAAAACCTGGGGGGAAACGGCAGCTAGAGGTGTGACAAAGGGTGTCTCCAACCTGAAAGCGGGGCCGAGCGGACATCGTTGTACCGTGGCGTTCGTTTGCATCGAGGCAGACTATATCGGTCGACATTCGCGCGAAGTGACTGAAAATCTGGGAAGTTCCCCTTCCGAAAAATTCTACAGGCCCTTAAACTGGGCCATTCTAGCACTGGCATCTGGGACTTTGAAGCCTTCCCTTTTAAATGCCACCTTTTTTTAATAGAAGTTGGTGAAGAAAAAAAAAAGCACTTGACCATGCGCCACTCTGCAAATGCTCGCGATACATAGCAGCATGTCACGGGTTTGGTGAGCACGCGAGGTCATCACCGAGTCATGACAATGAGGGGTTGGCCGTTCGCGATGCCTGGCGTAGCCGGTAAGCAATCGTAGTGAATGAGACAGAGGCGTGTTAAGAGGTAACAAACAAAAAACAACGTTTATAGGTTCGATACGAAGAATACGCCAGCTTTTACAGAGGTGCAATGGACATCCTACAAAACAATTGCGGGAAAACATCATCATCATCAGCCTGACTACACCCACTGCAGGGCAAAGGCCTCTCCCATGTCTCTCCAATTAACCCTGTCCTTTTTCAGTTGCCGCCACTGTATCCCCGCAAACTTCGTAATCTCACCCGCCCACCTAACTTTCTGCCGTCCCCTGCTACGTTTGCTTTCTCTTGGAATCCACTCCGTTACCCTTAAGGACCAGCGGTTATCTTGCCTTCGCATTACATGCCCTGCCCAAGCCCATTTCTTCCTCTTGATTTCACCTAAGATGTCATTAACCCGCGTTTTTTCCCTCACCCACTCCGCCCTCTTCCGATCTCTTAACGTTACACCTATCATTTTCCTTTCCATAGCTCGCTGCGTTGTTCTTAACTTAAGCCGCCAAGCTGACCAAGTCTGTTCTTGAACTGACTCATGATAATGGCGGCCACATGGATGCAAAGCGTACACTTAGGAAAGTGCAAGACCGCTATTGGTGGCCACGAATGACCAGCACTGTGACTGAGTACGTTCAAGGCTGTCAGATTTGCCAGGCTCACAATCGTCCTGTCACAAGAAATGTAGGAAAAATGGGTTTTATGCCCACAGCGGAAGTGCCATTTGCTGCTATTGCATTGGACCACATCATAATGCCTCCTAACGACAGCAACCATAAGTACATCCTCAACGTAATAGACTTTGCCACTCACTTCATTGTACCCGCTGCAGTGGTCATAACAAGCACCAAAAAAGTAATTCACCATCTGTACTCGGTACTCTACCGTTATGGTGTCCCCAATGACTGTCAGATCACGGCCGCGCTTTTGACTCCCATGAGTTGTGGGAATCCTGGCTTTCCGCCGTTGCCGTTGCTCGGCTCTGCCGGCTTCCCGCGTTGTTTCTTCTCTTTCCCTTGCTCCCGCCTCAGGCGGTGGAGAGGCGGCTGGGTGACTAATCACTGTCATTTAGCCACAGCTCCGCCCCGGCTCCCCAAGGGTCTTTGCCATTGGCGCCTTTTGGCGGGAATCCGGGACCCGTTCTGGGCGGCCGCGCACCGCGCGACCGTCCGAGCGGGGCCCAGAGAGAGATCCCTCCGAGACAGCGTAAGGTGCGTACGCTACTGTTTGTCCGTGCCGGCTTTGCCGCTCGGACCAGTGCTTACTCGAGCTCGCCCGCACGTGTTCTCTGACCTGCAGCGGCTCGAGCCTGTCCAGCGGGGTCCAGCGACCTCTGACAGGCGTACCTTGCGTTGAATGCCCACTCTCTCTCGCAACCGGCCCAACGGTCGACACGAGAGAGAGATCACAACACTGCCGCGGGGACATTCTCCTGCAGCGGCGTGCTAGCGGCGCACATTGCTCGAGTCGCTTCGTGCGCGCAGCGGAGCCTTGCTCCTCGCGCGCCCCCGGGACGGGGTGACTATTGAGTGCGTGTGTACCTGCTGAAGGACGACGTGAATAAACGTCTTCTTTGTGAACTTGGAGGCCTATTTCTTTGCGGCGAATCGCTCTCCTCCCAGCGGAGGTTGAGTGCACCGCATCGGTGTCCCAGTGTGTGTGTGGTGACGGCTGATCGGGGCCCTTGGCTCGCGCGAAGCTCGAACCCGCGGTGGGTGGTGGCCTGTGTCCCCTTAGAAACCCACAACTGGCGCCCAACGTGCTAAGTCATTGGCGCTTACGCCTTTGATGACACATTAGCCGAGCAGGTCGCCTTGCCGATCACGCTTGCGCACCATGTCTACCCCCAGCGGGGCACTCGGCAGCTACATGTCGGCTCCCTACGGAGTTGTAGCGCCGTTTGATCCGCTGGCTGCTGTTCCTTCGAATAGCCAGACACCGTGGTTGGCCGCGGCCCCCATTGGGGTTTAGGCGACACAACTCAAAATGTCGACCACGCGGCTCCCATTGGAGCAGTATCGGAAGCACCCTGCGTTGCATCCGCTGGTCACATGCCTCAGCTGTGCACGCTTTCCGCCCAGTGCGAAAGCAGTTCGTGTCACGCTGCCGCAACCGGCAGTTTCGAACAGCAGCAACCGTGCCCCGCGAGCAGTCAATTCTGCTCTGGGAACGGCGAGGCGCTGGCCCGGTTCCCTGCGGAAACCGCGCCGCTTATCGAACTAGGAGCCTTGCCTCCCTCGTTCGTGCAGCCCGCCCAAACCTCCACTGAGGCCGGGGCGCAGGCGCTGCTAGCCAGTGCTGCCCAGATGATCCAGTCGCTGTCAGGGGCTGTTGGGACGCTTTTGGCCACGCCGAAGTTGTCTCACCCCGCGGTCAAGTTGCCCATGCCAACATACCGCGGGTATGATGACCTACTCAGTGCCCGGGATTTCCTTGAGTCCCTCACCCATTATCAGAGAACTATGGGTCTCACTGAGCAGGTGGTGCTTGCACACATCATCCCCGCAGCGCTGACTGACACGGCAGCTCGGTGGCATCGGCTTTCCGGCCACCGGGCAGCGACTCTCGAGGAGTTCCGTGCAGCATTCCTGCGCGAATTCCTGCCCGCTGACTACGAGCGTAGGATGCGGCGAGAGCTGGAGCTCCGTACTCAGGCTCCGGATGAGTCGCTGCAAGAGTATGTTCGTGCGATGGAAGACCTTTTCTCAATCGCCGAGCCCAGAGCCTCGAACGAGGAGCGTGTCGAAAGGACGATCAGGCAGGCACATCCGACCTTTTCGGCTTACCTGCGCGGCGGCCGATTCCGAGATTTGGAGGAGCTGGCCGCCGAGGCAAAGCGCATTCAAGGCGACATTCTCGCCGCGCGCGCCTATCGTCCGCCACCGCCGGCAAGCGAGGCCCTTGAGCCACGCTGTGCATGGAGAGGGGCCTTGCCCTTACCCAACCGGCGACCACCCGCACAACCTGTCTTTGCAGCTGTTAGCGGGCAAAACGAGGCATGGGAGTTGAGCGAGAGAGCTCTCGATCCCTACTCGTACGGGAGACGAGCAGCCTACGCTGCACCGTTTTCTGAAGCGCGTGCTGAGGGGCGCCAAGCGCTCCAACGCACAGCGGAGGGGGAAACCCGACTCGGCCGACCCTTTGGTCGTGCAGCGGGCGGACGCAGGCAGGGAGAGGCGCCATTGTCCCGCGACCAAGCTCGCGGCGGTGTGCGCTGTTTCCGCTGCCAAGAGAGGGGCCACTTAGCAAGAGAATGCAACGTAGCCAGGCCTCTTGCGAGGCAGGGAAACGGCAGCGGGGGTCGGTCGTA
Organism: Amblyomma mixtum; assembly: GCF_055824585.1. NCBI lineage: Eukaryota > Metazoa > Arthropoda > Arachnida > Ixodida > Ixodidae > Amblyomma > Amblyomma mixtum. The sequence continues at coordinate 290,181,779 of NC_143014.1, forward strand.
AAGGGACCGCCGGCCCAATCTCTGCTAATTCCCTCTGCGTACAGAGCAAGCTGCCTTGCTAATGCGCACGCGCCGTTTATTCTGGTCACCATTGCTGGCCGCGAATTTTCGGCGTTACTGGATACGGGAGCCAGCGCTTCCTTGTTCGGTGAAGAGGTGTTGTCCCACTTGCAAAAGCACTCTGTGCGCTTGCGGGACTGCCGTACGGCATTCAACCTTGCAAAAGGCGTGGCCCATTCGGCTGGCGCCGCGAGGCTGACTGTCAGGTGGGGAGAGCGGACGAGACGCACGCGTTTAATCCATCTCCCAGGGCTCAGTGTGCCCATGATTCTCGGACGGGACTTTATCCTGAAAACCGGGATCGTGGTGGACATTGCGAATGGCGGCTATCGCGACGGACCATTTTCCCAGCTTAAGCCGTTCATTAGCCCACCGGCGTCAATACCTGCCTGCGCAGTGAAGGCGTTCGGAGAGTGCCACGCTCAGCGGACAGGGCCACGCCCTTGTGTCGAGCGTTCCGTCGTTCAGCCTCCCCATTGGGACCGAGCGGCGCGGCACGACCAGGCACCACATCCGCTGGCCGCCAGTGCGGTAACATTGGATGACACACAGAAGGCTCGTTTGACAGCGCTATTGCGTCAGTACGATGAGCTCTTCACGGATCAACCTGGCTGTACCACTTTAGTGAGCCACAAGATCCACACTGAAGACGCGCTTCCTTTGAAGTGCAACCCTAGACCCGTCAGCCTTGCGAAAAGGCAGGTGATTGATGGGTTGCTGGATGAGATGCTGTCGGCGGACATTATCCGCCGCTCGTCCAGCGCCTGGGCGTCTCCGGTGGTGTTGGTGCCTAAGAAAGATGGCAGCCACCGTTTGTGTGTGGATTATCGCCGTCTGAATGCGCTGACTCGCAAGGATGCCTATCCGCTCCCGACGATCAGCTCAATCGTAGGAAACCTGGGCAGCGCGCGGTACTTTTCCACGCTAGATGCCTCCAAAGGTTACCTACAGGTCCAGATGGCTGACACTGACCGGTCTAAGACCGCGTTCACGTGTCACAGAGGGCTGTTTGAGTTCACTCGTATGCCCTTTGGTCTCTGCAATGGTCCTGCGACTTTTCAGAGGCTCATGGACCGCGTCCTGGGGGAAGCGAAATGGTCCCACGCCATGTGCTACCTGGACGATATCGTGATTTATTCACGAACCTTCGATGAGCACTTAGGCCACATTGCCGACGTGCTCGAGAGGGTACGGGCTGCTGGGATGACTTTGAATCTTGCGAAAGCCCAAATAGCGCGGACCCGGGTTCAGTTACTAGGGTTCACGCTGGGCGAGGGCTCCATTGAGCCTGATGCGGAGAAACTTCGAGCCATACTCGAATTTCCCGCGGCCAAGGACGTACGCGGCCTCCGCCGCTTTCTGGGAATGGCCAATTTTTATCGGTCGTTCATCCCTTCCTGTGCCCGCGTGCAGGCACCCTTGACCAAGCTCTTGGGAAAGACTGCAGCGTGGCGATGGGGGCCCGAGCAAGAGCGATCCTTTCGCCTCCTGTCTAGTGCCATTGCCGAGACAGCGCAGCTCAGGCTACCCGACCTGACCAGACAGTTCGTAGTCCAGACTGACGCGAGCGATCTGGGTTTAGGAGCAGTTCTCCTACAGGAATGCGATGGCGTGCTGCAACCGCTGGCCTTTGCCAGCCGCTCCTTGCTGCCCTCGGAGAGGAATTATTCCGTGACCGAGAAGGAGTGCCTCGCCATCGTGTTTGCACTGCGCAAATTTGACGTCTACCTTGATGGAACGCAATTCGTGGTGCAGACAGACCACAGTGCGCTCAGTTGGCTGATGCGGCTCCGCGAGCCTGCGGGTCGGCTGGCGCGCTGGGCTCTCCTGATACATCATTACGACTTTTCGGTGCAGTATCGAAAGGGGAGCACAAACGTGGTAGCTGACGCGCTATCCCGTGCCCCACTCGCCAGCGGCGCCTTGACGCCTGTAGGCGGAGGGGGCGAAACAGCGGACGAGCCGCCGGGCGGCAAGGAGGGAGAGCCCGCGAACGGGTTAACCCATTCCGCTAACCAGGCAAGCAGCGCTTCGCAAAGAGGACGAGAGGCGAAGCTCTTCGTGAGCGCCTCGGAGTTGCCGACGCGAACGGAAATTTTGGCTGCAAACCTGAGTGGGGACGAGACCACGCTCCCCTCTGGGATGACTGGAATCGTTTTCAGCCGTAAAGAGCTACTGAAAGCCCAGCAAAATGACCCCTTTTGTCGCGTAATGAGCGACGGTCTCAGGGAGACGGAGCGCCGTGACGCTACTGGTATTGTAGCGGGCGCAGGGGGGGGGGGGGGGGGGGGGGGGCAGAAGCCAGCGTGTGTCGCGGCGAACCCCGGGGATTCATATTTGCTGGACAATGACGGGCTCGTGCTGAAGTACATAGCCACCGATGACGAGTCCATCGACCCGTTCAAGGTGGTTATCCCCAAAAGTCTAAGAGGCGCACTTTTGCGATTCTCTCATGACGAACCACTGGCCGGTCATCTGAGTGGCTCCAAAGTTTTTGCAAAACTGAGTCAATCGGTGACGTGGCCCGGCATGAAGCGTGACATTTTCCGCTATTGCCGTTCCTGCCATGTCTGTCAAGCGGTGAAGTCACGGGGCGGCAAGCCGCCTGGAATGATGAAACCAATTGACAGTGTGCGTCCGTGGCAGATGGCCACCTGCGATTTGATGGGGCCTTTCCCCAGGAGCAAGCAGGGGTTCATTTACCTGATGGTAGTCGCTGACCGCTTTTCCAAATGGGTTGAGTTGTACCCTCTTCGGAAAGTGTCAGCACGAGCGGTGCTGGATAAACTCCAGGAAGTTTTCTGTCGGTTCGGCTTTCCGGAAAGACTGATCACGGACAATGCGTCCTATTTCACCGCTCGGGTGTTCGGTAACACGTGCCGTTCCCTCGGAATCGAGCACTACACCACTTCACCCTACCACCCCCAGTCCAATTTGACCGAGCGAATCAACCGAACGCTCAAGCCAATGCTTGCGGCCTTTGCCGAGTGTCAAAAGGATTGGGCAGGCCATTTGAGCGAGTTTGCGTTCGCCATCCGAACAGCTGAGAATCGCTCAACTGGTTTCTCTCCCGCCTTCCTCAATTTCGGGAGGGAGCTGGCGAATCCGATGTCAAACGTCGTGCAGAGCCAGCTCGGGGATGAACAGACGCGGGCAGACTGCTCTGCTTATGCGTCGACGCTTCGGGACCGGCTTGATCGGGCTCTCAACAGAGCAAGGCAGAGTTTGGCGGCAGCCAGAGCCCAACAGAAGGCTCAATATGACCGCAAGCACCGCCGCCTGACTTTTCAGGTGGGTGATCTTGTCCTGAAGCGCAACCACGTTCTTAGCGACGCGAGCAAGGGGTTCTCAGCCTCGCTCGCTCCTAAGTGGCTTGGTCCGTACCGAGTGGTCAGAGTCTGATCGCCACTCACGTACCTGCTGGAGGATCCCCTTACGGGAAAAACCAGCCGTGCCCACATCGTAGACCTGAAGGCCTACGCGTCACGGTCTGACGAGCTTGCGCCGGTACCCATTGGTATCAAAGGCAAGCGCAAAGGCACAACTGGTGCTGCGGAACGCAAACGTACGGAGCACCGGTACAATCTGAGGCGACGGTCACCGGTGTGATTGATGCCGGACGGCGGACTTTTCCGCAACCGAAGGCACGCAGCCTCAGCTAGCTGGCGAGCTTTCTCGTCAGGCCCTACCCAGGCGAAGCACGGTGTGCTATTTTTTTTTTGTTTTTGCAGCATGCTCAGTTCCAGCCTTGTGTGTTTATCAGTTTATTTATTTGTTTTGTTTTAATCAGTTTTTAGCCTCTTTCGCTTCCTGCTTCTAACATCTGTTTTTGTTCTAACGTACCGAGATGTACATAGGCAAACTTCAGCCCGCTCGTGCTTGCTCTTATCTTCTAGAAGGAATAGATTGGATTAGGTGTCGTTTGCACAGCGCGCCTTTTCTCATTTCCGGCCCGACTGTGGGTGGTTGGCTCGTTAAGGAGCCGTGTGTCGCGGTGCGAGTTTTGTGCGGCCCGTATGGAGGGGAAGTTGGCGGGACGTTTGGGGCGATGGGGGGCAGAAAGTGCACCCTTTGACCCTCGCCGCGGCGCCTCTGGACGCTTCTGATGAGGGGATCGTTGTCGCCGACGTCCGCGCACGTGCTTGTGTACATGTGTTTGTGTTTGTGGCTGTGTGTGCGCGTAACCATGAGCCGAGTCGACGCCTGTGAGTTGGGCCGCTGTGCTTCTGCGTGAGCGCGAGGATGAGAAGGACCCCTCGCAGTGGCCAAGGTTACACATCAGGACGCCGCCGAACGTCCTCGCCCGTTTCAGCCGGCGTGTAGGGGGTGCACTAACTGTCTTGTGCCCGAACGTGATGTCGTGTCCAAGGGCGCGAGGCCAGTGCTCTGCCGCGACCCCGTCGTCATTAACGGAAAGAAGACCGCCATCAGTCGTCGGCCCTCCCAACCCGTTCAACTTGAAGTCTGCGAGCGGTGAGTCGCCGACCGGCCCACTGGGCCGTGCCATCGAACTTTGAGGCTGACATCCACCTGTCACATAGCTGTACAGTTTTATTCACATCTTCTTGTGTACCGTGTATATAATCTGCCAGCTGTTTTGATTTACTGAAGCGTATGCAAGTGTTGTTTGCCTTGTTTTCCTTTGTTTGTGTTTTTTTTACGTTGTTCTGGCTGGAACTGAAGTTTAGCTAGTTTTTTGTGTGTATTTATTTCTTTATTTTGGAACTGAAGTGTAGCTAGTTTTTTTTGTGTATTCATTTCTTTATTTTGGAACTGAAGTGTAGCTTATTTTTTTGTGTATTGATTTCTTTATTTCGCCGCGTGCTTTGCCGATGGGTAGGAAGGCATTTAAGGAGAGGGGGATGTGGGAATCCTGGCTTTCCGCCGTTGCCGTTGCTCGGCTGTGCCGGCTTCCCGCGTTGTTTCTCCTCTTTCCCTTGCTCCCGCCTCAGGCGGTGGAGAGGCGGCTGGGTGACTAATCACTGTCATTTAGCCACAGCTCCGCCCCGGCTCCCCAAGGGCCTTTGCCATTGGCGCCTTTTGGCGGGAATCCGGGACCCGTTCTGGGCGGCCGCGCACCGCGCGACCGTCCGAGCGGGGCCCAGAGAGAGATCCCTCCGAGACAGCGTAAGGTGCGTACGCTACTGTTTGTCCGTGCCGGCTTTGCCGCTCGGACCAGTGCTTACTCGAGCTCGCCCGCACGTGTCCTCTGACCTGCAGCGGCTCGAGCCTCTCCAGCGGGGTCCAGCGACCTCTGACAGGCGTACCTTGCGTTGAATGCCCACTCTCTCTCGCAACCGGCCCAACGGTCGACACGAGAGAGAGATCACAGCACTGCCGCGGGGACATTCTCCTGCAGCGGCGTGCTAGCGGCGCAAATTGCTCGAGTCGCTTCGTGCGCGCAGCGGAGCCTTGCTCCTCGCGCGCCCCCGGGACGGGGTGACTATTGAGTGCGTGTGTACCTGCTGAAGGACGACGTGAATAAACGTCTCCTTTGTGAACTTGGAGGCCTATTTCTTTGCGGCGAATCGCTCTCCTCCCAGTGGAGGTTGAGTGCACCGCATCGGTGTCCCAGTGTGTGTGTGGTGACGGCTGATCGGGGCCCTTGGCTCGCGCGAAGCTCGAACCCGCGGTGGGTGGTGGCCGGTGTCCCCTTAGAAACCCACAGAGTTTAAACGTTTTCTGAGACTACATGGCATTGGACAACACTTTTCTGTCCCGTACCGTGCGTCCAGCAACGGTCTCGTAGAGCGAAGTAATGCAACTCTCGGCTCCGTGCTCAAGAAGACATGCAGTGCTGAACCATTCAGTTGGGAAAGAAAGCTTAATGCGGCAGCCTTTGCCGTCAACACTGCCATAAACGCGAGCTTGGGATTTTCGCCCTTTGAACTTCTGCATGGGTATGTTCCCAAACTGCCAGCAGAAAAATTCCGCCGCGAAGCGACAACCAACTTTGAGACAAGGCTGCTAGACCTCATCGAACATCGCTCAGGGGCACATGTCGATTCAATTCAAGCTCAACAAGAACGGAAAAACCGTTACGACCAAACACATAGCGATGCCAACTTCCAAGTCGGTCAGTACGTGTGGCTTCAGCGCCAAGAGCCCATTACAGATGGCGCATCCAAGCTTGCTGCCAAGTCCATGGGTCTTTACAGAATAGTCGACCAAAACACGCCTGTCACCTTCGTAGTTCGTCGCGCCACTGCCCATCCTGCCAGTACTTCGTCAAGGGACGAAAGAATTATTCATCTGAGCAAGATCAAACGATTCCGGCCATCGTATATCGACCAAGTCCTGCTAGACCCACAGCCAACGCCACTTCCATCATCAACGGAAAGTGCTGTGCACAGTGAAAATGATGACATATCTGAACTCCCTTCCGAAGCATCTGAAGTTATCGCGGACTGTGTTTATGAGAACACTGAGAACATCGCTCAGGCAGGGCAGCTTGCCCGTGTTTCCAGTCGCTCCCGGCGTCATATTCGGCAGCCGAGGTGGCTGGAAGAATATGAAAAGTAATATAAGAGAGTGGGAAATTTTTAAAGGGGGTGGGATGTTAGGACTGCCATATTATAACTTCTCCAACGCCCCTGCCAGTGCACGTGTGCGCGCCAGCCCCGCGCGCACCTCGGACTTACTAGAGAGTTTTAGAATAGGGGGCCCCAAGCTTTGGGGGCCCCAAGAAGTTTGGGGCGTCGAAGTGCGCATGCGCAGAACGCAAGGGTCGCCCTGCGTCTTGGGTTAACGTTAGGGGCGAACGCTATTTCGGCAAAATAGCGTGCGCCCCAACGTTGCTCTACGTTCAGGCAACATGGCGGCGCCCGTCGAAGCGGGGCCTCTCACTACACCACCGATTCGTTGTCGCCGCTACTCTGTGTATTAAGTTTACGGCAAACGAAAGGCGCACGAAGCTTTCGCTTTGTCTGAAGATGCCCGCACCACAAAATTTTAGCGATGAAGTGCTCTAAATTTTCAGATTGCTCCCGTGTTTACAGAGCTGCTAGGCTTAGCGAGTACGCAGTGTTTGGTCGCCATGGAGATGACTTGGCGGGACATTCGAACAGGGTTTTCCGCCTCAGTAGTTCGTCAGCAGGAGGCAATTACCTTTTGTTAATAAATAGCTTTACAGTTTATTACAAATAACGATTTGAATTAGCAATAAATATAAGTCTTTCATTTACCTTCAGTAGCTGCTTAAGTTTTGAGCCGTTGCGGCGCTACGAACAAAAGCGTGCCCATCCACGTGCATAAACATGTGCCTGTTCTGTCAAAACAAAGTGCTCCTTTGAACACGAGGCGGAATGGCATCGGAAAAAGCAGCAGCTGCCCACGTGCGCGTCCGCTTTACGATAGAGGACGATATAAATATATTGAGAGAAGTTTACGCTACAAACCCATTTGAGGATCCCAGGAGATGGGATCAAGTAGCCGCATTAATTTCCCAGGGAACTGGGAAAAATGTGTCGAAAAGGGCTATACGCGACCGGGTGGACCTGCTGCTAGCACAGTTCGAGCGAAACGACAGGGCCAACCTTGCAAAGTAAGTAACATCTAAGCTTTTTTTTTTTTTTCGTTTGCTTTTACGATCACTACCCGAGGCGGTTGCGATTAATTTCATGCTTGCTGTGTTGCTCGTAATTCCAACTCGCGATGCTTTAATACCTCATTGTGCTGTCACAGGTCCGGAACTGAAGAAGAGTATGACGAGAAATGTCACCTTCTGCAGGATGTATATGACATGGCCAAAGAATTTGGTCATGTGATAAAGAAAGCGGCGACAAACAAGGTCGCCTTCTGCCGCCCCCAGGCGCGGTCCGGAGTGCCGTCGTCGAAAGCGCGGGCGTGCGCGTCCAGGGATGGAGCCGCAGCCATTCACACACCGGACCAAGAAGACCCTGTGCTGCCTCCACAGATGCAGAGCTCGTGTGAGTGTCCTCTGAACGGAATGACTTGGAAATATGTCTGTGCTAACCCCACACTTTATTTGTGGGACTCTAGAAATTGTTTGCTTGGCATTCATGCACTGCTGCAGAGTATGCTTCACCAGTTCAGAGTGGCAGCAAAGCCAGTGTGCTTGCGAATACTTCTTTCCTGCCTGAGGTACTAGTAACGTTGCTCTCAGCAAATATAGTGCGAATGTAAATGTAAGCACTGCCACTATTAAACACGAGCTGCACCGGGCTGTTTTACTTGAAGATTTCTCCTGTTTCAATGAACCCGACGTCATCTCGAAGAGGCTAATTGTAGTGCCAGGTCAGCATTTTAGAGCACAAGGAAAAGCTCTCTTTTGTCAATGGGTAAATTGGATTGTAAACTCTAGCAGAAATTAAATCCAGTTTACCTGTATCGATGTCCAGGTATTTGTGAATTTTCCTGCATCAGTCTGCACCACACGTGCACCCTTTAGCATGAAGAAATGATAACGCGTCTATAACATTATGAACAAGAGAATGATGCAATTTATCTTGTGCCTTCTTGTTGTATACAAGCACCAGTGCTTATTCCTCTTGAAGTGGACAAGTAATACCTTTATGCCTGTCGCATTGTACTTACAGTCTCTGAAATATTTTTTTTTTGTTTTAGGGCAGCAAGGAACATCACAAAATGTGAGCGAGGTTATTGAAGAAATATTTTATGCAGACGAAGGCAATGAAAACCTCGATGATGATCACATTGCCGACATTGCCAACAGCACAATGGCTACCACTGGAGTCTGCTTAAACGGCGAAGGCCCATCCAGTGACCAGGCCATGAACCGCACACAAGGGCAGAGCAACATGTCTGCAGCAATGAGTACTACACAAGGTGCCACAGCTGCAGCAGACCCTGCTCGGCAAGGAAGGCGAGGTAAGTCTTGAAGTTCAGTCACCAAGCAGTACAGCTGCTTTGCGATTATAAAGGTAGCTATGTTGTGTATGTGTACACTTGAAAGAACACTTTTGTGGGAACTAGCAATGTCTACAGTTCCACAAACATTCAATGCGCAAGCATCAATGCAGTTCGAAGAGTGGCGTACAACTTCACCCCTGCAGTTGAAAAAACTATCACATTTGACTAACACTGCATGTGCAATGCGTCACACTCGAATTTCCAGGTCCAGGGACGAGCTTAAAATAGTTTTGTCAAAAAGGTGGTCCTTGTAGGAAAGAAAAGTTGTATTTGTGCGCAACTGTTACATGCGTCGTTGCATGGCACTACAATTTATACTTTGTTGCTCATTATTAATGTGTTATGCTGTCAGCAAAGAAGGGAAACATTGAATTGTGTTACTCAAGCACCATGCTGTGTGCATGTTCGTTCCTCACATCATCAGTGCCTGGTGGCTCGATGTCGAATTGGATACTGCGCAGTTTTGGTGACGACAATATGTGTCATAACAGCATACTTAACATGAATACAAAGAAGAGCATCAGAATTTAAGTGTGCTGCACAACATTTTTTGTTGCCATTGCATATGTTCGTTCACTGTTCATTTATTTTCTTTGTTGCGCATAGGTCCCAGCAAAAGAAAAGAGCCAGAGGACAACCTCGAGTTCTTTCAAAAGCGCCTTGATCATGATGTTCTTTGGCGCCAGAGAGAACACGACTTAGAAAAAGAAAGGCTCTCATTGGAACACAAGCGCATAGAGCTTGAGAAAGAAAAACTTGAACAGCGGAGGCAAGAATGGCTGGCAGAAAGAAGGGAGAAGGAAGAAGAAAGCCGCCTCAGAATGGAGCTTTTTGCCAGCCTTCAGCAGCAGCTTCAACGCCAGTCTGAAGAGCGGGCAGAAGAGAGGCGCATTTTTGTACAACAACAAAATGCATCCCTAGAACTAATAAAAACCCTCATGCAGCAGCAAAATAAATAAAACTGCACGCTGCTGTGTCAATTTCCGACGTGAGGAAGCAAACAAAACCAGAGAGTGAGCTCAATTTTTGCACCTTTATTCTGGAAGGCACAAAGTCTCTCTCTGCACCTTTCTGCCACCATTCTTTCAGTTCACAACTAAACAGATATCAGTGAAGGTACTCGCTCAACGAAGGGGGGCGCAACCCAAAAAACATTCCTACTTGGCTGCCATATATGCACGTGTGGCAGTTTGAAAGGATGGTTGCCACTCGGTACATCTGCGGCACGTTCTGGAGCAGAATTTTTTGATTTTTTTTGAAGTCTAGAAATGCCCACAGACTCACAGTTTTCCCAAAACCCCACTCGACAGCTTGTCGAACCGTGCTCATTCCGGCATTAAACCGCTGCTGTTGCAGAGTTAAAGATGAACCAGCGTATGGACGCATGAGCAAAGGCCGCAGAGGATACGCTGGGTCCCCGTATATGGTGTAGTCGCGACCCTGCACCAGCCTCTCCAGTTTTTCATAGAGTCCACTTTCTCGCAGCATCCCTGTAAAAGACATGATGCATATGGTCATTATTAGGTCATGTGATTTAGGTTTGTGTGATTTTCAAGGCGATTATATCAGTTTGGCACTGAAGTTTTAAAGCATGTTTTTAGCTATCAGTGAAACTTTTTGCGACTACCACCGTGCAGTGCCGACATGTCCATTTCTTTTTTATTGCAAACTTATTACCCTGCATGCACATATGTGCACATAGCTTAAATGCTGTCTGTAAGTGATTGCAATGGAGGCCTGTACTGTACATAATAATAGTATGAAGACATACATACTTGGCATAATAGACCAGCACTGACAGATTGGACAGGAGAGAAGAGAGACAGGTGAGCTGTCGACTCTGAACATAAGACGAGCCCGGCACATGGCTGTAGCCAAAAGGTTGACACGAATAACAGAAGAACGGAGGCAGAAAACCCTTCCCATCTGCTAGTACTGTTCCATTGTATTGAGATGAACCACCCAGACCAACTCAGCCCTCTTCCGAGTACTTGGCATACTAAAAATGAAATTAATGTGATTTCCACAGTATAGGGAGATTTTATACCTATCAGCTGTGCTATCACTCATTACGAAATGTGAGAGCAGGACAATATATTAGCGCTTATTCGAGTACAGAATGAAGTGGATGCAGCTCGAACCCACCAGCATCATGCCTGTGCCCAGGGAAGGGACCATCAAGCTCGCAGATGATGCCATTTGCGCACATGACTGCCTGGTACTTCACGGCATGGACTCGCTTGTGGCCCGAAAAGTAGATGCGCTGATTCATGGACGGTCGACAAATTGGTCTTGCAGTCCCATCCACAAAACCCCAGCAGGTTGTGAGCGGGGCACCCTTGTTGTGTACAGCCTGCATGAAAAGGAACACGTTGTGTGACGATACAACAAAATATAACAGTTTAAAAGGTTGGTACGTAATATAAAAAAATTAGCTGCAATGTCACTGAACCACGGACAAGGAGGTTAGCGCTGTCAGGAGAATAACTACAAATGCATAATGGCAACAAGTTGTACTACCTTGATTTCGCATGCAACAAAACAAACAATCTCGTTTACTCTCGATTCGCTGCTACCTCGACCAGTTTTCACTGACAAACTGGTTGACATGGCAGTTAACTCCCGATGTCATAAAAACTCCAGTGAAATGTTCCGCCGAACTCACGTTTGCGTAATCCTCGAGGGCATCAACGTTCAGCCATTCATGTGAAGTCATGTCGTCAAGGAGGCGGCCGAAGTTCTCCTCGATGTGAGAGAATAGTTTTGAAACAATGCTGGACATGGCAGAGCAGTGTCGGCCGAAGATGGGCTCCAAATCCCACCATCGGTTCGGGTAGGCAAGGCGCCGCAGTCCCATCAGCAGGGCTTCTTTCCCCGTGACGCGCACACCTTGGCTGCTCTCGAGGAAGTCTGGAATTCCTAGTGCACATTTCAAAATATCCACATGTTCCTTTTGAAAGCGAAACATTCGTCGGAACTCTTCTTCTTCCACAGCATCTGTATTCAGCAGCCCGGCGCTCGATTTGTACCGTCGCGGCGCTCGGGCGGACCGCAGCCGATGTCCAAGAAAAAGGTCTTCCAGCTCCGCCCAGCTTAAATCCAAATACAAAAGTTGGTCACAGAGCACACTGGCGCGGCTTCGGTGTAATTTCGGCATGATGTCGTTGGAGAACTCGCCCAAACCACAACCGACGGCTCGCAGAACGAAAAGACCCAGGCATGAGATACCGCCGAGCTACGCTAGACTTGAGTTGGCTAAGAGTGACCGATTTTGCATCGACTTTAAAACCAAAAAAAGAGCTGTTTAAAAACACACACTTGCTACAGTTTTTTACTCTTAAATTGTGTGTCTGCGATAATACCAGTTTCTGATGACGAAACAAACGCATATTTTAAAATCTCTTTCAAGAGTATCTTTTTTGTTTGCCGTAGTGGCGCTGCGATCGATAAACGCAAGCCTGGCTCCGTTGCGAAGGGGAGACCCCTATTCTAAAGCTCACCGGCGCACTCGTACGTAGCGCTGGGGCCCGCTATTTCCTTGGGGCCCCCAAGCGTTGGGGCCCCCTATTCTAAAACTCCCTACTTTCTCTCTACGCGTCGACGGCATGTACCGCGCCAGCGCCTCACATCTGGCGCAGTCGAGAGCAGTACTCGCATATTCCGAGAGAGGTCGCTGGCTTGCTAGCAGTCGGTTGAGTGCCACCGGGCTCGCCGGACGCTCATGCCTATTCTCAAATAAACAGTTTTACTTTTGCACCTGTGCCTTCGTCTGCCCGGACACCCATCCGCCTCACACAACCCTGAGAGCGTAAAACAAGATAAGAAAAATACTTGCTTCGGTCGGCGGGATACTACTATGGTGGTTAGAATACTACCATATGCGGGGTGCCGTGCTGTTGTTGGATTGGCAGTTCGCGTGACTTCGCATGACGTCGACTTGTGACGTCACATCTTTGACAAGTTCGCGCGGACGGACACGCTGACGAGTAATGAGCCTATAAAAAAAAGCTCTGGCCTTAAAATGCGTCGAACGTGGCTTGCGGTTGGTGGCAACATCTTGAATAAACAGCGCGAACGAAGACGAGCACAAAAGAAAAGGAAACGGACGACACAACGCTTTCCTTGCCTTTTGTGCTCGTCTTCGTTCGCGCTGTTTATTCAAGATGCTTAACCAACTAACCCGCCAGAACGTGTAGGTGGAAACAGAAAAGCTCCATCTGGTTCTCGTCACGTGACATCTTGCGTAGAGCCCACATATTCGGCTTGACGCCGTCTCCTTCGACTCGCATTCAGGGCTCGCGCCACCTGCGCGCTCCGAATCGGAGGATCAGAACGACGTGTCGAGAACACATTAGATTAAAGATTTCTGGGTATGACTGGATGCCCTCAAACAATATAATCACGTGTTAGACTTGCCTGCTTCTAGAGGTGGGTGGAGAACGTAACGAACGCATCTCATATCCCAGAGCAGAATTGATGTCACGTGCCCTTACCAGTTTTGAAACTTCCAATAGGGTCCGGTCCATGGGTCGATCGTGTATCGAAAAACGGTGGTCTGAGGTGGCCAAAATTCGATGTTTACAGGGTGCCGCGATGCCCGAGGTCAATAACTCAATAAACCGTGATCAAGCTCTGAACTTCGAGTTTGTTGATAAATGTCCAACCGCCTGGCAGCAGAATCAGATACAGATGCATTAACAAAATTTCATGAATGTACCTGTCTGAAAGATAAATTGTGTAAAATGTGGGAAAATAAGAAACGCCTTTCAGAAGATAATCATCACACAAGATAAAAGCCTTTATTGGCCGCTTCCTGATAACGTCACCATCACTAAGCGCCCGAAAACTGGCTTCTGGGAAGAGTCACTTTTAACGCGATAGCGTTAATGGCCCCATGTCGCAGAAAAGCCGGTGTCATCGTCGGCGGCGTTGGCCGTGAGCGAAAAATCCCAGAAGCATTAATAAATGAAACCGAGTAGTCGAGTTGAGGAATCGAACTAGGGTCTCCGGAGTGCACGACGAGCAAGCTAACCACTCCGACACGTCAGCTTGATGGATTTGGAATGAACAAAAGCGCGTCTAGTGAATACGGTGTTGTCTTAGAAGGGAGCTTCATAAACATGTAATGCGGTGTATACTAGTAATTATGAGCCTGGAAATGAAGAAGTCGCAGTTAAGCGAGTAGCAAAGTTCTTTTCCGCTACCTTTCCTCTTCGATTGGCGCGCACCTAGAGCCATCAGGCGGCGCCCACTAAAACCACTCCCTCCTCCTCTTCCTCGCAATGTACGCCACTGCCCCAACAGATGGCGCGCGACGGCAGCGCCTACAATGGAGTAATCTCCCCAAGTGAGGCGGCAACACAGGGCAGCAAAATAGAGAATAGCTTAGAACTGACTAGTCTTAACTGGAAAAAGGCGGAACCACATATTCCTAAAACCACATCCGCAGGGATAGACGAAATTCCAATTAAGCCGATTAATGAACTTGGCCCAAGAAGCAAGGAAGCGCTGATAAAAGCATGGGAGACAGTCATAACAAATAAGCAAATTCCGCACAGCTGGAGACAGAGTAAAATGAATTTGATTTACAAAGGGAAAGGAGATAAGATGAACGTAAAATCCTTCCGTCCGATTAGGATAACATATGTTATGCACAGGCTGGCAATGCAGGCGGTGAAATTAAAAATGCAGTCATGGGTAGAAGGTAATCTGATACTCGGAGAACTTCAGAATGGGTTCAGAAGGGGTAGGCGCTTAGATGATAGCCTGTTCGTGCTAACCCAATGCATAGAAATAACTAAGGCGGATAACAGACCTCTGTATTTAGCCTTTATGGACACAAGCGGTGCACACGATAACGTGAACAGGGAACTCCTGTGGAGCATATTCAAAGATTTAGGTATCGGTCATGAGGTAATTGATTTTCTACAGGAAATCTACCGAGATAATAGAGTCGAAATTATATGGGAAGGGAAAAAAGTACCACAAATATGAGGGTCTACAAAGGATTAAGGCAAGGTTGTCCTCTATCACCGCTGCTGTTCATGCTTTATCTGATAAATATGGAAATAAGGCTAGAAGAAAGTAATCTAGATTATAATCTGTCGTACAGATTAGGCGGAAATGTAGTTGAGCAGCGACTGCCTGGTTTAATGTATGCGGACGAAATTGTACTGTTAGCAGGTAGCCAGGCAGAATTACAAACTTTGGTTAATTGTTATGGAGACGAAGGAGACTCTCTAGGATTCAGTTTTAGCGCAATTAAGTCAGGTGTGATGATTTTAAAAGATACAACTGATCAGGTGCTTACAATACAAGGCCACGAAATACCCAAAGTGGCCGAACACAAATACCTCGGGATATGGCTAAACGAAGGGCAGATATACCGGGTGTTTTTTTTAGAAGGTCCAAAATGGAAAAAAAAGGTAAATTGCTTTAGATTTATTTTAGCACTGGGCCTATACTGGTGGCTACGGCGGGCGCCAGGCAAGAGGAAAACTGCTTTAATTAGTTAGCTGATTAACTAAATATGTTACTAAAGTTTTCCAATTTTTATTTTAAGGCTTATGTTGTATTCGCAGAATTGGAGATCGTGCTCCGAACAGTCCAACCGAAAAAAAAGATTATAATTAAAAATTTCTCACGCACGTTACGAAGCGCGAAAAAGTCATCCTGGTAGGCATCTTCACACCGTAATTCAGCGGCGGTGAGCGCCTCTGACGTAGCCCGCTCCGCCCTGCGCTTTGCGTCACACGGCTGATATCACCTGAAGCCCGGACGGGCGGCCTCCGCTATCGCTGCTTGTCTCGCTTCGCTCCGCGGCCTCACGGAATGCCGCGTTGGAACAAAAACGCACTGGCACAAAGCGCAGGGCGGAGTGAACTACGTCACAGGCGGTCACATACGCTGTGCTACAGTGTGAAGCTGCCTACCAGGGTGACTTTTTCTCGCTTCGTAACGCGCGCAAAAAATTTTTTCATTACATTTTTTTTCTTGGCTGGACTGTTCGGAAGACAATCTCTAATTCTGCTAATACAACATATCCTCTAAAATAAAAATTATAAAAGTAATTAACGTATTCAGTTAATCAGCGAATTAATTAAAGTAGTTTGCCTCTTACCTGGCGTCCCCCGTAGCCCTCAGTATAGCCCCAGGGTTAAAATAAATCTCAAGGAATTTACCTTTCTTTCAAAATTTTGGACCTTCGAAAAAAAAACACCCGGTACACGGAAAAGCATGAACAGTCTCTCAAGGGCAAAAGGACGAAGAGATGCCGGGACAATGAAACATATGGTATTATGGGGGCACAACAAATATGAAGTACGAAGAGGTATTTGGAAAGGAATAATGGTGCCGGGGCTTACTTTCGGCAATGAGGTTCTGTACTTAAGGGCAGAAGTTCAGTCGAGATTAGACGTAAATCAGAGAGCTGTTGGAAGATTAGCACTAGGTGCTCACGGCAAAACCGCAAATGAGGCAGTACAAGGAGATATGGGCTGGGCATCGTTCGAAGCACGGGAAGCTAAGAGTAAAATACTATATGAAGAACGCCTGAGGAAATTGGACGATAACAAGTGGGGAGCTAAGGTATTTAAATAATTATACAGAAAGAGCCTTGACTCAGAGTAGCGGAAAAGAACTAGGAAACTAACCAGTAAGTATGCCGGACACGAGGACGGAGAGAGAAAGAACATTAAACGACAGGTTAAAAACGTGGAAGTTAAAATTTGTATGAATTCAATGGAAAAGAAACATAGCGTACAACTGGAAAAGGCAGATCAGGAAAGAATTTTTCCATGATAACTAAGAGGCAGTGCCCTGCTTTTTGAAGCTAGGTCAGGGTGTCTTAGAACGCGCAGGTACAAAAAGAAATTTAACGAAGAAGATGACACATGTGCTGTGTGTGGTCGATCTGTGGAAACAATCGAACACCTCATACTCAAATGTGATGGTATCCATCCGGATGTCGATGCAGGCACAGTCACTCTTCCTGAGGCTCAAGAGTTTAAATAGCAATCGTCATGTAAATAAGTCTGCAGTGGAAGTTAGCGAAAAGCGATTGCAGGATTGGTGGCAGAAAAGCAGAGATGTGGCATAAAGTTGGAATTGTAGGAAACCGTAGGTAAAGATGATGGTGAATCTTAATGACAATTGCCAACACTATAAACAAAAAATAGTAAAGAAAGAAAACTTGAGCATTGTGGCAATTGCCACTACCCCGTTTCAAAGGGGGCGCTCCCATTCATCCATCCATCCATCCATCCGTCCGTCCGTCCGTCCGTCCGTCCGTCCGTCCGTCCGTCCGTCCGTCCGTCCGTCCGTCCGTCCGTCCGTCCATCCATCCATCCATCCATCCATCCATCCATCTTCTTTCATCTGTTTGTTTTTGTACAGGCAGACGCCCGTTCCAGACGCACTGGGCCCACTTGTTCTTTTTTTTTGTCGCCACCTGTTTGTATCAGTTCCTCTGTTGTCACGTCACAATTATTTTCAATGTGCCTGTCATGTGTAAATTAATTTATTTATTCCAGCATGGTCACTACACTATTAAGCTCATGCGACCGGAATCACCTTCCCGCAGAAGTTGCCGGCACTGAAAATTATGAGCAGTTCCGCGTAGCACTAGCTAACATTGCATATTCAGGCGCTGTTGAACAATCATGTAATCAACTGTATTTTTCTTTCAGTTTTTGTATATTTACCATTCCCCCTTTGTAATACCACTGGTCTTGAGGGGTAGCGTAAATAAATAAACACATACAGAGTAATATGCAAGCCTCGCACACAACATTCACTAATATTTCTTTCTTTCTGTAATAACGCTTTGTAGGCAGCCTAAAGACTCATATTGCACTGACGTGAAGGTTCATTTTTCACATTCACAAAGTTCCATACTGCAGAGCGCAGGATAGCGCTTGTCCTGCATCGTTCTTCTGCTGTGTTTGTCATTGTAGGCGCTATTGTTTGTTTTATGAAGTACAATGCACCATCTACCCCAAGCTGAAGTTCTTCTAAATCTTCTTTGATATTAGCAGTTCCAAATTCAAGCCTTCTGCAGGATTTGAAGGACCTATGCTTATATAAGAGCACAGCCCATTTTAGGCCCAAGGACTCATTTTATGCATATGTAAATGTAAACAGCTAATCTATCTTTACTATTGTAGCTTGCATTCCCTATTTTACCTCATGTGCTGTTCTTGTACTTCGTGCCATAGTGCTGAATCTCGTAATTTTTGGATGTATGATAGTGTAAATTGATACTGTATGTCTGCTGTCAAAGTGTTTTCTTTAATGTGAAGCGCGATTGTAATATGTATCTCTTATGTTGTTTGGTGTATTTTCCATGTTCTTTTAAAGTAGCAACTTGTTTTCTTACGTTCAAAACTGTCATCTAATGGTCCCCTGGGCCTTGTCAAGCTTTGTGCACAGCTTTTAGCCCAGGGTGACTGGCCAGATTTTTCTGGTAAATAAAGTGCATTGAATGATTTATTAATTCGTTGATATGCAACTTACAAATGATTGGAAATGAGGGGAACATGTGCACGAGGCGGAAAGCACGTGGTCTGCCAGGAAACACTGAGGTGTCCCCGAGAAGGGCCTTCAGTAAGGACGACATCCGTTTTGTGCCTCTTCACTAAGCAGCGACGACACTGCGTGCGCAGTCCTCGTGGTTTTGCCCGAGCTGTCGAAGCAATCCTTGGACGCTTCCACGACATTCGATGTTTTTATTTAAAAACACGAGGGAACAAAGTCGTGCTGTACGCAGATGCGATAGCCTCGTGGTTCCATTCACGGCGAACCCGGCTCTTCCGGAAAGCCCGGCTCTTTGGACGGATTCAGGAAACGGCTGAAAAGAACAAAAGTAAGGAGCGAACAAAGGTGCACTGTATACAGGTTAGAACACAGGGAAACAAAGCTAGGCGCTGCACTCGGTTAACCCATTCAACGAGGCGTAGCGTGAGCTTTAAAGCCGATTTCGACAAAGCGTGAGAAGTCGCTAAAGAAGCAAAGGTACACTGCATTGGGTGAATGATGTAGCTAGGCCAAGCGCATGTCATAACTTCTCTAAAGCCGCACTGCACTCGTTTAACCCTGCAACGAGGCCTAGCGTGGGTTCTGATGTCTGGCGCCGATTTCGACAAAAGAGAGGAAACACGGCCGCGAGATTGGATGGTCGCAATATGCCAGGAAGCAACGAAGTGGCCCTGAAAATTGCCGTTTGGAGGAGCTCTTCAACGTCAACCTACAGCGGCGTGGTGGCGCGCTGAGGACTACGCCCGAAATTCCAATTAAGCTGATTAATGAACTTAGCCCAAGAAGCAAGGAAGCGCTGGTAAAAGCATTGGAGACAGCCATAACAAATCAGCAAATTCCGCACAGCTGGAGACAGAGTAAAATGGATTTGATTTATAAGGAGAAAGCAGATAAGATGAACATAAAATCCTTCCGTCCGATTACGATAACATCTGTAATGTACAGGCTGGCAATGCTGGCGGTGAAATTAAAAATGCAGTCATGGGTAGAAGGTAATCGGATACTCGGAGAACTTCAGAATGGGTTCAGAAGGGGTAGGCGCTTAGATGATAGCCTGTTCGTGCTTACTGAATGCATAGAAATAGCTAAGGCGGAAAACAGACCTCGGTTTTTAGCCTTTCTGGACATAAGCGGTGCACACGATAACGTGAACTCTTGTGCAACTCTTGTGGAACTCAGGGAACTCTTGTGGAGCATATTGAAATATTTAGGTATCGGTCATGAGGTAACTGATTTTCTACAGGAAATCTACGGAGATAATGAAGTTGAAATTACACGGGAAGGGAAAAAAAGTACCACAACTGTGGGGGTGCATGAAGGATTAAGGCAAGGTTGTCGTCTATCACCGCTGGTGTTCATGCTCTACGTGATAAATATGGAAAGAAGGCTAGAAGAAAGTAATCTAGGCTATAATCTGTCGTACAGATTAGGCAGAAATGTAGTTGAGCAGCGGCTCCCGGGTTTAATGTATGCGGACGATATTGTACTCTTAGCAGATAGCCAGGAAGATTTACAAACTTTGGTTAATTGCTGTGGAGACGAACGAGACGCTCTAGGATTCAGTTTTAGCGCAACTAAATCAGGTGTGATAATTTTTAACGATACAACTGATCAGGTGCTCACAATACAAGGCCATTAAATACCCAAGGTGGCCGAATACAAATACCTCGGGATATGGCTAAACGAAGGGCAGATTACACGGAAAAGCATTAACAGGCTCTTAGGGCAAAAGGACGAAGAGACGCCCGGATAATGAAGCATAGGGCATTATGGGGGTACAACAAATATGAGGTACTAAGAGGTATTGGAAAGGATAATGGTGCCGAGACTGACTTTCGGCAATGCGGTTCTGTGCTTAAGGGCAGAAGCTCAGTCGAGATTAGACGTAAATCAGAGAGCTGTTGGAAGATTAGCACTAGGTGCCCACGGCAAACCACAAACGAGGCAGTACAAGGGGATATGGGCTGGACATCGTTCGAAGCACGGGAAGCTGAGAGTAAAATACTATATTAAGAACGCCTGAGGAAATAGCACGATAACAGGTGGGCAGCTAAGGTATTTAAATATTTATACACAAAGAGCGTTGACTCACAGTGGCGGAAAAGAACTAGACTAAGCATTAAGTATGCCGGTCATGAGGACGGAGAAAGAAAGAGTATTAAACGACAGGTTAAAAACGCGGAAGTTAAAAATCGGATGAATTCAATGGAAAAGAAATATAGTGTAGAACTATATCGATACTGGAAAAGGCAGATCAGGAAAGAATTTTTCTATGATGACTCAAGAGGCAGTTCCCTACTTTTTGAAGCTAGGTCAGGCTGTCTTAGAACGTGCAGCTACAAAAAGAAATTTAACGAAGAAGATGACACATGTGCAGTGTGTGGTAGATCTGTGGAAACAATTGAACACCTCATAATCAAATATGATGGTATTCATCCGGATGTCGATGCAGGCACTCTTCCAGTCACTCTTCCTGAGGCCCTAGGGTTTAAAGATAACAATGGTCATGTAAATAAATCTGCAGTGGAAGTTAGCAATAAGCGATTATTGGAGGATTGGTGGATGAGAAGCAGAGATGTGGCAAAGTGTAGGAAACCGTAGGTAAAGAAGATGGCGAATCTTAATGAAAATTGACAACACAGTTGAACAAAAATTAAGAAAAGCTGAGCATGGTGGCAATTGCCACCGCCCTGATTCTAAGGGGGCGCTCCTATCCATCCATCCATCCATCCATACAGCACTTCCCGCTCGTCTCGTTCGGGCGCAGTGGGGCCGTGCGCGGACGCAGGAATCACGCGGTGAGCGGCGAACAATGCAGCGCACATCCAAGGCGCGCACACCACGATGCTTGCGGCTTGCTGCCCGTTCGTTCGGCGGGGAGAGAGAGAGAGAGAGAAAAAAACTTTATTATGGCAAGTGTGTTAGACCCCCCTTGGGTCCCTGGACCACCGCACGGTCCCACTCTACGTCGGAACGTTCATGTGGTGTTTGTTCATGACGTCGGCACCCCGAAGCACCGCAGCAAGCTGCGATGGCGGGTCCAGAGACGAGAGCACGACCCTGCTTGGGAGTTGTTGAACACCCCCTCCAAAAACTTACCACGCAGGGTAGAGCTCCAGTGGGTGCCGGCTCACTCTGGGAATCCAGGAAACGAGGCTGCCGATAAATTGGCCCGAGGTTTGATTTGCCGGGCTCAGGACGGCCTCGGTCCAGGTTTCTCGAGAGAACGGGCGCACACCTTTGCAGAGCTCACGCAAATGCCCCGCTTGGACCGTCGGACTTACCCTCCTCCACACCCCTCCCTTACCCATTCCAAACAGATCCTCTGGAGACGGCGGGGAAGCTACGCTAGCGTTCGTGAAATCGGGTTTGTCGAGAACGATGCGCCGACGAACTACGACTGCAACTTGAGTCCCGCGCGCTTCGGCAAGGCACCTGGCAGCGCTTCTACGTGGTTTCACCGTGCACAGCGCGACAGCAACAGACGAGAAGGACGAATGCTGCAGCACGTGCCTTTTTCGATGTGCTCAGCGCGAGAGGAATTGTGGACAAGAGCAACGAAGGGCTGGCGCTATTAGAAGTCAACTGGACAAAGTATTACGAATAAAAGCCCATTCAAGCATAATTTAGTACAATACGAGACAGTACTTGATGCACTCCGTTGTAAAAGCACTACCTTACTTATTGTAAGCGCTGATGTGAACCAGGGGTGCGATTACGAGTCGCTCTCAATTTTCGTCTCAGTTATTGAGACTGTGACGTCAAAATGACGACACCGCGAGACGCTGACCGCGGAATCAACTAATTAGCAGCGCGGTTGCGGGGGCTAGTAGCAGGGCTCCGCCCCAGCAGCATTTATTTGCACGATAAGGGACCGTATGCTGACGTTTTGTTCTAAAAACGCCGTTAATAAAGTGAACAATGTTTTATTTTGCTAACAAACTGTTTCAAGCTCCACAACATGAAGCAAAACAAGAAGCGTCCTCAGTTTTGCAATTAAGTTTGCTCTTCAGTCACTTTTGCTGCCGCGAGGGTACGCTGCCGCTGGAAAAGCATCGGCTAGGTGACGCGAACTGCCGCCCGATTCAAAGAATTCAACCTTATCCATCCACCCAGATATTCCGCCAACGTAAAGCTGATTCGATGCCTGTCTTTTTTTTTTTTGCACATTCTGTAGAATCAAGATACTGTGCGGACGTCTTAAGTGCGCGGAAAAATCTGTTCGAAGGCAATGATTGCTACGGATGTGCCGAGATCAATTTGCAAGGAGCGCTCGGCTCGAAAACCGACGAAGGCAAGTTCGCCCTGGCGAGTCGCAAGCGTCGCGCGACTGATTTCGTTCAATTAGTTACGGTTTCCGAAGCACTTGTGAAGCGGGGGAGCGTAACAAATCGATTTAAACCTGTCGCGCGACCTCCGCGACTCGCCAGCGTCAACTCGCCTAGCCTGTGCTCTCGGTCGGCACCTGCTATCGATGGCAATTGTGCTCTAAGGGCGATGCGTGGTTCTATTTATTTTTGTTCAGAAAATACCAGGCGACCATGAATAATCACCCTGCAGCAACTGCCGACATACGGGGGCAGACCGGTGCAGCTGCTGGGAGCAGCGCGTTCACAATAGACGATATGCGAAATATAGCACTGCACGGGCCTCAATCTGAGGCCCAAGCCCGGCCCGGGCCCAAGACCTGAAGCCCGGCCCAGGCCCGCGGCTTCAAGCCCGGGCCCGGCCCAAGCCCACTAAATTATCGCTCTAGCGAGCCCGGCCCGGCCCGTAAATCCCGGAGTGAAGCCCAGCCCTGGCCCGGCCCGGCCCGTTTCACAGTATCGCTTGAGGTATACTGCTCACTCTGAACAAGTAGACTGCTACTAGACCGATAAGAAACTGGCTTACAAAGGTTCTGAAACCACAGTTTGGCTTGCAGAAGGTTGGTTCTTTTTAACCCAGAAGGAAGTGATTAAAACTAGTGCTCCCCAGGCCCATCTTTTGGACAGTGATTTCGTGTAGGTGCGCAAAGATAAACTCGGAAGTTCCGAGAGCCAAATAAAAAGGGCTGCTAACGCGCGTAATAGACTACTTTGCATTCCCCCATGATTTTAACCAGTTATATTTTGCCGCCCGCGAAGTATAATCATTAAAGCTGCCTAGCAAGCAGTGGGATATTTTTTTAGTGAACGCGATCTCACAGGTTGAACTCATAGCCGAACTGGTCGCCTTTCAGCAGAAACGAAAAGCTAAAAGGCTTGAGTATTTCACGGTGTGTGTTTGAAGACTATAAGCGTCCTAAACTAACGTGCTCTTCCCGAATGCATTTCTAATAATGTAGTAGTATGTTTTGGGATGACGAACGATCAATGGCCAATTAAGACCGCTTGAATTTTACTCTTACTGGTGGAGCAGAAGATAACGCGCGAACCACATGATAACTTACAGGGCAACACTTGTCATGACAACCAGGCTGAAGAAGCGAGGAGATGGTGGTGGTGAAAACATTTATTACGAATGAACAGAAGGTATGTTTGGATCAGCCCGTAAGGGACCGATCCTTACAAACACTAGGTGGAGGTCCCTAGTATGGGACCCCAGTGGCGGTTGCCGCCGCCCGGGTGCGCCCGACTAAGGCTTGTTGGGCCTGTAAGTCGTGGCAGCCGAGCAGGGTCGCCTCCCAGTCATCCCGGGTTGGGTTGGGGATGGGGGGAATAGCGGGGTTGGAGGGGCAGGCCCACACCATATGATAGGTGTCAGAAGACACTGCACTACAGTGTGGGCAGCTGCCGCTAAAGGAGGGGTCAAAATGTTTTAGCGCTGCCGGGCACAGCAATGTATTGGTGAAAAGGCGGAGAAGGAGCCGCTCATCCGCCTTCTTCAGGCCTTTACATGGGCTAGGGTAAAGGCGATGACAATTTTGATAATATGTTGTAATATCTTTGAATGTATAGACCGAATTAAAATCGGGTTCCTGATCGGATGGGGAGGAGAAAACAGCCCGGTGAGAGAGCGCGCGGGCGGCTGCGTCTGCTGCCTCGTTTCCTGCCAACCCCTGATGAGCAGGGGCCCTTATGAGGTAACGGTGTGCGGGGTCCGAATCCCGTATGCAATTTTGGTATATTCGATAGGCTAGGAAAGGAGTGCAGCCTTGTTCGACGTTCCGACAGGGCCCTCGCGAGTCGGTGATTATGTATTTTGAATTGGAATGTGAGGCCGCGAGAGCAATCGCGACCTCTTCTGCTTGTGTTGCACTGCGGGCTCTGAAAGTTAGGCCGTTAACTGTGTTGCTGTTGTGAACTACCGCGGCCGTGTACCATCCCCCGTGGTGAGGGCCGGAGGCGTCCACGTAGTATACACCTGTTTTGTTGCCATAATATCGGGCTAGCGCTTCCACTCGTGCCAGGCGCCGACCATTATGGTCTTCATGTGACATGTTTGCTGGAAGAGGCCGCACGTGGAGGGCACGTCTCCACAGTTCCGGCATGCGAAACCTGTCTTCCATTGGAGGGGTGTGTTGGATATGGAGTCGAGCAAGAAGGCGGCGACCCGACTCCGTTAGCGACAAGCGCGTGTACTGGTTTGTAAGGTGCGCCTCCCGGAGCTCCCGGAAAGTAATATCCTGTATATTTTGCAATTCCATCACATGGAAATAAATGTTTTATAATAATTCCTCATATTTGCTCTCCGTATTGGCAGCAGGGGCCTAGGTGAGAGGTGGTTTGGGGGGGGGGGGGGGGGGCACTGCGCTGAAACTTGGCTCATTCTCATGGAGAACCCTGCGCACGCCTATTGACACCGTTCAAAAACTTGTCTAAGCATCTTAGCTGCTGACGATATACAGGCGCTCATCGTCTCAGCAGCAAGCGCAGGAGCACAGGTGCGTAGCATTCGGTGCATGGAATATGCGTGATGAGTGACCACTTTCTTCCGGAATCGCAACTGTGCAAATTGACCAAATAGCCCGACAAAGCCTGGGCGGCTCACCACATCTTTGCGACTCAGGCTAATGTTAGGGGAGCTACGAGGGAAGTCACCGCGACAGTAAATCTCTCATCCCCTCCGTTGTCAGCAAAGAAGGCAACAGTGACTGAACGTGAATGTGAGTGAGCGGACATGCATATGAGTGTGAGTGGAAATGAGTGTGAGTGAATGGTTGTGAGTGCGAGTGGTCATGAGTGTAAGTGATTGTGAGTGGACATGAGTGCGAGTGAGTGGTTGTGAGTGTGAGAGGACATGAGTGCGAGTGAGTGGTTGTGAGGGGTCATGAGTGTGAGTGAGTGCGAGCGGTCATGAGTGCGAGTGTGAGTGGACATGAGTGCGAGTGTGAGTGAGCGGTTGTGAGTGTGAGCGGACATGAGTGTGAGTGCGTGTGAGTGGTTGCGAGTGCGAGTGGTCATGAGTGTGAGTGTGAGAGAGGGGTTGTGTGTGTGAGTGAGGATGAGTGTGAGTGCAAGTGAGTGGCTGTGAGTGTGAGTGAGTGGTTGTGAGTGTACATGAGTGCGAGTGTGAGTGAGTGGTTGCGAGTATGAATCGACATGAGTGTGAGTGTGTGTGAGTAGTAGTGAGTGCGAGTGGTCATGAGTGTGAGTGTGAGTGAGCCACCTCTCACGGTGCCGAGATATGACTGCAACACACTGGGACTGGGAAGTATACTGCCACACACTGTCAATAAAGTGGCAGCTGGTGGGGCACTTGTTTAAACACAGTTATAAAGGCTTGTATTTGGCAATCCATTCAGACCACGAGGCTGGCTTTGGGCAAGGGCACAACCACATCACACAGTTGCTCACCCACTTGCAGATTTGTGTTGTGCACCGACACGAGGCAATGACAGTGGCAATAGAAAGAGTGGATGTGATATGACCCTCCATGCCAGCGTGGTGAGTCATTGCCTAACGCTAGAGTTGCCACCGCAACTGTCCCTGCACCATCTCAAGGTACGCCTGCCTCTGAAGACGGGTCGTCCTAAGAGGCCGAAAATACAGTAGTGCCTTGATCTCCCCTGGAGGTAGGTGAGGATAGTCCAAGGTTCGACGGAACACCGTCTGGTCAGGGCGAAACATGATTTATTCACAAATGAAAATTGGGTCACTGACCAAGAGACCCAATAATCATCCAGACAACGGCCAACACTCTAAACAAGAATCAGGGCACGCTACATCATATTTACGCGAAAAGATTGCAGAAGATTCTGGAGCGTATATAACCATCCCTTCTTCTGTGACAGCCTTATTGTGAACAAGGGCCCCGTATGGGACCCGAAACGTCATTTTTCATCTTTCGACTTGGTCAGCGACCCAATTTTCATTTGTGAATAAATCAGGTAGGTGAGGAGTTATCCTGTCTCTACTAGGTAGCCAGCATGTAGAGGTAGCCCATTAATTCTAAGTCAGTGGCAGTGCTGCCTGCACCCTCTGCTGACATCGATGCATCCAAAGACAGGTTGTGAAGTGTGGCACGCGCAGTGATGATGTACACTGTCCACTCCCACAGGCGGTGGTGCATCCGGTGCCTTTGAAAGCACTGGGAGTAGCTATTCGGCCCATCGGTGCAGTGCTCAACCACAAATAGCACGAAAAAATTGGGTATGTTGTATAGGTCTTCAGCTGGGTCGGGTCTGTGATGCCACACCACTGGTGCAAGCAGCCATGGCTGGTTCCAATGAGTAGACACTGTCTCCTGCATAACAAAAAATTATGCAGTTAATCATGTCCTTTCTCAGTGATCTCAACAGCCTTACAGGACGCTCTACTATACAATGGAAGACTCATGCCAAGTAGCCCAGAGCCAGGCTCTGCAGAACATGATATTCATGAGCATACAGACAACACAGGATGGCGATATATGAGTGAGCACTGCTATACGGTCAGTATTCTACCATCCTACTAATATAAATGATGCATTATGACTGCCTACACAACACAAATGCTGTCAGGTGCATTTTGCCTTGGTTTCTTACACAGAAAATATCATGTATTTCAACAACGTTATATGAGTGCTGTGTTTCTGCTGCAATTGGATGAAAATACACTGTACCATACTGTAAAGTGTCTCCATTGGTGTAACTAGCCAGGCTCATTCTTGTAGCTTTAGCAGATCAGGGCAAATGCAATGTGCTAAAGCTCAGTATATGTGAGTGAGGTAGCCCGACGGTTGACGGGGCCTTTTTACTGCTTACCCAGAAAAAACTTCACCATCGTACAGCTGGTCTTCGACTGCCTCGGGGTGGCGCCAGACGACCGCGTCGTGGAAGGATCCGGGTCAACGCGTGTCCACGGCCAGAATACGCATGTTTGCGCCGCAGATCTGAGAAAAAACACGCAGAGCATGAACTTACTCTCGTTGCCGAGGCCCGCACTTGTAGCCGAACTCATGCGATCATAAACAGTGGCCGAGGTCTACTCACTAATATGCGTAGCGTAGAACCCCTTGAGACTTGCTCGCAGCGCTGGCCCGCGGCTTCTTGGTGGCGATGAGTGTGTCATCGACACACCCGACGAAGCAGGGAATACTGCCGGGAGAAAATTTTAAACGAAGGAAGCCCTCCTTCGCCACCGCCTTCTCTTTGGGTCTTGCCAGAAAGCGAACACACCCCCTTCTGCAACCCAACGTTGACAATGGTCTCCGCCACCCACCGCAAACACCTGCTCACAGTCGGCTGAGCTACGCCGACGTTTGCTTCATTTCCTACAATAAAACGGAGAGTTAAGCTAGCTGGTACATGTTTCTTGGAAAAAACAGCGCTAAACGAAGGACAACGATAAAGAGTACAACAGGACCGGCGCTGACTATCAACTGAAGGCTTTATTAGGAACAACATGCAATATTACTCCAAAGACAACGAAGAACGCCTGGCAACACCAAAGGCTACAATGATACATCAATCACCTGGATCAAGATACTTCAGTTCACAGTCATGAACTGTTACAGAGGGGATGCTCACGCACGAGTCACTGTTTTTTTTTAATATGAAAGGCTTCACTGATTTCCCGTGTTAGTTTATCTTTGTGTTTGTACAGAATCCTAGTTTCATTAAAAATGGGGGTACATGATTTTTCAGGAGAATCAGGTTGGTTATTCTGGGAACAGTTCCTGTAATGCAAGGCCAAGTTTGACGACGGAGCCCCCCTTAATGAAGTGTTGTGGTCTCTTAAGCGGGTGTTCAAGCACCTTCCTGTTTGACCTATATAGGTCTTCCGGCACGTGAACAGCACTTGATACACAACCCCATCAGCACAAGGGACAAACCGCCGGTCATGCTTAATCTGGCAACCTTTTTTTGTTTTTCTTCGTTTCTTTTCCTCTTCCCTGGCCCTTCTATCTACAATGGCGCACAATTTGCCGAGCTTGTTTGGTGCGGAAAAAAGAACATCAATGCCATATCTGCTGCCTACTTGCTTGAAACGGTGTGACATTTGGTGAATGTACGGTAGAACAACGAATTTCTTTTTTTCCTTTTTTGAAGGTTCCTGTGGTTCATGCCTTTTGACCCTTTTAATTATCTTACTGCAAGCAAGTAATAAAACATCATCTGGAAAGCCCGCACTTCTTAGCCTCTGAACCTGCTGATTAAAACTTGTACTGATGGCATGCACGCATGATTTGGTTATGGCAGCACCTAAGCAAGAAACTGCTATGCCACATTTAACAACCTTGGAATGCGCTGAACGAAAACTGAGCAAAGGCTTCTCTGATCTCTGAAGGAAGGACCAGCACACGTGATCTTGCTTCGTTGTCAATCTTATATCTAAAAACTGCAGCTCGTTGTTGTGAGGTTTTTCAAAGGTGAAATTTACTCCGTGCCCGCTTGCGTCAAAAATCTTTAACACCTCATCAACCTGCCTATTGAAGTTATGATGTTCGACAAAAACAAGATAATCATCCACATATCTAAAGATGCGTTTTGGAGTATATATTGCGTGTTGTTCCTAATAAAGCCTTCAGTTGATAGTCAGCGCCGGTCCTGTTGTACTCGTTATCGTTGTCCTTCGTTTAGCGCTGTTTTTATGCGAAGCATACTAAAATAGCCCAACCCAGCTCCTCGAGCGCGGCGGTGTCGTTACCATTGACCTTTCGTGACTTCCATGTCATACCACGTGATGATTGACGTCACAGCAGATGGAAAACGGGGGCCCAACTCGCGCCGTCGCGCGAGGCGTCGTGACCAAGGGTGACCACGTGGTGCGTGACGTCACAGCAGATGAGAAACGGGGGCCCAGCTCGCGCCGTCGCGCGAGGCGTCGCGACCAAGGAGGACCACGTGATGCGTGACGTAACGACATAGGAGAAACGGGGCCCCAGCTAGCGCAGTCGCGCGAGGCGTCGCGACCAAGGAGGACGCCTCCTTGGTCGCTTCGAATATCACTAGCTTCGCATCTGACTAGGCTTAACCTAAGCTAAGCCTCAGCCATTTTTTCCAAGAAACATGTACCAACTAGCTCAACTCTCCGCTTTATTGAAGTTTATTTCTTTTACATTGAGCCCTATTCCTTGTGTTAACCCCGCTCCACTTTACAACCAGTCTGCATTGGCTTCACTAATCGCTCTGTGTGCTTTCAAGGAACGGCTAGCCTCGTGGCATGCGAGTCGTGCGCTGTGCCCGGTTGATGTCCAGGTGTTGTGCGGCGGGATGCTTCCTTCAAAGGGCCACAGCCGCAGGATGTGCCGGATAATATCTTCGGAGTGGTGGCGACAGCATCGCTTTTAGAAGGACTGCCTCTGGGTAGCATGCCGCCAAGATCCTCTTCACGCCCGGCGTTTCCGTGAGTGGTGTGAAGTGGCGAACAAGCACACGGATTTCCTTTGGTACTCGTCCCGCACTTGGACGCCTACGAAAATGAAGCCCGCCAATCCTGAAGGGAAGCTACTGGTGTTGGGTGAGCAGCGAGTGCCAGAGAGGTTCCAGGAGGTGCTGAAGGCCGGTCCGAAATTTTGTTCCAGCCGACGCTTGACAAAGAGGAAAAACTGGCTCTAGTAAGGTCCATCTCACGTCTTGTCCCGCAAGAGCAGCGGCCTAGGTGCGTCGTTGAATGTGTTGATGCTCTGAAAAGGACTAAGGACGTGCCGGGAAGAAGTCGTAACTTAGCGCCATTGGTTAGTTTTCTGGAGCCTGAAAAGTTGAGGCTGACTGTTTCCGATAAAGAGGGGCATTTTGTCGTTCTCCCGGAAAAACTGTTTACTGAAAAAGCCAGAGTAGCCATCGCAAAGAACTTTAAACCATTGTCTGCAAATGTTAAACAGCAAAAGCGAGAAGCCTTGAAGTTACTGGGGGAAATGAATCTACAGTTGCTCCACTCGTCTGTTAAGAATGCTAAAGAAGATTGTCTGGATGTATTTTTTTCAGCAAATACGCACAAGCCCGATGTTCCATTCCGCTGTATTGTTACAGAGAGAGCAACAGGGCAATATGAGGTGTCAAGTTTCTTACAGAAAAACCTTAGTTCACTAACAATTGTTGATCCGTTTCTTGTGTCTAATTCCCTGGCTGTTGTTGACTATTTGAAGTGTCATAATCCGGGTTTGTGCAGTATGTTCAGCATAGATGTTCAGGACTTATTTTATTAACTTCCGCACAATAGCCTGCTAGCATATGTTAGCAAGTGTATAATAGACGATTATGATGAAAGTGATTTCATTTCGAAATGCGGGATCTCTGTGGTGCCTTTTTGGAGCTTTTGTCTTTTTATCTTAAGTCCACCTTTACTGAATGGGAAGGGAAGTTGTACACTCAAAAACAGGGGGTCTGTATTGGTTCAAAAGTGGCTCTTGTACTAAGTAACATCTTTCTCAGTTATGTAGATCAGGCTATTAAAAGTAAGTTGGGCGTCAGTATAAAACGCATCTTTAGATATGTGTATGACTATCTTGTTTTTGTCGAACATCATAACTTGAATAGGCAGGTCGATGAGGTGTTAAAAGATTTTCGACGCAAGCGGGCACGGAGTAAATTTCACCTTTGAAAAACCTCACAACAACGAGCTGCAGTTTTTAGATATAAGATTGACAACGAAGCAAGATCACGTGTGCTGGTCCTTCCTTCAGAGATCAGAGAAGCCTTTGCTCAGTTTTCGTTCAGCGCATTCCAAGGTTGTTAAATGTGGCATAGCAGTTTCTTGCTTAGGTGCTGCCATAACCAAATCATGCGTGCATGCCATCAGTACAAGTTTTAATCAGCAGGTTCAGAGGCTAAGAAGTGCGGGCTTTCCAGATGATGTTTTATTACTTGCTTGCAGTAAGATAATTAAAAGGGTCAAAAGGCATGAACCACAGGAACCTTCAAAAAAGGAAAAAAAGAAATTCGTTGTTCTACCGTACATTCACCAAATGTCACACCGTTTCAAGCAAGTAGGCAGCAGATATGGCGTTGATGTTCTTTTTTCCGCACCAAACAAGCTCGGCAAATTGTGCGCCATTGTAGATAGAAGGGCCAGGGAAGAGGAAAAGAAACGAAGAAAAACAAAAAAAGGTTGCCAGATTAAGCATGACCGGCGGTTTGTCCCTTGTGCTGATGGGTTTGTGTATCAAGTGCCGTTCACGTGCGGGAAGACCTATATAGGTCAAACAGGAAGGTGCTTGAACACCCGCTTAAGAGACCACAACACTTCATTAAGGGGTGCTCTGTCGTCAAACTTGGCCTTGCATTACAGGAACTGTTCCCAGAATAACCAGCCTGATTCTCCTGAAAAATCATGTACCCCCATTTTTAATGAAACTAGGATTCTGTACAAACACAAAGATAAACTAACACGGGAAATCAGTGAAGCCTTTCATATTAAAAAAAAAGCAGTGACTCGTGCGTGAGCATCCCCTCTGTAACAGTTCATGACTGTGAACTGAAGTATCTTGATCCAGGTGATTGATGTATCATTGTAGCCTTTGGTGTTGCCAGGCGTTCTTGGTTGTCTTGGAGTAATATTGCGTGTTGTTCCTAATAAAGCCTTCAGTTGATAGTCAGCGCCGGTCCTGTTGTACTCTTTATCGTTGTCCTTCGTTTAGCGCTGTTTTTTCCAAGATTCATTTCCTACGGTGCCTTGAAACCCACTGGTGGCGAAGAAGCGCAGCGCGCACAGCACCTGCCGATGCACCGACAGCCCGCTCACCCGCACACACCCAGTTCAACGGCGAGGTCGTCGCACAGCCACTGTGCACATTGTGCAGTCTCCTTGAAGCGTCGAAACAACTCGTCTCGCACGTCAAAACCGTTTTCATGCACCCTCCTACACCGTTGTTCGCGCGGAACAGCCGCCATTTTCGATCACAAAGACTGAGAGCGGTTTATGAGCTGCCTTTTCCGCTCTCAAGTTTCAACCCGCATCATTAGGTGCGCAACGTCACCACTTCAGCCGTGTTCACTACGTCACCGTTGCCGCAAAAACCACCTGCCAAGGCCGACCAATGGGAGCATTGCATATGGCGGCATTGTGAGCGTTTTAGTAACTTTTTAGTATTGAGAGGTGCAGAATATGGCCCGTGGTGTGGAAAAGCGAGAAACAGCAGCGGCGCGGCGGTTCCGCCTCGCCCGGGCGTCAACAGATGAGAACAGATCCTAGTTTTTGTGGCGATCGAATCTGCTTCGCTCGCCGGATTTTCGGGCAAGTGTGAACCCGCCTTCAGTGCGGGGAATGAGCGCTGGCACACCCGGTCACTGTGGCAACAATCGCTCTCTGCCTCGTAACCAGTGATGCTGCCCGCTTCGGGCTAAGCACTTGATGTTCGTGTTGTTGCCTTTCCGTTCGGATGATGCTCGGATGACGCCGGGGATACTGCGGTGGTGAAAGTTTAAGCAAAGGAAGCCCTCCTCCGCCGCCGCCTTGTCTTGGGGGTCTCGCTGGAAAGCGCGCACCTTCTGTGACGTAACTTTGACAGTGGTCTCCGCAACCTGCCGCAAACACTTGCTCACAGTCAGTTGGGCTACCGACGTTTGCTTCATTTCCTACTTGAAGGAATTGGTGAGCGCTAAAAACCACGGAAAAAGGACTAACACACAGGACGAAGCGCTGTGTGTTAGTCCTTTTTCCCTGGTTTTTAGCGCTCACCAATTCCTTCAAGTATGTATTTCCAACTAGCCCCAGTAGTAGCTCTTTTCATTTCCTACGGTGCCTTGAAACCACGCTTGAAACCCACCGGCAGCGAAGCGCAGTGCGCACGGCATTTGCCACTACACTGACCGTGCACACCTCCAAGTTCAACACCGAGTTCGTCGCACAGCCATTGCGCAGTCTCTTTCCTATGTGAAAATGTCGAAACAACTCGTCCCGCATGTTAAAACCGTCTTCATGCACCCTCCTACACCGTTGCTCACGCGACCACCGGTGATGTAAACAGCCGCCATTTTCTGTCTCAAACGGTTTGAGACCACTTGTCCCGGTCGTAAAAATGGTCTCAATCGGTTCACATAATTAGGTAAGCAACGTCAACATTTCTGACACATTTATGACGTAAGGCGGTGACGCAAAAAATCAATAAGCCTGCTGGCCATGGCCGAACATTAGAAATGGGGCAAATGAAACACCTTTTGAGACACTTTCCAATTGAGACAATTTTGAGCGACTCGTAATCGCGCCCCTGAACGCCATCGGCACTTCAGCAGATATTAGCCGCGTCCTCGCTGCGGTCTTATAGAAACATAATTCATTCGGTAAAGAGGTCACTGCAAAGTCAACTGCCTGGCGTAAGTTTCCGCCTATTATTCCTTAAATTTACACCCCAAAAATGATGCAACTTGGGCTTAAAGTGCGGGAACATGCAACAGAATAAAGCACACCGTTGGCGACACTAGCGCAATGGGGGCCCACTTCTCGATATTCACATTCACCTATCGGTGCCATATTGCCTCTCTGATTGGCTGTCAGAAGTGTCAATCACCGTCAATGGGTGTACCAATCAGGGTCAGTTGCAGGAGCACTTTTTGCGTTGACATCGATTTGACGTGGCACCGAAAATGTATTTTTCGCAGCACTATTCTTGGTGCCCGGCTGGTACATATATGTGATTGTGAAGGGAAAAGAAGCTACAAGTGGTCTGTACGAGAGCACTTGTGCTCGACTTGCCTATTTGGAGAAAATAGCTGCACACCGGAAATGGCAACTTCCTAAAATCTGATTAGTTGGAACAATGTCACGTAAAGCACATGATACGCAAATATTTTGGAGTGATATCAGATTGATGTTTCATCACGTTTACATTGTGCTCCTGGGTTCGATCCCGGCCGCGGCGGCTGAATTTCTTTGGAGGAGAAATTCGAGGCCCGTGTACTGTGCGATGTCAGTGCACGTTAAAGAACCCCAGGTGGTCGAAATTTCCGGAGCCCTCCACTACGGCGTCTCTCATAGCCTTAGTCGCTTTGGGACGTTAAACTCCATAAACCAACCAACCAACCAACATTGTGCTCCATTGCAAAAAATGGCTGAAATTCGCCGCCATCATTTCACCCCGCGAAAGGTACCCGATTCATGCAAATGAGTTAGTGAAATGTTGATTTATACGCCGTTAGGTAGCCGCATTTTAACGGGTATTTATTTCAAGACAAAACTAAGCTTACAAAAGTCTTGTTTTCATTGTACAATGCAATGATATGGCATTATAAGGTTACATCTGAAATAAGCAACCCTTGAGAGCGTTAAAGGGACTATGAAACAAATTTATTGAGATTACGTAAAGATAGGCAATCCATCACTCGTCACTCCAGCGCAAGAATTTTTGAGCTAGCATCAATAACAACGAAGTTATAGGCGATTAAAAATCACGCTCCTCCTCTCCCCCCTCAACTCGTACGCGCGGGGTACCATAAAAAAATAAAGAAAACAGCTCCGGGACTGGGCTCCGCCTATGAACACGTCATTCGCTGACGTTCGGTTTACGACTTCCGGTTGTCCCCCTCCCGAGGAGCAGCGTGTGTCAGCAGCGTGTGTCGGCAGCGTCTCTCCGGTCTCTGCGCTTTCTTGGCTCCCGAACTCGCGACAGAAAGAGGCGGCAGAGGTAAATTAAAACCATATGCGCGAAGGCAATGCTCTCGCTCGCGCTTGCCCGAGGGGGTCGCGCGGCCGCTCGAGCAGACGATGTTCACCGCTACCGGAAGTGTGCCCGTGACGTCGAAGCTGCCGCGGCTCTAGCGAATGACAGCGTGTGGTGGCCTGCCGACGTCATGGGACTAGTGACGTCTGTTTTCCCGATTTTGGTTTCAGAATTGCTCCCTACGAAGACACCAAGCGGCCCGCGAATTTCAAAAAACACGATTTTTAAAAATTCATAATAAATTGCCGGCTCAGTTCCGAAGATTCATACTTGGTGTCAATGCTTCTGAGCATCACTTCTAACATTTACAAGCGGCTTTTAATTCTTTTCATGGTCCCTTTAATAGTGAAGGCTTAAGTGTACAGCCGCATTGGGGCGCTAACTGCTCTCCTGTTGCAAACCCTTCGCTCGCAGTGAGTAATCATCGGTCCATGTGGTTAGTGTAGCGCGAAAATTGCTCGAATGGCGGCATAGAGTAGGGGGAAAGCTGGCAGCCCGTCTATGGGAGTTTGCATGGCGACCCTTCGAGACCACTTCAGCCACCATGGGTGCTCAAAGCATCATGGGGCGGTGAGCTACTTGTTGCGGAATTGCAACTTTTGGCCAAAAATAATAGAAAAATAAAGCTGTTTGATAACTACAAACGTCCTAATATTCAATATCTTGTCTAATGATTGCAACAAACGAGCAGAAAAGCATTTAAGTGCAAAGTTTGCCCAAAATAAGAGACGACTCGCTCTCCTATTGGCCTAGTAATGAACACTATAAAAACTAATATTTCGTAATTAACAGGCGCACTTTTAAAAGTAAATATGTTTTCAAAAAAGATGTTGTTGCTTAAATACTATAAGCGGTTTTTTAATGGCATTTCGGAAAACTACCTTTTATTGGCGTCGTGTGTCGTCGCGTTTTCACTACTATGGGTTTTGCACACTGCATTCGCGCGAAAGTCTGCGCACACACGAACAGTTTTCGGAATGAAACGTCTTAGTAGTGCCACTCCATGTTTCCGAAAAATTACGACCGCGCCGCAACAAGTAGCTCACCGCCCCATGATGCTTTGGGCGTCCATGGTGGCTGAAGTGAAGCGCCGCCAGCTTTCCCTCTAGGTAATAATAAGAAACTCTATGAATGGCGGTGCCGGTGCTGCGATTTGCTGCTCATTGCATTTATTCATTGTTTGTTAAACCCTAGAAGCATAGAGTTTCTTACTATTACCTAGAGGGAAAGCTGGCAAGCCGTCTATGGGAGTTTGCATAGAGGCCCCTCGTGACCACTTCAGCCACCATGGGCGCTCAAAGCATCATGGGGCGGTGAGCTACCGACTGCAGAACTTCAACTTTTGACCAAAAAATAATGAAAAAATAAAGCTGTTTGATAAATACGAATGTCTTAACATTGTATATCCTGTCTGTAAATTGCAACAAGTGAGCAGAAAAGCCTTTAAGTGCAAAGTTTGCCCAAAATAAGAGACGACTCGCTCTCCTATTGGCCAAGTATTGAACATTATAAAAACTAATATTTTGAGCTCAACAGGCGCGCTTTTAAAAGGAAATATGTTTCCAAAAGAAATTTAGTTGCTTAAATACCTCAAAAAGTTTTTAATGGCATTTTAGAAAAGTGAAACCTTTTATTAGTGTTGTGTGTCGTTGCGGTTTCACTACTATGGTTTTTACAAGCTGCATTCGCGCGAAAGACGAATAGCGTTTTCGGAATGAAACATCTTAGTAGTGCCACTCCATGTTCCCGAAAAACTACGACTGCCCCGCAAGATTCACTTTGTATTTTTGTATAATCGTCGAAACCTTTTTGCTTTCCAAGTGTCACGCCCCACCACTGTAACGGCCTCACGGCCAACAGTATTTTCAAATAAATAAAAAATAAAAACAAGTAGCTCACCGCCCCATGATGCTTTGGGCGTCCATGGTGGCTGAAGTGCAGCGCCGCCAGCTTTCCCTCTAGGTAATAGTAAGAAACTCTATGCCTAGAAGTGGGAAAGGTGAGCGACTTTCGAGGTCACCGCGATGCTTTCGAGTTGTCTCTGATTAGACAGCTCGTCTGTGCATTCACCTGACGAGGCACATGGTGTGGTGGCTATGCAAGGATGCATTGCGGTGAGAAGCAGTGCCGAACTGTCAAGCTTTGAGGGGCGATCGCCATCTGTGAAACCTAGCTGAATGGATGAGCTTTGCACGCGTGATGAGTGGATGACACAACAGGTGTTCGCGCGGCCTGGCAACAAACTCCAGGAATGTGTAGGGCTTCTCGACGAGACATCCTTGTGTGTGTAGCGTCATTCTCATTCCTTCTGCATGCATGCTGGAAATGACTTTAAAACAAGAGCAGGAGTATATGCAGGATGCATGCTGCGAATCCGAAATTTGTATTCGGCATTTCGCGTTGCTTTTTTCATACTGTGTTTCAGTTTTTCCACACAGCGCCAATTTGAGAAAACAAAGCCTATCGTGCTGGTATGTTGGTCGATTTCTTTGTTTTTGGTGTTGATAAATTTGAAAGGCAGCATCAGTGAAATCAGCTGGAAGGTGTAGTTTCCGTAAGTGTGAAAAAAATTGCGTGAAACCCTAAAAGAATATATAACCTAGATTAAGCATTATTAATGAAGCACACAAGTGATTTCGCTATTCAAGCTGAAATTATCATAACAGTGTTACATCACCAGTTACACAGCAGTCACGTGGAAATGACCGTAGGAGGGTGAAAAAAAATTATTTCTCTAAGGGCACATGGAAAAGAAAAATATATGAGTCTTGTACATTTTATTTACAGGTGCGGTGTACCTGCCGATGAAGGTTCCAGCTCACAAGAAGTCTGTGCGGGATACATCCGTGAACCATTTATGTGCAATCTCTCCATGTGCTGCCCGCATGGAAATCGTCAAACTGGTGAGCACATGCTTACTGTATTGTGGCAGGCATAAAGGGATACCATGTTTGCCTGCAGTAAGATTGCATGCGGCTAATGATATCCGACTGCATTTACATACAGTTTATAGAGCAAGGAAGAACAGTGTAAATAGAACCACATATTAAAATAATGTAAATTATGTCTGTACTTTTCAGGTGACAGCGGTGGTAGGTGTGGGTGACAGGCAGTGTTGTTCTGTGGCTTTGGATTTCTTTTAGTGACCACAATGTCAAGGTAGCCTCATTTTGATTGGTGCAAAATGCAAAAGCATGCATATACTAAAAACCTTAAAGTAGTCATTAACAGTTAAACTTGTGCCCTTCCTTGCAGTGCATTCTGTAGTGGTTTTCCTGAGTATAAAAAGACTCTTAACAATTATTTGTGTCCATCAAGTACCTCTAGCTATATGGCAACAGTTCGTTTTGATACTAATTATTGATTTTGCAGTGAGCATATTTTAAATTTATACGTAAAACTAGACTATAGTTGAACTTGCGGCTTCAACAATTTCACATATTTGGAAATGCATTGTCTAGCTAGTTGGGAGATTTCAGTGCACAGCGTTGGTTAACGTGCAGGTGATGGTGTGCATCTTATGCAGATGTGGCGGACCACTCTCAACATGGGGTCTCATGTGCTCGGGAGCCATGATGCCAGATTCATCTTCGCTCACCCTTCGGCTGGACTGGCTGCCTAGCTGGGTGGTCATACTGGGATCCTGAACGATTGCATGAGGTGTCTGCAAAGGTGTCATGGTCATGATACGGCATGGTCAAGAGTTCTTTGCGAAGGTCAGCACAGCTTGCATTGTGCGACGCAACATATTCATCCACACTCAGCTGCAGGACCATGACACCATTGGCAAGTGGTGATAATAGCAGGAGCACCAACATCTACAACAAGGAGGAGGATACAGCACCATTTAGATTCTACCCGAAAGTGCATGACCAGCAGCTGCATGAGGGAATTGCACTCACTACCGTGTTTGTCACATGTAGCTATGCCACAAGTTATCAGTGTACATTTGCTCTGCTTCAAGTTTGATAGCATACTGCTAGAAAGCTGGTGAAGTCTTCATCATTTTGGTGCTGTTCTTTAAATAGGACCATATTGGTGGTATCCATGACAGTAGAAATAATTTTTGACGGGTGCTGCAGTTTTGTGTGAGTCAGGAAGTGCCCCAAGTGTTTAGTCTACCGTCAGCCAACTTGCTGAGTGTGTGCTTCAACACATGCTTTGGTGATGATGAAGAAGTGCCGTCCCTTCGTGTGGTGCCTCCCTATGAGTTCTGCTTGTACACAATGCACATTTTATTTGGTGCTTAAGTTCAGTGAAGGACAGGAAGGCACCAAAATGTTTTCTTTCTAGCACCAGGGTGTTGACTGGACATGCTTTCACCAGTGCTTTTCTGTATGCTTTGGTGTTTGTTGAGAGCCAGTAGTCTAGAACATGCTCAACATACAGCATGGTCGCTATCTCTCTAGTTATTTACAACATCTCTTCTTCAGGGTACAACACGTCTTGTGTGGCACTGTTTGTGTGATAAGATCACAACATGCTTTGCCTCATGGCATTTGGTTGCCTCTGTGTGCTTGCTTTCGACTGCTTCTTTCACATGCTGCATGCCGCTATACAGCAGTGAACCATTTTTCCTGAAGGAAAAGTCACGTAATTGTTTCATGGTCAATTTCCCAGATGAAAATGCAAGGCCTGGCCAGCGTTTTGACATGTGTACCCATTCCCATCTTCTAGCTGAAATTTGTACCCCTGACAAAAACCTACAAATTGTACATTAATTCAGATGAAGGTAACTGGAAGTATAAATTATACAGCTGGACATAATTTTTGTTTCAATAATAATGCTTCAAATGGCATTTTGTAGCTGGAAGGGCATGATCCGGTTCAATAATTCAACTGGAAATGGATCATAATAGGCGTAGTAGTAGTAAACTTTATTGATCTTTTTGGGTTACTCAGGCGGTCTTCCCAGGTTTGGGATCTTTTTCTCTTCCCAGGATTTCTGGTCTTGGTTCTTTTTCTGTGCTGGGCCATCAACCTTGAATGCATGCATTGGAAGATCACTGCCCACCTGTCCTCCCAGTGAAACTCTGTTAGATCCCATTTTCATTGACTTGTCCCCTTGCACTTTGCTTCATGCAAATTGGGGATGCTGTTTGGTCATTTTATGCAAAATCCTAGACAACCTGTTCACCCTCTGAACCCTTAGTGTGACTGGACCATATCAGTGTACGTGCTGCCATTTTTCTGTTTAGCAAAGACGACTGCTGGCTACTTAAGTTTGCGAACTAGGCAACACTAATGTGCATGTACACCACTGTCAAACGGTTATGAAAGACGGGTCTGTCCCGAAAAAATTCTCATCTTTGTAGACAAGAAATATTCGTTAATATGTATTGTTGCATTAGGTAATGATTCGAAGTTAGGATGCATGAAGTTCAGTGATGAAAATAAATTATTTTGCCAATAATGGCTTCCACAAACTTTTCACTGTGCATGTAAAAGACACCTCACTTTTTTTAAGCAAATTGCAACACCTAAGAGGCAATGCAACTTGTCTCGCTCCCCAAAAATGTAGGGGGACACTTAAGCTCAGCATTCATGGGTACGACAGAAGTGTTTATGGCTCCCTGCAGCGGTTTCTCTTCACACACACTGTCACTATTCTTTATTCGTGTTCACACATTTATCACAATTGCCTCAACACAGGTTCCACATTCTTGTCTTTGAACTCTTCCATACTGCAGTTCACCTACATAATGTTACTGTAATTACTTTCTCACTAATTGGCACATCTCCAGTTCACTGCAGTAATTACATTACTCAGCTTCAAATTAAGCTAGCAGCACCCACACATCACTCCCCCCCCTTTTGTACCTCAGCAAAGTCAATGTACCTACATGGCCTAGCTGGTAGCGTGCCTGGCTGGCGATCCAGCGGTCATGGGTTTCAATGCAGACAGAAATTTATTAAAATTTTTTGTACGTAAAATCTATTACTTTATAAAGTGAAGTAGTTTCAGACATGTGCTGACATTTGATTCAGCTTACAAATCCTTTTTTCAGCGACTTTCACTGCAGACATACACGCGCGAAGCATGTTTTTTGACACAATGCCGGCTGGATAACACTGGGTTTTCTGCTGAATGGCAGCCTCTCTCTCCTTGACAGTGGTGTGTGCAGGCTTTCCATACCTTTCTTTTCTGGTTGCACATGGCACCCAGTAACTTGTTAGCACTAATTACGATGCCATCATATACCATACAGTACTGATATTACTTGGTAGTAATCAGAAAAAATTATTCTTATAGTGTGAAAAAAGAATAGCAGCCTGTTTCCACCTGACTTGGTTTCATACTTCTGATTGAACTATAATACATAGAAAATGGCCAGCAAAGCTGTACAAGATGGTAATTTTTCAGGGGGCTTAAATTTTACGCACAGACATTTGCAATGACTCAAATTTATTAACATTTTGCAACCTGTTCTATCATTATATTGGTGATGAATAATTCATGTTCATTAATTTAAAACTCTCCTCTTGGAAACTCTGAGTCAGACTTGCTTACCATTTTTTCAAGCTGCCTTAATCATGCTCACAACATCAATTTACCCTCCATGTGCACACACCACTAGGCATTTTAAGTGTTCTATTTTTTTTTCCATGCAGTGAAGGAATGTAAAGCATACATAGAGCGGAGAAATCTCAAACCTGTCACTTATGCTGAAGCACCGGAGTGGATTTTAAATGCACATATCAAATAGGAGAGCAGAAAGTTAGGCAAGTTGGTTGATATGCATACTGAAGCGCTCGTCCTCGTCTTGTCTTTGCTTCGTCCTCGTTTTTTTTGCGCAATTTTTTCAGTATGCACATATCAAACTTGCCCAAACAAACCGGAACCTTGTTTCAAAGGGATGGAATCACAGGAGTGATGGGAGGCTGCTCTGCGCAGCTCACAGGCAGAGCTACAGCTTCGCATCATGGCCTGGGCCTTGAAGGTCACCGCAGCCAAACAGTGCCTGGTCATCTAGAGTGGCCCGAGGTCCTGTCGCCGTCCCGTTCAACACCTCTTCACCCACCCTCACCTGATCCACTCAAGTGGGACTAATGAAGTTATTACTAACCAAGGGCTGTAATAGCCTTCTTGCCAATGCAGTTCACCATGGTAATCTTGAACTGCTTCTTTGAACAAATAATCTCCGAGCTGTACATGAGCTTTGTTCTCTGTACAGGCAGTCCCTTTGTTACTGGAATGCGGTAATCTAGTGTTGCAGAGCAACTTCGATTGGTCCTCAATGTCCTTTCAGACATTTGCCTACATTTCAGCACCTATATCTGGTAAGGTGCCCTTCACTGAACTGTAGATGCCATATTTTGAGTGTACATAGAGGGTTATCTATTTTAGTGAACGCATTTAATTGAGGATTACTCTCGGGCAGTGCACAATAGTGGCATCACAGGGTCTTTATTGCATCAGTGTATGGTGTAAATGTTGCCTAACGGTGTTGTGATCCACCGCTCAAAGAGAACCAACAATGGCCCTAATATGTATGTGGTCAGGAGTGTGCACAAAGGGAAGGTCGTGCACTTGCACATCAGGCTACAAACATGACTGAGGCCTCTCGACTCCTCATGAAGTGCACAGGGCTTGCCAAAACCAATCCACATCATCCAGTGTTATGCTGCGTTAATGAACCTTTTGCCAGAATACCACTGCTTGTCTGTGATGTTGCCTCCCTCAAATACTGTGGGCCATGTCAGCCTTGCATTTCTTGCCCCCTTTGTGTGTTATCTTGCTGCTGTGCATGCTTGTGCTTTTCTTGTTGTGTTGCTGTTCTCCCTTCTTAACTTCACCGTTGTTTTTATTCTCCTTCAGCTCCTTTACCTCACCCTGCACATGTTCAGGCTTAAGGGGGGATGAGGGGATCGAAGGCAACTTTTCTATTTTTCGACTTAGACTGATGAAATTTGGCAGACAGGCTAAAAACAGCATCAAACAATCAGATATAAAGTTTCACAATGACATCTTCAGTAGCAGGGACTCTGGAACCGGGGGGGGGGCAGAGGGGGCGCCCCCCCCCCCAACTTTTTTCCAGGGGGGCCAGCGCCCCCTTGGAAAAGGACGGCAAAGGACGGTGGCATCGTCTAACAAGAACAAGGCTTAATACATCTCGTACGAACGGCAAGAGAAGCTGGCCCCAGAGAAAAACCTGACATGCCCACACAGCAGGCAGGTGTCTCAACGGTGACCTAGCGGTGGAAGCATCCTTCAGAGGGAAAGAAGGAAGGTTCCGAAGACGCGCACGTGTCAAACCAGCGGTCATATTCATGGCAAGCGTCGCTGACTCAGACCCGGCGGCGCCATGATCCGGATCCATCCGGCCCGGGGCGAACACTCTCTCCCCGAACGCCGTGCTCTCACAAGCATTTGCACACACGCACGCACACGATGACACGTAGCAAGTGGATCTGTCTGGACACAATTCCCGAGACGGCTCTGGGTGGCAGTCGGCCAAGCGAATAGTCCGTTGCTCGCAATGATACTCCTGCATCCACTGCAGCCGCACTGATCTCGCGCGGCGGTGGCGAAACCTAACGTGGTCTACTAGCACGTCTCTCATCGCTTGAGTGTATTTTTAACTGCAGATTTACAATGTCGTTGCCTTGGAAAATATCTGGGTCTCAAAAGATGATCAACAACTTCTTCGTGGCTAGGACAAAACATTTAGGCCATGGAAGCGAGGTTGCACAAGGTATATTGCATCACATTTTTTGTCACCACTTTGATTATTGATGTGTTTCTAATGCCCCTTCGTATTTGTATTTTGGCACCTCTCATGAAAGTCAACCAGAT
The DNA here is from genome assembly GCF_055824585.1 of Amblyomma mixtum. Lineage (NCBI taxonomy): Eukaryota > Metazoa > Arthropoda > Arachnida > Ixodida > Ixodidae > Amblyomma > Amblyomma mixtum. The sequence goes on from NC_143014.1 coordinate 290,226,063, forward strand.
GAGCGTGTGATAGGAGCAGCAAATATTGACGGTACGTTTTTGCAATGTTTATTTCCATCGTACTCTTCATGTGCCTTTCATGAACATTTTTGCATGTCATACATGTGTTGCACATCTTGCTATATTCCTTTTTTTGAAAGAATTCCGTATATACTCGTGTAAGGGCCGCCCCCGTGTAATGGCTGCACCCTCAACTTGGCCGCCAGCAATTCGAAAAAAAAGTGAGCCAAAAACTGTTTCATGCATGCATAATTTTGGCCGTGTAAAAATTGCTACGACCACGAACACGTCATCCCGCAAGCCTTGCTCAGCCTGGAACCCTGCACACGTGGTCTGTCATCAACGCTAGCTCGCTCGGCGTTCGCACCAGAAAGGATTGACAAAACGTTATGCTGTGCAAAAGCCAGGATGGGGTGCAGGCGTGTTGGGTGTGCCTCACCATGCAAGAAAACGCGAGTGGCACGTTTTTGGGCGGTGATGCGCCACTCCAATTTGCCAGTAAAGTAATACAGTGATCAAGCAACCGCTAGCAACCTGTCTTACTGTGGGCGGTAATCACGCAGGCACAATCCACACTATTAATGCATTCAGTATTCGAAGGATTCATTGCTCCTGCGCTAATTTGTCATAAAATCGGTATCGCCGCATAAAAAAGGACACGTAATCGGGGCTGCGCTGTAGCAGAAATTTTTAGCGGAAAAACGCCGGTTCCATGTAAGGGCCGCACACCGTGAGAAACGCGGGAAAAAAGTGTGGCCCTTACACAAGCATATACGGTAATTAAAAAAGCATTTATACAGTGTTGATCGGCTAATAATCTCTTTTAGCTCACTTATTACAGAGATCCCAGCAACCGTAGCACAAGGTGGAGAGCCCCTGTTGGCAACAGACTGTGCTCCGATAGAAATTGCAAGCCATGACGACGCGCCCCTGGTTGTTCGACCACTGCCACTGAAGAGCTACACATTTCCAACGAACCTGACTGGAAGGTCCTGTAAATATGCATGATTTAAGAAATTCATGTGGCTGTCATACGACTACAAACGCGACGTCGTGTTTTGCAATTGTGCCAGATTGCTTTCAAGGAAAGAGGAGACAACGTTACAGTAGTGGAAATCTGTTTCATTCACGAGTTCAGTAACTGGAAAAAGGCTATTGAAAAATTTCAGTGTGATGAGAAGAGCCAGTTTCACTGTTTCCACAAGCCGCCAATTGTCGAAAGAAAAAGGAATGCGTGTAGTGCAGCTATTATCGCAACACAGCAGCAGACAGCAGAAGGAAGCCAGGCAGGCACTGCATGCAATAGTGAGTTCAGCACGTTACCTATGCTGCACAGGCCAAGCTTTATAAGGGCAAACGAAGAACAAAGGCAACTTCCTTGATCTACTAGATGAACGATCGCAAGACGTGCCTGCTTTGAAGAAATGGCTGGAGAAGCGAGATAGGTGGCTGAGCAGCGACATACAGAACAAGCTCATAGAAATTATTTATTTATTTATTTATTAGAGATAGTATCAGTCCGGTCAGGACCAAGATAGGAGTGATACAAGGTACAGATTACAAAGGCGGAACACGACAAACAAAACACCACCACCATCCAGTCGGTGCCAAGTTTTTAACATATCAAAAATATCGCTGCAACAAAACAGAAAACAATGTGAAAACGCCATGCCCAACTCAAATGCAAGGCGCATTATATCAGGCACTATACCAACCAATCACGAACTCCAGCAGAGAACACATCCACACCCGATGCGAGCACCACAATTGTGAACGATGGTGCACAGCGTTCAGCGAGGCATCATCAAAGACATCAGATGCAGTCCGTTTCATGGATGTAACAGGCAATGAGCAGTTCACATTTTGTGTGCTTTGGGTAGACGGGATAACACTGGAAGTTCGTGAGGAATTTCTTGGCATGTACAATGCACCAGACAGCAGAGCCGAGATATTGTATAAAGCCTTGGCGGACATGATTTTACGTCTGGGCCTGGACTTTCAGAACCTAAGGGGGCACTGTTTTGACGAGGCCACAAACATGGCAGGCAGATTTACTGGCGTGCAGAAAAGAATTACGGAATCTGAACAACGGTCAATACTTGTGCACTGCAGTTACCACTGCCTAGACTTGTCACTCCAGGAAGTCGCAAGGAACTGCGATGTCATCGGCGATGCACTCAACATTGTAAAGGATGTTTTCAATGCAATACTCGAATCGAAGAACAGGAAGACTGTTTATTCGTGCTTTGTACTTCCCCCGGGTAATGATGCCGGTGAGCAAGATTGTTCTATACAGAACACCTTACTGCTACCACCGTGTCCAACGAGGTGGATAGTAAGAGTGAAATCAATGGAAAGGTTCGTTGAGAACTATGAAAGGGTGCAGGCAACTTTGCAGGAGCTGATGCAAGCTCAAAGCTCTCTCACTGGCACCGGCAATACAGCCTTAAAAGGATATGAGAATGAATCAAAGAAGTTCGAAACATTATTCGGCATCCACCTTTCTAGAGCCCTGTTTGGCCCATGCGAGGAATTAGCCAGGATGGTTTAACGCCCAGTTTACCGCGCTGCAGGAGCAAAAGCAGCAGCACAGGCTCTTTGTGACCACTTGTTAGGGCTGCGGTCTGACGCCTCATTTGACGTCGTGTGGTAGCGGATGAACTCAAGAGCAACAGAGTTAGGTCTAAAGGAACCTCGAGCACCCAGAGTTTCGCAGCCGCCCAGAAGGCTTCAATTCACAGACAAGCCTGACAAGGCTTCACAGACAAGGCTTGCAGTGCTTGATGGCAAGTCATTACAGAGAAAAGAGTTTTTTGCCGCTGTCGATCGTATTACCACTGAGATCCAACAGCGATTTGAACAGCCTGGAATGGAGCAGCTGATTAGCCTCAAGCGCATTTTGACTGACGCTGCTGAAGGTCAAAACTTCGCGTCAAACGACCTAAATGAGCTTTTAGGAGCAGACGCTGCAGATTTTGACATCAGCAGGCTTTCAGCGAAACTCTTGTTTCTCCCAACGCTCCTGCGTGACGAGGGTCCGGTCGCAAGTGAACGCATTTTACAAATTTTGCATGGGAAGTCTGCAGACATGATGGACCAGGTTGTCCGGTATCTGCAACTCGTATTTTCTGTGCCTGCATCAGCTACTTTAGGAGAGAGCTCTTTCAGTGCTCCGAGGAGAGTAAAAACATTTCTGCGCAATTGAATGACGCAGACGCGGCTGACACACCTTCTCCTCCTCCACGTGCACAAGAGAGTTGCAGACCTGCATTTGGATGCCCTTAAGAGAGAGTTCGTATCTAGAACGGCAGAACGAACAGCAACCTTCGGCCTGCTTTGAAAACCTCTCCTGCCCAATGTCCTCGTGTCATGCTAGCCTTGAAGCTAGTCAGTCTGCGGTACTATAGCTTTGTACCTAGTGCCTACTTTCATGTCTACTTGCATGAATATATCAGTTCACATTTGCTTCAGTGCAAGCATGAATTCAAAAATATTAAACGTTTTTTTCGCAGCTTTCAAATCCGTTTACTCACTTGTGCGGTCTGCGCAGGTTTCAGTAATTGTGAAATTTCCAACTATTTTTAAAGTATATATACCAATGTAGAATAAGTGAGGATGCAATTATGTAAAACTGAAATGGCTACAATGAATTAAAACATTAATAATTAATAAGAATAAGAAGTTTGCAGGAGTCAAGTGGATGCAGCCCGCACAGGACCGGGATAATTGGAGGAATATGGGAGCGGCCTTTGCCTTGCAGTGGGTCTAGTCCGGCTGATAATGATGATGATGATGAAGCAAAGACAATACTTGCCCTCCACTCCTAAAAACGTTCTGGAGTCCCTGAGTCCACCCAGGCAACGTGGGCTTGAATAATTTCCATCCAAGCCTTTTTGGACGGTAGTTTCTTAACATCCTGGCTTACCATGGGCACAGCAGATCATGATTTATTCCTTATAGATGTCATTTTGTAGATGGGGAATGGCGGCAAAGATGTCACCATGTTAAACAACGTAGCGGATATAATCGAGCGTCGGGTTGTGCCCTGTTCTATGGGGACCGGTGGTAAGGGTTGATTATCTGGGTCAATGAGTCTTATTAACCAATTGGAAAGGAAGTTTTGTTAGTTGAACAGTCAGACACCAGGATCGGTTTCTTGAATGTTGGCTAGGATTGTGCTGTGGGAGACATTGCCGAAAGCCAGTATATGGACACACCCACAATAATGTGTAGTTGCACAGCGCTGGGGTTTGCGTATACGTTTTTGTACAATTGTGCCGCAACGTCTTGGCAGCACACGTGCTTGCTGAAGCTATCAAGTTTAGGGAGTAGATGACAGAAGTGTTATAGGTGTCACTCCAGGCGAGTGAGCACTGTAGCACCATTCTCTCCGTGTGGGCCGGAGGTTTGCCGGTGAATTCATCGGTCTCCCTTGTTTTAGTACAAGAATGACATTGGCTTTTTTTGCAAATACGGGGTAGATGCCCAGTCTTTCAAACATGATTTACATAGTCCAGTGTAGCTTGAGCAACTCTGAGTGAAGAAAGTAAGTAAATTAAGCGGGCTTTAGGTGATAGGAGTCTGCATTTTGTGATGCGGCATTCTAACACAGTCCACTATATATGGACAGCCATTATGATTAACATATCAATTACTTTCCTTCTCAAAATTAGCAAAAGGACGAAACTACAGCCAATAACAACTGCACTAACGAACTGCTTACAGGATAAATGGTGCGCCCGCTGGCATAGCGCATCCTAATCGAACACTGCCGCACTAACGTGTCGAGCGACTGAACTATCTCCATGGACCACCCTTTGAGAGTCGTTTTGGCTTGTAGAGGGTGGTGTCGAGAGCATACCGCCAGCTGATTATATGGACTAGTACGCATTGCGGAGAAACTGTCAGCGATAACTCTACGTCACCACTAACAGAACCATGTGTGCTATGCACTAAGCCTTCCTTGTGACCTCTCACAGTACACATAAGGCCATTCTACAGCCACCTTTAACCGCTTTTCGTGAGTGAACAATCCCTCTGAGAACAATGGCACATAAGTGCTTGCAGAGTGCTGCTACCCCGCAAAAGGAATGAAGAGACCACTTATATGTTGCTTTGGTTTAATAAATTACAACACTCCTGATAATCGTATGCAATTCACTAATATTGAAAAAAAAACATCAATATATAAAATCGAAACTGCCACCCGCTTTCTTCGGGGCGCATGAGGACACATCAAATTGTTCAGGATGGCCACAAACTTCAGGAGCAGCAGTCTGCAAAAGAGAAAAAAAAGAGTGAATGATCGTGGTGAATCAACCAGAGGGACCCTGACTACAGTCACTAAGGAACCGTGTTCAACGCAGCATATTTCTACCATTTCAGTCCATACAAAATGAGACACTGAGGTATAGTTCCGGTCAGACTGAGGCATCCTCGGAATTGACGGCTGCTCCTTGTATGCACTCCCTCGTAATACCACAACGCAAGAGGTTTGGCCACTCACAGCTTTGGATACTCTATATTCTATCCTCATGGAACGAAAGTATACTTCAGTATGTGAGCACGTTCACTCCTTTGAGTTTTGCCGCTACTTTCTACAGTACTCCATTTGGCTGTTAAACAATGGGTGTGATAAGCAAGCGATGCTTTCAGCCGTATTGAGAGTATTAAAAAACAGTCAAATATCCAAAAGGAGAGGCGACGAAGATAAATGCTCCACTCCTTTTATAAATTCCATGTGCATGGCCTCGTCGCTTTCGACACACTGCATAAACAAAGGATCTAGCGTGAGCTCTATGCACTTCAGAAGGGCACTGAGGAACAATCCATCCAACCTTTGGCCTTAGTAAAAACCAACCTGTTGGCTTTTTATGGTTGTGTTCATATTGTTCCGGCAGTTAAATACACATTCATTGGACAGAAAATCTGATTTAAAAATTTGCTTGCCACCAGACTCAAATTTGCGACGTCAAGACCGAAAAGGACTCCAAGGTCATTATGTTCAGAGTGAATACAAGTGTTGATGCAGGGATAAGCGTGAAAATAATAGGCTTCGTGTGACCGATTTTGCTTGCGAAATCTGCTGAGAACAAATATATTGCAGTTTGATTTTTGTGGCTTCTCTAATTAATAAATGCTCCTTTTTTCAGCTAATGTAGCCTCTTTTCATATGTGCAGGTTAATTTATCGATGCACTTAAACATCGCTTTGTCATCGGTGTCTCTTTAGCACTATTCTAGTACATCCCAAGACTGATTGACGTATACAACAGGCGCTGATTTCGACACAGAAATTATCTCTTTTGCAAAGCATGAGGTTTTCACCGTTCAATTGAATGCGCCTTGATCCAGGGGTGACATTCCAGATAAATCGTTTGTCGCTTATTACAAGAGCATTGTACGTATAAGTTCCTAATAGGTCATGAGGGACATGCTACAATGAACGACACGATTATTCTTGGTATGATGTGGTAACCATCGAATAGTGAAGGATGCTCGGGACAAAGCGGGACTGGAAACAGCGAGAAGCCGGCTTGGCCACCAGTTTTCGACTTGAGCCACGTGGCGAGGCCTACTCTCAGGCTTCCCGCAAGAACTCAGAAATAAAACTGCATTGTTTTTGACAGTCGCGTGACCTTTCAACTTCTTTCTATGCAATATTCACTTTGTTATAGATTTCAATTTGAATATAATCAAACATCAAACTGCGTGATAGACAGCACACAGGACAGAATAGACAGGACAAACACAGACTTTCAACTAGATATTGAAGCAATGCCTGATACTTTCCTCCACAAAACTACACCTGCGCGTCAAGCACTCACCCGTGCACTCGAACACAATCACCTTATCAAGCAAAGGGAACTAAGTTCCTTTTTGTACAGGTGAATGGAAGTCTCGCCAACACATTTATTGGGGGTATGTTTGTGCATGTGTAAAGCTTTGTGGACTTCATGCACCTTGTTGCATTTGGCGCCGCTGATTACCTTAGTTTTCTTGAAAAGCGGCATACAATTTTTGTAGAATGATAGGCATTCCTCAAGCAAATATGCTGACAGCAGTGCAAGCCCAGGGAGCTGCTGTTCTCCTGTAAACACTTGTTCATGCAGCATCCCGTCTGTTCCCCATAAACCAAACGGCAGCTTAGCGGGATTTCATAAACAGCTGATACCTTGCAGGGCACATAGCTTGCTTTGTAGTTGATGCCACACGAAGTATCCTTTCGAATATCTTTGTTGGGTACTTGGCACAGACGGGACAGCTTGCTGGGCAGGGAAAAGGAAACGTCCACACTGAATTTCCCTTCACTATCCTCAGATAATGTGCGACCTTGTGCACATAAGGAAGAAGTTCAAACTTTGGCCGTTCACTGTTATCTGTGGTGTGAACGTCTGTGCTTGGACATAGGCTGTTTAGCAGACACTCTCCAAGAGCATTGAGGAGGGCAGGGTGAAACCAGCGGAACGTAGGCGAGACACTTGAGCGGGAAAACTAGGGTGCACCATATGTGAGCACTACTTAATGAGAGTTGACCTCAGGCAGTGTGGCGCGTGCTGCAAGATTAGGGGTTATTTATTGTTTGAAAATGAAAATGAAAGTTGTGCAGTGCGTACCACTGTCCTTGTCCAGGTTGCCTTTGCTGCGACACAATGAGGAATGTTTGGAAGTGGGGGGAAGATCAAAAGCAATTAGACAAGGAAGAAGAATGGGAAGAAAAAGAAAGAGGGGAAGAGATATATGCAAAGGACAATAGCGCGTAATCATAAACACAGAGCTGGGTGAGACGCGGGGAACTCATGAGTGGTGAGCATTAGAAGTGGGCAGCGGTGTTTGCGTCATTGAGAAAATGTACCAGAGCTTGTAGTATACCGTGCGAGGTGTGCCGATAGAATTAAGGTTTCCCCTTCCCACCTCCATCCCCTTCTCCTGGTCCCCAAGATTGATGCCACTAACTGGCCAACATACGCCGGGATCAGTATCCGCTCTCCAGAATATTTCATAGTAACCACCACCACCTAAGGAAAAGTAGATCCGCCGCAGTTGCGGGAGTCCGAGCTCTGCGTAGCAACGACAGGAGAAACATGCGCAGTAGAGTGGGAGAGGTACGAACACTGCAAGTGTAGCCGGTAAGACAGAAGAGCGAAGAGGGCCATGCATTCTGTGTCTACTCCTCCAAGCAGCTCTAGCAGCAACGCAGCTGTTTTATGGGTGAGCGAGGGGCTACTTCGACTGCACTTTTTGGCTGACGACGTCAACTATTGCCACCTAGATGCAAGGCCTGGACGATAATATGGTGTTGTTATCACTGTGCACGGAAGTAGTTGAGCCGCTTCTACACTCGACGACGGCTTCTATTTGGCTATGCGCTTGAAGCTACGAAGGGCGAGGCTTCCACAAGTGGCACTTATCACACGCTCACGATAGAGAGAGAGAGAGAGAGGCGCTTAAGCTGGCAATGCGTGCTCGTAGCTTCACCTGAGTAGGCACAGAAAGCTGTCCCCAAGTGTAGGAATCAACTGCTTGACAGGCTAGTGGCATAGCGGTAAGCTGTGCAATGCGCTGTCGTTTCGTGCACGTAAAGTACACTGTTTTATTTAGCCTTTTGACGCCATAAAATGTCGTCGGCCAACACTGTGCTTGTTTTCATCGATGAAGGAGTGTCCTGTGCATCTTTAGGGGTCACCTGTTTGACGATTTCGGTGCGCACAGCAAGCGATGAAGCAATCGGGCATTAGGCCTATTTCCCGTCTGGTGAAGCCCGCAATGTGTTGAGTGCAAGGTAATGTTTTGAAAGCAAAGATACTGACTGGCGCTCCCTAGACGCTAGCGGCGACCGCTCCTCGACAAGTTTGCACCTTCCGGCGCGCGCTCTGTAGTCGGCACCGTTCACTCCTCGGCATGTCCGAAAACATGTTACACGCCGCGAACTAGTTGACGGTGTTTTTTAAATCCCAGAAAACCTATTTCGAACAATTATTAAAGTGTTCGCTGAAACACGGGGTATGTTCTCTGGTGCGTGACCTGCCCCTCTGGTGAGGACACAGGCACTGCACCTTCCAAGAAAGTAATATCCTTGCGATATAAGAACTTGAAGAACAAAACTGATGGTGATTTAGCATTGCGAAGCAGGAAATATTGCACAAAAGCAGGTCTTTGAAGGTCGACACCACGCCATGTGTTGCTGCTGCGAATGCACAGGCACTGCCCATCTCGAAGCAGACCGAGTTGCCCTGGGCTTGTCACGCTCGTTTTAAAATCCCAACCACATTACGCATCTCCTCTAAATAAACTGAGCACCTTTTTCATTGTCATTGCCTATTTGTCCAGAAAACGCCACCAGGCTATTGCTCAAGTGCCACATTTCTGCAACAATGTTCTCAATGCCAACGCATTTCGCTACAGTGCCACACTTCTGCCAATGCATGCAGCGCACATCTCTCTGCCACTATTCGCTGCGAGATCGACGTATAGTTGGCAGCACTGTCGCTCCACCAGTGTGGATCGGCAGCCGGCGGCGCCCGCTGAAATGTACCCGAGGCGGTTCGCTTTCAAGTTTACGGAAGGGTTTTCTGCCGAAGAAAATGTACCCTCTGCAATGGATGAATGACATACCTCTTAAAATGTTTCAGTTGCGCGCAAAAAAGAGTAAAGACCGCAAACGGTACGTAAAAGAAGCGCGGATTGCAGGAAAAAAAGAGGACTGCCACGCAACCAGTATCTCCGGTTTTGTGATTTTCTCACATTATGGCGTGCGTTTTTCTTGCACCCCATTCACAGGCCTGATATATTTACTGTGTCACACTTCCCTAAGTTTTGTTTTTTCTTCACATTTTCACCAATGTGCGCGCCACAGCCTGTGCCACAGAAGTGATGTAGTTGTATAGGTGTTAGGCCGGTAAATTTAGTGTGACTGATTGCGAGCAGGTGTATTCCGTGAGACCAATGCTGCATGTACTTAGAAAAGTGTCATTCGAAACTTACTTTTTCTAGCAGAGTACTATGCATGTGGTTTCCCTCCACTATTTGTCTAAGGTGACGCCACTGAGCCTATTTTCCACGCGAGGCACTTCACTGGGCAGAGACACGACAAACTTGGGGATGATACATTAGTTGCTGTGCTAGCATTTTCTGAGCTACCGATGGGCATTAGCGACTCCGAGCATATGACAAGCCTCGGGCTTTTGTTGGGAAAAGCGCAATGTATGAAATAATGCAACACACGCGCACGCACGCACACACACACACAGACAGACACACACACACACACATAAAGTACACGCTTCGTTAAAGGAAACATATCTGACTGGATGTTTAGATTGGAGGACAGATCTTTTTCAATCCTGTGTATGTGCATGTATACATATATAAATATATATATACAGGGTGTTCACGCTAACTTTAGCCAAGGGTTAAAAAAAAGATTGGAGGCTTATCAAGGTTAATCCCAGTGGATGCGAAGCATGTTAAGCAGCTGCCTCAGTGTGGATGGGGCTAAGTAACGGAGACGTGGTTTAGGTTATTAACGTCCTTAGCGTTTGGAGGCATCTTGACCGCATACACGCCCGGCGCAAAGACGCTGGCGCGGTTGCGGGCACAGAGACTGACGCAACGGCGGGCGCGCGCCGCTTCATCCCTGGCGTGACGTCACATATCACGTGATGCAGCGATGGTGGCGCCGCCGCCGTGTCGCGCGCGACGGCGTGAACCGAAGCGTGGAGGCCTCCGCTGGGCGACGTCCGACGGCGCGATATGAGGCCACATTTGCAGCCGGTGTGACGTCATCACGTGACGTCACATCATGTGATCTCACTTCAAGGTCAATGGTGGCCACCGCCGGGCGTCGCGCGAAGGCCCGAAACCTACGTTCATATGCTTCGCATAAAATAAAATATTTGAGGTAGGCCTGGGAAACCATTTACATACACCACCAACCGGCCTGTACATCTTAGGCAATTTTTTGTTTTGCAATGAATTAATTAGCAATTAAGATAATTTTTCTAAACACGTAAATATTGGCTTTAGACAGCAAATGGGAATAGCAAAGTTGGAGAGCGCCTTCAGAAACCCCCATTCCATTTATTTGCGATAAAGAAAGCCTCACGTGTATCTTTTTTCCTAGCTCCAAAGAAAGCCCGCGAAATACAAAAAAAATCACGTGACTAGCGCATTCGCACGCCACGACTGTGCTGCTCTCAACCGTGGCTTGAGTGAACGAAATCAGCTGCTGGCAAGGCGCGACGACCTCATTGCTCCGGCAGGCGGTTATGTCAACAGTGGTTGCAGCGCCTGAGCGAGCCAGAGCCAGTCTGCAAGTGTGACGGCGCAAGTTGCAGCGAACGCGGCGGACATTGTGAGCTATGAAATAACCAAAGGTGACGAACACAGATGTGACGAGCTTGACAGAAAAGAAACTAAACAAAAGGAGTCACAGAGAATGAAATTGATTGCCTTAACTACAATCCAAAACGTTTGAAAAAGTACAATCACCAGCTTCTGCATTGGAAGCAGCTAGTCTCCCTACCTTCAACATCGAACAACCGAATATTAAAAACAAAAACATGATTTATGCTGAAAACCTTATTACGGTTAAGAAGATAAATTAAACATGCAGGTCAACAAATATGGCCAGATATGAAACCAGCTATAATGAGAAGTAAATGAATAATGTACAGTGTTCACAATACAATGGCTTGTTACCCTTGAAACAAGCCAAGGATAACTGAATGACTAGTCCCCGGTGACACTTCAGTGATATGAATACAAGCGCCACTGGAAGTGTACATCAAAACCTCCAAGCCTAGGCAAGAACAACGATCCAGGCAGATCAGGCTGCTGGCTAACCTGCTCTAAGTTTATAGGGAGCTTAAGCTGTGGCCTATCTTCGTTTTTTCTTATCCAAATAGAAGAAGGGGGAGGAAAAATGTTGTTTTTCCAGAATAATGGCATATATATTATTAAGTATGCTGCATTTCAAAAAGCAACTAGCAACCACTGCAAGCAGAACCATGATCTAAACCTTCATCTCTTAATAAATACTGTCAGAAAAACAAGGCGTAAATATGCTACGATTTCAATTTCCCAATACAGCACAGTAACGACAAAAGATCACAATTATCTAAGAAGTCAGTGACAGCTTCTTTGCAAGAAACACTGATGCCTTAGATCACTGCACGAAGGTGTTACATCAATATTCTGCATAGGTGTTATTTAAATACTGGCACCACACAGAACCAAATTTAGGGTTCAAATATTATGCACCTTCAGTGCATCGGCAGGCGTAGCTTAAAGAATTTTGATGTGCTTCATTACGGAGCTACAAGGTTATAAAAGAGCTTTTTCAACTTTGGGCAGTTTCATTAACATATGGAGGCCTGAATCAAAACTTCACTTCCACCTGTCAGCCCAGTTGGACAAATTGACTTACGCTCAGTGGTTGACCCGACGCTTGCTCTTGAAGAAGGTGCGCAGTGGCCGCAGAATGTGGCACACAACAGGCACACTCCAGGCCTTTCCCAGCAGCTGCTTTCTCTTGCCCAAGGAGATGTTCCCCACATCTGTATAATGCCTTGGGAAGCCAAACACCCTGCACCACAATGAGCAGGAAACGAACTTAGACAACAATACAGATTAAAGGAACACTGAAGACAAACAGAAGTTGGCCTATATCGATAAGACACCGCATTCTAATCACAAAAGACCATTCTTACCAAAAACAGAGCTTTTATCAGCCAGAAAAGACACAAAAAATGAAGTACAAATGTCTCCCTCCCCGGCCAATTTCACAACCAAAACGAGTGCATCGACATCAATTTTTTGGGTGCCGATCTCGGAGGCTATACTACACCGCCATTCTCTTCAAAACAGTAGCAAACATGTCCTTTTCGGTAAGGACATCATGAGCTTGAATCGACTGGCGGGAAAATTTTTAAATACAACTTTATCGGCGATAAACATGTCTTTTCCCCCAGACCAACTTCGACATAGCCAAAAAAGAGCCACAGAGTCAAATTTTACTGTGAACAATAACTGTAAGCAGTTTTCCTCATTGCCTGTTTAATGCTGCACCAGTTCCAGCTGCCTTTTGTCCATTTCACATTCACGATGCTTGCCTACCAGCCAGTGAATGCCCAAGCACATGAATCATTCTAGCGCTCACTGATAGCTGTCTAAGAAAGTCATTCAATGGAACTCTTGCCGCACACACGCGATGACCACCCATCCCTTAGTGCATTTCGATAAAAGTGAAAAGCACTAATGCTCGTGTGCTGATAATTTATTTATTTATTCATTTATTATACCCTCAGGGTACAAATGTACATTATAGAGGGGAGGGGCGGATGCAGAGGCATACACATTGTACACAAAAAGTTATTAGTAAAAAATATACACAATCTCTGTAAAACCAGTACAAAAACGAAAGTAAGCATACAAAAAGAATGAAAAAGAACAAAGGTACAAAGAGTAAATTACGAAATCGGTAACGGTGTTAATAAATACAGAAAAATATGACAAAGAAAACAAATAATAAACAAGGAATGCAGTTCCTAATAAACAAACAGTCGTAATGGGAATATGAACATCATCTATGAATGCCATGATGATGATATGAGCACTAGCTATGAAAAGAAACTGTGTAATGCCGATTTAAAGTTCTCAATTTCAGATATGCTTGTTAGTGATGCTGGTAGGTTATTCCAGTCATTGCTTGTCCGAGGAATAAACAAGTATGAATATGCAAGCGTATTTTAGTGCGGAATGTGTACCTTTTTGCTGTGGTCACGGCGAGTTGAAATGTATGACGGTGGTTGAACCCAAAGATAGCGCAAGGTTGTGTTATGGTGGTATATTTTATGAAAAAGAGACAGGCGAGATAGCTTTCTTCGGGTCGATAAAACTGGTAGTTGTAAGTAGGTTTTCATATTAGTAACACTAGCGGTCCTTTGGTAGTTGTTTAAGATAAACCGGGCTGAGCGATTTTGTATTGCCTCAAGAGAATGTATGAGTGTTACGTGACCGGGATCCCAGACAGATGGCGCGTATTCAAGTTGTGGATGAATGTAAGCTGTGTACAATAATAATTTTAATGATGATGGTGCAAGGTGGAAATTACGGCGTGTATATCCAAGGGTGCTATTGGCTTTAGAAGTGATATAATTTACATACGATTTCCAAGATAGATTATTGGTAATGAGAACTCCCAGATACCGGTATGATGTCACCGATTCTAATGAGACGTTATTAAGCATATAAGTGCGACTTATGTGGTTAGTGCGAGATACCCTCACTGATTTGCATTTATTAATATTTAATTGCATGCACCATGTATTACAACATTAAAGAACCACACGGTCGAAATTAATCTGTAGCCCTCCACTAGGCTGTGCCCCAATGCCTAAAGTGAAGCTCTGCTATGTAGAAATTTATTATTTCAATTACTCCACTCTTAGCAAGGGCAAGGGATTCCTGCACACTATTGGAAACAACCAAAAACAATGTTTGCGTTCTTTCAGACAGTCACTACAGCAATATGACGCATGCAAAGGCCAATCCACACGATGGATGAAATCAGTTATTCTGACTGTGGACAGAGCACGTCACCCGACGCCACTGGCTCCCCCTCGTCCGTGGGCAGCAACGGCTCGCATGCTCATGGCAGATGGCGAAAGCAGAGGACAGTGCGGATGGACTGGAAAACCAGTTCTGGTAAGCCTCTTCCTCCCATGCCATCACCCTCTCATTGCTTTCCACTGTTCTGCTTGCACTTCCCTCCCAACAGCGAGGTAAGTGTTATACCCCACAACTCCACCAGCAAAAAGGAAATGGGCAGGTGATGGAACCATGCCAGCCACACTGATTTAATCACACAAAAGCACCTCCATCCTAGTAAAAGAGAAAAAAATTGGAGGGCAAACTTAAGCCCAGCCTTAAGGGCATGACGCGATAGCGTAATGAATTAACTCCTCTATATGCCTCTATATGGGCCTGAAGGCACTGGGGAATTGCACCGTGTTTCATCATGGCGCTGGTAAATGCCCAATCACACGATGAACAAAATCGGTTCTTTCCGACCGCGGACACAGCACTACGTGACCCGACATCACTGGCTCCGCCTCGGCCACGGATGGTGCAGGCTTCTCAAGCCAAATACAGGCGCGCGGGTTGCACACTGCCGCTTCAGCTGCAGTCTGCTGCGCTTTCAGAAGTACAACTCATGAGTGTACCCTCATCCCCGAGCGAGCTCCACCTCAATACTGGTATTTTCGCTTATTTTCTCTTTTACTAGGTTGGGGATGCTTTTGTGCGATTAAATGTATGTGGCAGGCACGGTTCTGTTGCCTGCCCATTTCCGATTTGTTGGTGCGGTTGCAGGGTGCGCTATGGCCAGCTTCGCAATGGTAACCGGCGGTACGCCTCATTTTATTTAGTTGCTGCCCTGTGGCACTACCCAGATGGCAGGACTGCTTGCATCATGCTTGCATGGGCGCGTGGCACTAGCATTTTGGTGATAGCTCTGTCATACTCCTACACCACGCGTCTGTCAGATTCTTGCTTCATCGCTTCATCCATGGTGCGGCGCTTCTTCCAACGATGACCAGCTGGAGTGGCAGCTTAGCTCCGCCAATCACTTGAGGATGGAGGCTGGCATACCTGAGGTGCTACTTGAGGTGTTTGCGCTGCTTACTGCTCTTCTTTGCCGGATGAATAGAACGTTGTAAGTAGTTACGTTCGTTCGTTTCGTGGCAGCATGGTTAGCGAAAATTGTTTTGCGCAGGCAAATGCTCCGGTCTGCGACGCTGACGAGGTGTCCTTGCAGCAGCAGTAAAACGGCACCAGTTACGTTCAGTGCGGCTGCTGCTTTCATTTTTGTGTGAAGTCTGGAAGATTTTAAGCTCCTTTACGTGCAGCTGAGAAACATTGCTGCACAGACTGCAGAAAAGAAGGGAACGTTTCCGTGCATTTATTTACATATATTTGCACCTATTTACAGGAATAGCATATACAATACTTTGCATGTATCTGTTACAATATACATTAGAACTTTTTGTATTTATAACCATTTACATTTATAGAATTTGTGGCTATTTTCTTGTATTTACACGAATTTACAGCCATAAGAAATTTTCACTGTAGCACAACCACCTTTGATACGCGCGAGGAGGAGGAGGAACCACCTTGTGCGAGACCGGAACACAACAGCAAACGAAAAAAACACACCTAACACCCGCCTAGAGACGCCACTTCGTACGCCCTGATGGGTTTGATAGCCCTCTCCTGCAGCACCAAGGGATAATGCCAGTGGACCGATGGTGCTCTGCTGCTGACCCAAAAGACACGGGTTCGATCCCGGCCGCGGCGGATGAATTTCGATGGAGGCGAAATTCTAGAGGCCCATGTACTGTGCAATGTGAGTGCATGTTAAAGAGTCAATAGCCCTTCACTACACCATCTCTCATAGCCCGAGTCGCTTTGGGGCATTAAACCCCATCAACCAAACCAACCAAACCAAATAAGACGATGACGCGGCGTTGAACAAACACTGCCTTGTGGTTTGGTCTTTACAGTGACTGCGCCTGAATACGTGCTGAAGCGAACTTTATTTCAGTTTTATCTGCCCCCTTCTCTAACTTATAACTTATTAATGCATAACTTATTAATGCACAAGCATTTCTAGGCTATGTCGGCGGCACTGTGTCACCAAACTTGTTTGCAGCAGTTGTGATTTTCTCAGAAGAGGTAGCATCAAACGAATGGTCGTGATCGACAAAGGATGGTGATAGGATGATACACAAAACAAATTGTCACTAAGATGATTAGTTAATTAATTACAGCCAGTAATCAGTCAAAATCAGTCGAAATAGCACGAGCAGCAAGCAACCGCAGGAAATTGTACAAAATGAGTGAAAAAATAAAAAGTTTGATAGATTGAAACGTGTTCAGTGAATGCAATCCAAAGTAATCAATTAAAACCTCATTGATTTGGAGTAATTAATTAATTAGAAGCAAAACCAATGGAGGGTTGAATGGTTTGGATGGGTATGTAGTAAGTGAATGGAAAATAAACTAAGGCGTCGAATTTGAGCAACAAAATTGGCAATCATTGACCTATAAGGTTGAAAAACTTGATAATTAATTAATTAATAATCAATTGACCAACAATTAATCGTTTGACCAATAATAATTGATCAATAACTAATCAATTCATCTATAATTAATCAATAAAGAGAGACAAATAGAGGTGAAGAGTACCGAGGAGACGTCAATGCTTTCGCATTCTCCCAATGCAGGTCACCGCAGTGATCTCTTTTTTTCAACTACCTTTACCCTCTGGTTTCATCTTTCCGCCAAGCAGTTTCAGTGCGTCTCCCGGAATGTTTCAGCGTTGCAGCTGAAAGATCAACATGATTCGAACAAGCCGCCACAGCCTTTCGTTACAATGCCGATGCCGCTGCACCGCACTCGCTATGGCTCCTTTTAAAACCAGCGCCTGCAGTCGTTGCACACAAAGCCAAGAACGGCGCGCACTATGACGTGTCCATACCCGACAGGCAGCCTGATGGTCATGAGAGGTGCAGAGCGCCACCTCACGGAGAGAGAATGTTTAAAAAATTATTTTGTCCGCTCTTCGTCGTCAGGCGCCCCCTCAGATGGCACTTTCCCCCACCAGAGTAGAGCAGGCACGAAGGCTAGCCGATGGGGGAGGGTAGGAAAGGAGGATGGGAGAGGGCCTTGGACGGTCAGATCGGCCATACTCGGCAGGCATAGTATAAATAGAGGAGGCGCTGGCCTGGCCCTCTGCCCTGCAACCTTTTAAGTGGCAGCACACTTGGCTAAATAAGCAGTTCGTTTGTAAGCAGAACGTTTGAGAGCACTGAAATCGCGGTGCGCAAGACGACATGCACAACCTTTTTCCACAAAGTTTCGAGACTGATTTATTTTCTTCTCTAGAAATGATTCCCCAAAACAAATGTTGATGCGTATGTGTAGCGCCATCTTTTCGGGCTAACCTGAGCTATTTATGTTAATTGCTGTGGCAGCCGTTAGATGGCACTACATGCAGAAAAGTATGTTGTCGCTAGTCGTCTGTGGATTCTACTGTGAGTGAATGTGGCGAGATGGGCGTCCACCTCACCTCGAACAGCGTGTAAACATAAAATTCTGTGTGAAGCTTGGCAAGGCAGCCACACAGACGTACGAGCTCCTTCCGTGATGCTTACGGCAAGGAGACATTATCGCAGGCACGAGTTTTCGAGTGGCACAACAGGTTCATGTCGGGAGAATGTCGATGGAAGATGACGCAAGGCAGGGATCCTTCAACCTTACGGAATTAAAACGTGGCTCGGATCAGGCAAACCATACAGCAAGACCGCACCATTACAGTCCGCATGCTATCGATGCTCTTGACATTAGTAAGACAACATGCCACCAAATTTTGCATGAGAACTTCGGGAAACGAAAGCTGAATTCCAGACTTGTGCTGCACTCCCACACACAAGACCAGACGGACACGCGGGCACCAGTGAGCGCTGATTTCCTCTTAGAGGCAGAGAAGGATGCTGCATTCATCGACAACATCATTACTGAAGATGAAACATGGCGTTTTCAATATGATCTTCAAACAAGAGGCAGAGCGCCGAATGGCGGTCCACAAGCTCTCCAGCGTCGAGAAAGGTGCGGCGACAGAAGACCAATGCAAAGACGATGCTGATAGTTTTATGGATGCCAGAGGTGCCATACACCACGAGTTCGTCCCACGAGTTCGTCCCACAAGGGCAGACGGTGAATCAGGAGTTTTATATCCGTGTGCTCCAACACATGTGTGATGCACTGCGACGCCATTGCCCTGACTTATGGGCATCTGGACAATGGAGCCTTCACCTCGATAACGCAAGGCTGCACGCTGCTCTCAGCATGACAAAATTTCTCGCCGAGCACAGCATTACTGTATTTCATCTGCCATACTCACCTGACCTCTCCCCATGTGATTTTTTTCCTGTTTCCTCGCGTGAAGAGAGCCCTAAAAGGTCGCTGGATGGAGAGCGTGGAGGCCATTCAAGACGTCATGACAAAGAAACTGACAGCCCTGCCGAAAGGAGCATTTTCCAACTGTTTCCAAGACCTCAAGAAGCGTTGGAAGCTGCGTATATACTGCAAAGGAGACTGTTTTGAAGGGGTGCTGCACAAATGATTTCAATGCTGAACAGACTTTTTTTAATACCGGCAGGCGTATGCCCAAGTAATGGCGGAGGCACCGCGGTTTGCGCACCACACACCAGATGGCGCTGAATTTTCTAAAGGGTCTATAGCGAGCAATATGCATTGGTCGCACTGTCTTAGAATGCCACAGAATATTTCTAAACCCTGGCTAAAGTAAGCTGGGACATCCTATATATGTTTGCTGACCTGCGCAGATGCCACCTTACAAGGGATTTTGGAAATGAGCACACAGGAAGTTAGCAGATAAAGTGTGAAAGAAAATTTATCTCTCTATCGTAGACAGCAAGGGAAGTATCACTGACACAATCTTCGCCCATTTTTCTGGTGAAATAAGCTGCCAATGTTTCGCAAGCAGTTTTTTGCCGACTTCTGCATTGGATTCTTACGCAACGAAAGCACGGTGGTCTACATGGTGCGTGCGTTCATTATTAGCAAGATGCACTGTGTGCTCTCCGAGTCGGTCATTCACACATTGTTCCGTCAGGCAGATGTACAGAATCGTCCACAATATATGTGAACACGGCTCAGCGTGGCTGTGCATCGAAGTGAAGCGCCGCAGGCACACAGAAGCCTGGGGACGGTGCTTTGTGCCGTCTGCTTGAGTGCAGGAGCTCACCGTGCTTGCTTTGCTGCGAAGCGCACCTAACTGACTGCATGGTTACGGCATCCAAGCGCGCCGCAACGGCACTGCGGGAAGGGCACTTCACTATTTGTAGCGTGTACAAGTGAGCGGCTGCTCATCTCAGCACTACAATCTGAGCTAACTAAACATTAGTTTCAGGGCTGGATTAGCTTGGTTTACCTTAACATCCGAAATCGACTCAGGTTATGAGGGACACCGTAGTAGGGGGCTCCGCGCAACTTTAACCACCCAGGATTCTTTCAGCGCACTGTCATCACACAATAGACGGGCCTCAGGTATTTCACCTCCACTGAAATATGACCGCCGCCACCAGATCGAATCCGTGTCTTTTGGGTCAGCAGCTGAGCGCCATAACCACTCAGCTACCGCAGTTGCTAGACGTGTTGTATGGGGTTGCACCTTTGCCTTCGCTTCTTGTTTCCGACAAATGGTTGTTTTGCTTCGCCATGATGGTGTGTTTAACGCAATAGTGTTAACAGCCACGTATTGCAAGAAATCCAGAGTCAGTGTTGTCAACGAAAAATTGGCTGTGGTTTGACCAATGGCCATCCAGAGTAGAATTGCAGCGGTGGCACCTCTGAGTCACCCGCGTAGCGGGAGCAGATTCCTACTAAATACCTAGTCCTCCACCTTGTTTAGTGATAAAAGAAAGGTTTATGGGAGTTTAACGTCCCAAAGCAACTCAGGCTATGAGCAGCGTCGTAGTAAAGGGCTCCGGAAATTTCGACCACCTGGGGTTCTTTAACATGCACTGACATTACACAGTACATGGGCCTCTGGAATTTCACCTCCATCGAAATTCGACCGCTGTGGCCGAGATAAAACCCGCGTCTTTGGGGTCAGCATCCGAGTGCCATAACCACTGAGCCACTGCGGCAGCCTGATAGAAGAATGAGCCACATGCATAAGAAAAACTACACGACTGAATAAACAACGCATTCTGATTTCTTTTCAAAATGATTACAAATTTTCTTGGATTTCCATAACTTCTGTAATGAAACTGGAAATTGCACTGTAAGGGATCGGTAGTGCGTGCGGGGTCATTACTACCGCTAATTCTTTCTCAGTGTCCCGCAGCTGCCTTCTTCAATGGACCCCCCCCCCCCCCCCTCGACGGGACGGTGGGGCGCGCTCGAAGGGAAGAATGACATTTCTTGGAACGATGCGCGCGCGCGCGCAGGTGCCGGGCCGCTCGGGCGTCCATCGCCCCTTGGGGCTGATTCGCGCCGGCTAGGCTAAAGAGCGGTGAAAGCTATGTGGCTGAAGGGCCGCCACACGTCGACCCCCCCTTGTCTTAATCCCCTCGTCTTGGCGGACACCAGATATGCGACACAAGCTCGCGACGAACGTCTCGTTTGAAAAGTCTGCAGGATTCCTGAGAGGATTAAGCACTGCCGGACGGAACGGTGTCAGGGTGCCGTTGACGAGGGGGCAAACGAGATGAGGAATAGCCGGCGACAGCGCGTCTAGCCGCGAGCAGCGAAGGCCCGAGTTGGGTGACGCTACGGGTATCGGTGAGGCGCCGACTAAACAGCCTTGGGAAGGCTAAGTCGCCTTGGAATGCAGGTCCGAGCGCGCAGTGTAAGCTACAGTGGTAGCTGCCCGCTTAAGCCCGATAATCCCGAGTTCCGAGACGACGCCAAAGTCGAGGGTCATTGGGGAAACCGCCGTCACGTGCTCGCACGAGTGTGTTTTGTGTTTGTGTTTACTTTTTTTTTTGGAGGGAGAATGTTCTACCCCGCACATGCTGGTACTGGCTGGCACGACTGTGCGTTTGTTTGTTTTATTTTTTTTTGCAATGGAGAGGGTGTTTTGCCCTACGGAGGCTAGAGGGCTGGCCATGCTCTCGATGAGCCAATCGTATGAAGAGTGTAGCATGATTGGTGGCTACCAAATGTGGGCCGGGCCTTTAGGGTTTTAAAACCGGGCCCCGGAGCCGGAAAAAGGGTTCTGAGCTAAGGTCAGGTGCTATGCATCTTCGGCTACGCCGAGTAGGGGCCTCCCCTAGTGTTAGCCAGTTCCACCTTTTTGTTGTTTGTCTTTTTGCTGCTTAATATGTCTCCAGTGCCTTAACTTGTATGTGATTGTAAATATCTGTACATAAACTTCAAGTATTCGCCTTATCAGTTATCCCTGCATCGTAACTCATCTTGAGACCATCTCTGACGGGGCACCCCTGGTGCGAAGAAAAGCTTCAGTCTTCCAGTTAAACAAACCCGTCTCTGGCGGGGCACCCCTGGTGCAAGGAGGGAAGATAAAGAACTTGTGTGAAACTTCACTGCACCAAGCGATCTGCCAGCTCCTTCGCGATGAACTGATCATGTGACGACTGCGACAAAAAAAGCGTGCTCGACGCTATCTCTGTGCACATGACATCAGCAGCTGCTTTAAAAAGCAGCTGCTTTAATAAATAAAATAAATATTTGCTTTGATAGCCCTGTCACTAGCAGAATGTGGCCAAATCACTAGAATGGCCAGCCGCAGTGGCTCTGTGGTTAAGGCGTCTGATTGTTGAGTCGGGACACCCGAGTCCGATCACGGCTATGCAACCTCGTTTCAATGGAAGGGAAAAGCAAGGCTCCCCTTCCCCAAGCTGAGCACTGTCAGTGCATGTTAAAGAACCCAAGGTGGTCTAATTACTTGCAGCCCTCTACTGCTCTATTATACTCGGAGACTGCATTGCTTTATGACATTAAAACCTACAAACCAAGCGAAACCGACCCTGAGACAATACATGCATTTAACTTCGTACGCGCAACTAACGACGTGCTGCAGTGAGTGAAGTGCACTTTCCCGCAATGCCGTTGTGGTGCACACGGGCGCTGTAAGCATGTAGTGAGTTAGGTGTGCTTCCCAGCAAAGCAAGCACGGTGCACTCCTGCACTGGAGCAGATGACACGAAGCACCGCCTCCAGGCCTCTGTGTTCCTGCTGCTCCGCTTCGATATACGGCCAGGACGAATGCACTGGCGCTCCGCCATGGCTCCGCAGAGCGCGGCCACACTGTGCCGTGTTCGCATGTATTGTGGAAGACCCTGTACGAGTTACCACAGGATATGTGTTACAAAGGGCTTTATAAAGAAAGAAAAATAAAAGTGCCCAGCCCGCACCGCCAAGTTACCGCCAGGACAGGAGGATCTCATACAGGCTTACCACAACTGGTACTCCCGTCCGTCCACGCCGTCGTGCACTCTAGCCATGTGCATGCAAGCCGCTGCCGCCCGCATACGAGGTGGAACCAGTGACTATGAGTGACATGGTGCTCTCTCGGCGATTTTGTCGCACATGAATTGACCTTAACTAAGTTGGCACCGAGTGCCAACAGGTGTCCACCTTTCACTTCTCCGCAGCGATTTTTTCCTCACTGTTTAGGTTACTGCGATGCATAACAAAACGTGCCTTCACAACTTAGCGGGAGCACATAGGGTGTTGTAATACTCTTTTCAAGTTTGTCGGCTAGAAAAGTGGGGACAGCAAAGTCTAGTTCCCGAACAACCTGGTATCGAAAGGTCAGCTTGCACATGCGTGTCCTCTCTTGCATGCAGCCTGCCTAATCGCTCACTTCCTCTCGATGCGCTCTTTGATCGTAGCGAGTTGTGCAAGATGGCACCACTGTACAGACGCCACAGTGTTTTGCACTGCCCCAGACACGTCCCGCACGGGCTATCTTGCTCCGCGCTCTGCTCCCGCGGTAGCTGAGGGCTGCTGCATCATTATCGCTGGTGGTATGAAATTTTTGGACTCGTGAACGATGTGACGGCTTGCCTGTTGCGTTAGGAATAACCGACACACAACTGTTTATGTAGGATGTTGACACAGTTTATTGGCTACACTTACAACTTTAGTTATACATGCAACATGCTTTCCAGCACTGCTTCTTTGTAAGCAGCAGATAAGTAGCTGTCGTCTACTTTCGCAGAATTTCCTAGTCAGCTCACCGCTTTTCTTCTCCGGAGGGGGGTGGGGGGCAAGTAGTGCTCGAAGCCATGCTATCCATTCGTGACCCCCTTGTCCTCCACCCAAGGCTGAGATTTAGCAAACTTTTTTAATGAGCTCACCCACGATATGTCACTAATAGCATGCTTTTAGAAGGTCATGGACACTTATTCCAGCATGTATCAGACATCTTTTGTAGGGAAAATGACCCAAATAATGACGGCCAATTTTTTTACACTCCCTCTCTGTCTGCATGATGGATATCCAAAAATTTCATACCACTGGCGATAATGATGCAACAGTCCTCAGTTACCTTGGTAGCAGAGCACGGAGCAAGATCATCCACACGGGAAGCATCTGGAGCAGCGCAAACGCCGTGGCCTCTGTACAGTGGCACCATCTCACACCACTCGTTACGATCAAAAAGTGTATTAGTGGAAGTGAGCGATTAGGCAAGCTGCGCAAAAGAAGACGTGCATGCACAAGCTGACCTCTTGACACCAGGTTGCCCGGCAACTATATGGCCCTGATCCACGTTTTCAAACCGGAGCTGTGGTCCAATTTATTCTGTTCTCGACTGTAATAGGGAACAAATAGGTTGTGCCTTACATGCAAGACGCGTGTACTCGAGAGGGAGAAAAGTGGTTTTCCCAGACCACACTCGTCCTAGCATTTCAATGCAACAAGACATGTACTAGAAAATATGGAAAGAATTTTTACAAGGATAACCTTTCGGTTTTACACATCGGTAGAGCAGGGAAAAAATGCACCACTTCCCTCGAAGACCACAAGTGTAAAATCACAGCTTTTTGTGATTTCAAAACGGATCATTTGCTCCACTCCATGAAGCAACACTTGGTACGGCGCAAGGATTTACTGAAGAGATACTGAGATCTCAATATCATTAGGGTAAAGCTAATGAAACGTCAGCAAGAGTACAAAGTACTTTGTGAAAGCTGTACCCTTTCTGCAGCATTCTGCTCTTCAAAAGTCCGGTCGCAAAACCAGCTTCAAGACAGCCAGTAGTGGTTCGATATTGCAATGGATATTCACAGAAGACAATGTGAACGAAGTGCCTGACTGGTGTGCGTGCACTATTGTTCGGTGCCTCCTGTGTTGTTCTTTCTGCACTCCGGTCGTCCTTGCCTCTGACTTGCCTTTCGGGCAACGTAACATCTTTGGTGGAGGTGCGAGGTATCGTTCCCAGTACCACGGAGATCCGAAGCGGTCGTCAAACCGGCGCTACTACCATCATGGCCCCACCCGGCGAGTCGCCGACCACTTCTGCTGCTCCTTTCGTGGTCATGGCTTCGTCCCGTGACCCAGGTACTTTTTTGGGAAACGACGGCACCGATGTCGACGACTGGTTAAGCCTTTATGAAAGAGTAAGCACATATAACCGGTGGGATCAAACGTTAATGCTTGCTAACGTAATTTTCTATCTGAATGGAACGGCGAGGGTGTGGTTCGAAACCAACGAAGAAGAACTTACAAGCTGGGATATATTCAAAGAGAAATTGTGCGAAAAAACAGCTTGCATCTCGTGCGCAGTCATCGACGGAAAGTTACGTGGCCTATATACAGGACGTATTGGCACTTTGCCACAAAGTTGATGCCACCATGAGCGAGTTCGACAAGGTGGGCCACGTGCTGAAAAGTATTGCTGACGATGCCTTTCATCTGCTCGTTTGCAAAGACTGCACAACTGTTGACAGCATTATCAAGGAGTGCCGTCGATTTGAACAAGTCAAAAGCTGTCGCATTTCTCAACAGTTTTCCCAACTTCCAAACACAGCCGCTACATCTTCTTGCCAGTACCAACGACTTCAAACTCAAGTGCCCTCAGAGTCTCCTCCTGTCACCGACACAGTGACAAGAATTGTTCGCCGTGAACTCGAAGCCCTAGCCCCTGTGGTAATATCATCGACCACACCTAATGACACGCTGCCTTCTGTGTCGCTTATTCAGGCTGTCGTGCGGCAACAACTTGCCCATCTCAACCTCCCTCCGGCTTTGAGCGGCATCGGAAACTCGTCCCAACAGCAACCACCTCCCGTCCCTTTCCGTCCCACCTATTATTCACCACGGCGTTACCGCGATCCGAATGAGTGGCACACGCTAGACGACCGCCCAATCTGTTTTCAGTGCTCTTGGATCAGCCACATTGCCCGCCACTGCCGCAGCCCCTGGACATCACCCCCGCGAGACACCTCCTACTACCGTCCAAACTATACTCACTGCTTTTCACCCCGCCACCCATCCGAGACGTCTGAGGCCGCAAATCAACCTCCACGACAGTCCTCCCGTTCGCCTTCGCCGCTAGCCCACCGCTCACGCTCACCGCAGTCGCCTCATGTTTCAACTGCCGCGTCCTACCGTCCCTCTCATCGGGAAAACTAAGTGATGCAGCTCCCGGAGGTGACGCTGCATCAATGACCCGGACCTCAAACCCTCTACTGACGACTCGACCCAATCTGCTAGACGTTACAGTTGATGGTGTTCCTGTGCGCGCCCTTATTGACACTGGTGCTCATATTTCCGTCATGAGTGCTGACCTCCGCCGTCGCCTACGCAAAGTCCTTACGCCTGCAACGTCCCGTGTGCGAGTCGCGGATGGTGCCATGCCTGCTGTCGAGGGACTGTGCACCACTCGTGTGACAATCGGTGACCACAGTATGCCGGTTCAGTTCACCGTCCTTACCACATGCGCCCATGACCTCATTCTCGGTTTAGACTTTTTGTCGGATCATTCTGCCCTCATTGACTGCTCGCAGGGTGTCCTTCACCTTGAGCTTCCCCAACTCGATCCTGACCCCATCGACTCATCGCTCCGGTTGATCTGCCCCGACTATGCCCACTTGCCCTCTCAAGCCTTATCTTTCGTTTCCCTCGCACCTTCTCGCCCTGTTCCCAATGGTGACTACATCGTTGCGCCAATCCTTGACCTCGCACTGACCCGCAGTGTTGTCCTGCCCCATACCATCGCCACCGTCACAGCCAACAACCTGTCTCTACCTTTCTTGAACTTCGGCTTCTCCTCCCAGCTGCTTCCAGCCGGCATGTGCGTCGCTACGTTGTCCCCACTCGCCATGTGGCTACATTAGATGCCTCTCCTAATTGCGACCCACCAGACCCACCGCGGTCCACTCCGCTGTCTTCGGACGCATTCACGACCATGATGCCCACCGATCTCCGCCCCGCCCAAACTTCTCAGCTTCTTGACCTTCTCCAGTCGTTTTCCGACATTGTTGACCTCTACAACACCTCACTGGGCCAAACTCTCGCTGTGACGCACCGCATTGACACCGGCAATGCCCCTCCTATTCGCCGCAGGCCCTACCGTGTCTCCCACGCCGAGCACAAGATCATATACAACGAGGTCACAAAAATGCTTGCCAAGAACATAATCGAACCATCCCACAGTCCCTGGGCCTCTCCAGTGGTACTAGTGAAGAAAAAGGGCGGCTCATGGCGGTTTTGCATTGATTATCGGCACCTCAATAAGATCACTAAAAAGGACGTCTATCCCCTGCCGCGTATTGACGACGCCCTTGGCTGCCTACACGGAGCCAAATTCTTCTCCTCCATAGATCTTCGTTCCGGCTACTGGCAAATTGCCGTCGATGAGAAGGACCGTGGTAAACTGCTTTTGTGACCCCTGATAGGCTATATCAGTTCAAAGTAATGCCTTTTGGCCTATGCAACGTGCCAGCCACATTTGAGCACATGATGGACGCCCTTTTGCAAGGATTTAAGTGGACCACGTGCCTGTGTTATCTGGATGACACCGTTGTATTTTCACCTACATTTTCATCCCACCTCGAAGACCTTTCCCAGATTCTTTCCCTCTTTCGTCGTGCCGGCCTCCAGATTAACTCCTCGAAGTGCCGTTTCGCGAGACGTCAGATCACTATTCTGGGCCATATCGTTGATTTCCAGGGGGTTCACCCTGATCCCAATAAGATTCGGGCCGTGAAAGACTTTCCCCTTCCCCGATCTTGCCACAACGTCCGAAGCTTCTTGGGGCTCTGCTCGTACTTCCGTCGATTCATTCAGGGCTTCGCCGACCTCGCCCGTCCCCTCACCGACCTTTTGAAGAAAGACGCCACCTTCATCTGGGGACCTGACCAAGAACGAGCCTTCTCCACTTTGATCGCCAAGCTGACCACCACACCAGTTTTGGCTCACTTTGATGTTGCGGGCCCCACCGAAGTCCGTACTGACGCCAGTGGCTACGGTATCGGCGCTGTGCTCTCTCAGCGACAATCCGGTCAGGACCGTGTCATCGCCTATGCCAGCCGCCTTCTTTCTGCGCCCGAGCGCAATTACTCCTTTACAGAACGTGAGTGCTTAGCCCTTGTCTGGGCAGTTGGCAAATTCCGTCCTTATTTATACGGTCGCCCTTTTACGGTTAAAACCGACGACCATGCGCTATGTTGGCTCTCCTCTCTGAAGGACATTACAGGGCGGCTTGGGCGATGGGCATTGTGTCTGAAGGAGTATGATTACACCGTGACTTACAAGTCTCGCAGGTTACACCAAGATGCTGACTGCCTCTCCCGTTACCCCATTGGCCAGTGTGACTTGATTGGCACTGCCACTGAAGCCAACCTGTTTTCTATCTCTGTCCATGCCAACATGGGCAAAGAACAGTGCCGCGATGACGATTTGCGATCAATTATCTACCGCCTCAATTCCACCCCGTCTGATCCCTCGATGCGGCGCTTTGTGCTCTCTGACGGAATCTTGTATCGCCGCAGCCTCAATCCGGATGGCCCCAACCTTCTACTCGTTGTCCCCAAGCACTTTTGTCCTGCTATCCTTCATGAACTCCATGATCTCCCCACTGCTGGGCACTTGGGTGTATCGCGTACATACGACCGTGTGCGATGTCTCTTCTTTTGGCCCGGCCTGTTCCGCTCCGTACGCCGCTATGTTGCAGCCTGCGATGAGTGTCAGCGCCGGAAATGCCCTGCTACTCTCCTAGCTAGCACGCTTCAACCTATTGACGTGCCCCCAGAACCTTTCCATCGCGTCGGCTTGGATCTTCTGGGTCCGTTTCCAGAGTCCACCTCCGGCAACAGATGGGTTGCAGTTGCCACGGACTACTCCACCCGTTACGTGATCACGCGGGCACTGCCAACCAGTATAGCTACAGATGTTGCGGACTTTTTGCTATATGACCTCATATTGCACCATGGTGCTCCCTGCCAACTTCTTACCGACCGCGGCCGCTGCTTTCTGTCCAAGGTTGTCTACGACATTCTTCGGTCCTGCTCTACTAAGCACAAGCTCACCACCGCCTATCACCCACATACAAACGGACTTACTGAACGTCTCAACCGCACTCTGACCGATATGCTCACTATGTACGTTTCCCCCGATCACCGCGACTGGGACCTCGCTCTCCCGTATGTTACCTTCGCATATAACTCCTCCCGCCATGATACTGCCGGTTACTCCCCTTTTTAACTTTTCTATGGCCACGAGCCCCAATCGCCTTTGGACATGCTGCTGCCTACTCCTGCTGCTCCGTCCTCTGAATACGCCCAAGACGCCATTGCCCGTGCTGACTACGCCCGTCAACTTGCACGCTCCTGACTTCTCGCCTCGCAGGCCTCCCAGCAGGAGTTCTACAACCGCCGTCACCGCACAGTCTCTTTCTCTCCTGGCTCCCTCGTCTTGCTTTGGTCCCCATCTCGCCGCGTCAGCCTCTCCGAAAAACGTCTGTCCCGTTATATTGGCCCGTACCGTGTCCTGCGCCAGGTAACTGCTGTCACTTACGAGATCGCTCCGGCCTTCCCGCATGCTTCCTCCCACCACCTTCAACGTGATATCGTCCACGTCTCTCGCCTGAAAGCCTACCTCTCGCCATGCCCCTCAACGTCATCCAGTACACCGTGATGGTGTTTTTCCGGACGGGGGGGCCATACAACGGATATTCACAAAAGACGATGTGAACGAAGTGCCTGACTGGTGTGCGCGCGCTATTGTTCTGTGCCTCCTGTGTTGTTCTTTCTGCGCTCCGGTCGTCCTTGCCTGTGACTAGCCTTTCGGGCAACGTAACAATATTATAAGCCATATTTACTGCCCAAACCACAGCCGCTTAGGGTGGTGATGTGAACGCTTTTTTACTGCAACAAGCTGCCTTATGGCACAAATAACAGCATTAACCGTACACAAAATTCCCAGAGCAATTCAAGTAGTGTCCTATAATGAGGTCCCCAGGTCCAACCTTCCAGATCCAAGCGTCAGCCAGGGGACTGTCTGTAATAATTAGAGCAGATACTTCTGCCAGAAGACACGGAAGAAGGAGGGTGAGGAAGAAGGAACTGGAATCATTGAAAGTGGCATGGAAGCATGCCGGCCACGCCCACGTTACCACATGGCTGAGTGCGACATTCAGACTTTATCTTCGGTGCAAGAGGGAAGCTTCCGGAAAGGTGGGGACGCTTCGGAAAGAGGAGGTCTCGTTCTATTCTCTTCAGGTCTATCCCTCAAGAACATCAGCGACGTGAACACAAAAAGAATGTCGAATCCCTTCATGCATGTTGACGGGCACATCGACTTATTTATCGAGGTTGAACTGAAAATGAAGGCGAGACTCCTGCGCAACAGTGGACACGTGTGAGCCGCTTCACCCTTTTGCTGCCTTTTTTTGCGTCAACGGGGATTATTACAAAAAAAAAAAAGAAACTTGCAGGCTCCTTTTGGGGGAGTTGACACTGTAATACTTTTTATTTTCCGGATGCTTAAGACCCATCGGCCACACGAAAAAATAGGCACTTCGACTTTCCACTAAGAATTCTCAGAGGTGAGCAAAACCTGACCTCTAAAACGACTTACTCCGCCCTGGGGTCACACTGCAGCACTCTGCCTTTCTTTGAATACCAAATAGAGATGCAGTGGTTTCAAGCTGTGCTCTGCCATGCGTCAGTCTTGAGGGACCTGTGCAGTGAGCACAGTGTGTTGATTGTGAACAGCTGCTGTTCAGAGGAGAGACATACTTCTACCCAGGGCGTCGAACCGGAATTTTTTCGGGTTCGGTTCAGGTTCGGGTTCACACCTTTTGGGTTCAGTTCCGGGTTCAGCAGCAGAATGGTATTCCGTTCCAGTTTGAACCGGTTTGGACAGTGCTGAACCGGCTCAAATGGGCTCAGGACAAATAAAAAATTTAGAACGTAGATGGGTTTTAATCAACCTTGCTATGCTAGTTACTTTTTTCTGGCCCATCGATATACAGAATAAAAATGCAAATTTTTTCTAAATGTGAGATGTTCTCACTTTACAACTTTATTTATTGTCTGCGGCAAAAAGATGAATTTAAGGCAAGAGCCGCAAAACGAAATGAACTTGAAATTAATGTATATCGGCTATGTACGCTATAATCTGTTTGATTAGGTATAAGGCAAAAAGCCGCTGGATTTTGTATCTACAAAACCCTACAGCTTGAGCAGTTTCAGAGAACCCGTTGCGCGAGTGATTGGTAGTCCTGAAGCTCGAGTCAGACGGGAATTACTCGTACGCAGTGCACTTACGCGGGCGCCAACATGACCGCCACACACGGCCTCTACGTTCCCGCGCACTATTGAGGAACGAAGCTGTCATCTATCGGCACCTTTATACAGCCAGACAGACACCTTTCCGTCACCCCGAAACCGACTTGCCAGTCCCCCCCCCCCCCCCTCCTTTCCTGCATGGTACGAGAATATGCGAGAACCCTGCAATCGCCTATTCCCCACCCAATGAGAGCTTCTTGGGAGCACTGGCTCTCCCTATCCAGAGCTTACCAAACATTTTTATTTAAATCACCTCTTCGATATCACCTTTGTGACTGTCATTATATAGCACGAGCCCCTATAACTCAGTACCTTCAAAAACACAGCTAATCGTGCCTTCTCGTTAGTACAGTGAAAAACTTACGACTTTAGACTATTATGATGACATCGACCTCTTTTGTTCTGATAAAAACAGTACGATAAAAAAAACACACTTAGATCGGTTGAGAACGCTTCTTTTCTGCACATGCGCAAATTGGTAACATCTTCACTGGGATGTTGCGTTGCATCATTCTTGCAAATGCAGCATTCTGCTTGGAAGAAGTTATGCTTGCACTACATAGAATTTTTGTTACTTTTTTTGGGGGCGCTATTAAAGGGAGCCTGTGTGTCTACAGATTTTTTGCACCCTTGATAGAGTCTGGTGAATCAGCCGTGCACCATTTGTCCAGCAACTAGTTTCAGGGCATTTATTTTCAACACTACAAAACCCCTTTCTGGCCGCTGAGCTAAATAGGAGACTAAGTGTTCGTCTGTCTTTTCAGGGCATGGTCGTGAGAGAACTTCATGCTGATACATTCGGTTTCCTCACTGTTCGCTTTTCCTTAGAACACCTGTACGACCTCTCCAAAAGCAACTGACAAAGGTTGTGATCGGTCATTATTTCCTTTACCCATCCATATATCTGCAGCTTACCCAGCCTTTTGAAGCCAGTGTATTAAAGCAAATTCAGTGGATGTAGTCGAGCCCACTTGTAACGGCCGCAGACATAACGAATGCTTGCTTATTACGAACGGGCACGGTGCTACTGTTAAAATATGCATAATAGCAATGGCAATGCGTCGCAGATACAACCAAAAAATATGGCCACACCACTCGGTTATAGCGAACGAGGAGGCACTGTAAACCACCTCTGGAGTTGAAGAGGTTGTGCTTCAAGTAAGCGCGGAGATGAGAGAGCACCTCTGAACCTTCACGACACCGCCCGAGAAAGAATACGTCGACCCAAAACTGCGATAAAAGGCGGTACTGCAGGGGCGTGTGTCCGCATGCGTACGCGCGTGCAGCCTCCATCCTTGATGCACACCACACCCTGGTCGGCACACATCCGGGCACTCGCTGGTAAAAATGCCTTTTCAACAACCTTCACCGTCCCCCCCCCCCCCCCATCACCCACCTGTGAGGCGGATTGTTGTGACTAACTTTCTGTCGCCCCCTGCTACGCTTGCCCTCTCTTGGAATCCACTCTGTTGCCCTTAAGGACTGTCGGTTATCTTGCCTTCGCATTACATGCCCTGCTCAAGCACATTTCTTGCTCTGGATTTCAACCAGGATGTCATTAACCCGCGTTTGTTTCCTATCAATATTCTTTCCATAGCTCGCTGCATTGTCCCTAAGCTGAACCTTCTTTGTTAGCCTCCACGTTTCTGCCCCATAGGAGAGTAGCGGTAAGATACAGCTGTCGTATACTTTTTTCTTGAGGGATAGCGGTAAACTGCCATTCATGATCTGAGAGAACCTGCCATATGCGCTCCACCCCATTCATATTCTTCTAGTTATTTCTCTCTCATGATCCGGATCAGAGGTCACTACCTACCTTAAGTAGACATAAACCCTTACTATTTCCAGCCCCTCGTTACCAAGTGCGAACTTCTGTTCCCTTGCCAGACTGTTGAACATTACTTTTGTTTTCTGCTTGTTAATTTTTAGGCCCCTCGTTCTGCTCTGCCTGTCTAAATGCTTTGCAGTTCATGTACTGAGTGACTTAGCAAGGCAATGTCATCAGCGAATCACAGATTACTTAGGTATTCTCTATTAACTCTCATGCCCAACTTCCCAATTCAGGCCTCAAAATACCTCCTGTAAACAGGCGGTGAAGAGCACTGGCGAGATCCGGTCTCCCTGCCTGACACCCTTCCTTATTCAAATTTTATTGCTGACTTTATGGAGGACTATGGTAGCTGTGCAGTCGTTATAACCTTCCAATATTTACACATAACACTCTTCTACACCCTGATTGCACAATGCCTGTATGACAGCTGAATTTTCCACTGAGTCAAATGCTTCTTCATAGTCAATGAAGGCTATATATAGGGGTCGGTTATATTCTACGCATTTCTCTTATGGTGTGTAAGTTTTGAAGTCCTTGACGTCTCCTTTCAAATGAATTAAGATAAAGTTAGCCTTTTGCAACCTTCTGGTACGCTCGAGGTCACAAGGTATTGCTTATACATAGTGGCTAGTTTTTGTAGCATAACCTCCCCTCCAACCTTCAACAAATCCGCTGTTACCCGATACTCACCAGCTGCTTTCCCTCTTTTCATTGCACCTAAGGCTTTCCTAAGGCTAAGACCACGGGACTAAGACCATGTGACTCGCCGCAGCTGCAGCCGCCATGCCAGGGTAGCCACGCCGCTACTCCAACCGCGGTGTAATGACCACAGTTTCACCAGACTGGCCATGTGATTATGCCCGTGACTCAGAGTTCGCTTAAGGAGGCGACGCCGCTTTCTCATGCATTTTCGCCGTAGATGAGAGCGCGGCTGACAGTGTGCCTGAAACGCCTGCGAGATGGTTCAGGCATCTAACTAAGCGTAGCCAAGTGTAATGAAGCTTTCGCTCTATCTAACTAGGTTTAGAAGAGTCAAACCACTACCATTTTTGAAGCGAAACCTTCACTACGCTACCTCCGGAGCACTTCACCGGGTCGGATACAAGGCCACATCTGTGCATGCGCTGTTTCCATGGCAACCAGCTGGGCCCAGCCACGGGAGTTCACCATACGCCAGTCTCCTTCGTGTTGCCGCACGTGACCTCATCACTCAGGTATCCACCTTAAGGCCCAACTTCATCGGCACGCGTACTGCGCGCTTGGAGGCCCACGCGTTGGCCAGAACAGGTCTGCACATGCGCGACGCATCGGCCGCCGCCCAGCACGTCCACGACACTCGCATCTGACAGTGCCAGATATCGGCGTCTGCGCACGGGTGCTAGCGCGCGCGTCGGAAGCGGGGTCCAGTTTTCAACAAGCAGAGGATGGGGGACTCTTTTCTTCATGACTGAAAGCTCTTTCAGGCTCCCCCAAATTTTCTCGGAATCCTTGCAGCTCCCCAACCATCTTTTGTTCACGGCTTGACATATTTTCAGTCGACTCACGAGGGGGAGCGAGCCAGCACCAGGAGCATGAAGATGCATGCCCCTTTTCGACGCTCGTCGCGGCGCATGCTGATCATGCAGGCGCTCTGCGCACACATCGAAAAGCGCCGACGGAGTTGGACCTTTATCGCGCTTGCGCCGCGCTCTTACCGCGGCGGTGCTGCAGCTGCACTCGCTTGTCAGGGTGATCGTGAGCTTTCGCTCGCTTGTCAGATGCTTAATAGATGAAGACGTGGATTGCAAGTGTACGCACTCAGTACGGCAGCAGCAAAGGTTACGAGTAGCTATGTCGACGGATCCTGAAGTCGTAGCATAATACAACGCCAGCCGATAATGTGAGAAGGAAGCGAGGAGGGCCTAGCATGCAGATGAGACACCTGAAGAACGGCTGGCTAAAAGACAACGACAAGAAGTGGAGAAGCAATGACAATGAGTCACGAACGAAGCCTGCTCAACAACAGCCGATAGAAACCAAGTCAGAGAGACAGAATAACCACGTGATTCGTCTCAGGTCTCAGCAAATTTGTAACTGCAACGAGGCAGTTTCACAGAAATTCACGAACAACCCGTTCGGCAGCGTGTGAGAACGTTTTGTGTACACACCCAGTTTAACCAAGCTAAAGCATCAGCAAATTTTTTTAATGTGCGACAGCGCACGCGCATTTTTGCATTTTGCCTCCATCGAAATGCAGCCCTCGAGGCCGGGATCGAACCCGCAGCCTTGGATTAGCAGCCGAGCTCCACAGCCACTGAGGCATTTTTTTTTCTTTATTGCGCCATTCACGCATCGTGAGGGGTTGTATTTAGCACTTGCTGTCGGAGACAACGAATGTTTAAAAAGTAAATGTTGCACTATCCACTGCGGTGGCCAAGTGTTTAGGGTGCTCTGCTACTTATTCGGTGTACCCGGGTTAGAACCCGACGGCGCTTCGATAGAGGCAAAATGCAAAAAGCACCCGTGTGCTGTGCAATGTCAGTGCACGTTAAAGATCTTTAGTAGGTCCAAATCATTCCGGAGCCCTCTCCTATGGCAACCCATTCTCTCTTTCTTCTTTGACTCCCACCTTCATCCCTTCCCTTACGGCGCGGTTGAGGAGTCCATCGAGAAGTGAGACTGTTACTGCGTCATTTCCTTTCCTCAAAAACCACTGCAACAACTTTGTTGAGTACTTGTGCTATTTCATATATTTATGGTAAATGGCACAAAGAAACAGAAGGTATTCTTAATTGGTGTTTAAAGAACTATGCACAACTAATTTCATTGCGCATTTCCTTCTTTCAAATGATACCCTAGGTAATAGAATACCTGGATCACCATGTGGTATTCGCCTATGGCTGCTGAATAATTTAGAAAAGAATTTATTCTCTGACCCTGTTTCGGTTTCATCAACCGAAGGATGCTGTAACATGCAGTTGAACTTTATGTCCCGTGAGGAGCGGATAAACTGTGATAAAAATGCTGATACGTTGTTTTCACTTACTAGTGCATATAAACCAGCCTACTTGATAGGCTAGAATTACAACTAATAACAAATTAGCCATCATATTGCCGTTTGTTTTCGTGCCTCGTGTAATCTGATATCAACTGCACGTCACAGCCACCGCTCTTTTGATAAAACCAAAAGAGCGTGAAGAAAAAATTCAAATAAAATTTATTTCTTGGTCGTAGGGAAATACCACGGGATGCTCCATATACACCAATGTTGAAAGCATCGCTTGAAAGAAGAAAACATGCAAGCAAAAATTTGGTGTCTAAAGTTCTTCATCGCTTTAGATCAGTGCTAACAATCTGATTAAAACCATACGCAAACATGTAAAGGGGGAAGAGTAATAACTCAAGATTTCACATATACCTCAGGTGCAATGCTTTAGAATTGGTGCTAGTACATTACAGAAGCATCAGTTAGGCTTCTTCCCAGACACCAGACTTCATTCAATTTTCTTGTCGCATATACTGGGTGCCATTTTCACACTTTCTAGCGCAGACAGCTTCGGATGGGCAAACATACGCGCTAGACTATCTCATTTTGTCTGAAAAAAAAAAGTGTGCTGGGTGTGCAAAAAAAAGTGGGGCTGCACCGAGTCCTGAACCGGTTCGAAATGGTTTCTTTGAATCGTTCCGGTTCAGTTCGGTTCTGGTTCCGGCAAAAATTCGGGTTCGGTTCTGGGTTCCGGTTTGGTTCCGGTTCAACACCCTGCTTCTACCTTTTTGAACGAAGGCATCCATACGCCTCTTCGACGTGGCACATGGCGCCAGGACATGAACTGGTAAAAATCCAGACCCATTAACATGGAAGAAAGTAGTACGGATATGGCCTGTTCGAATGGCATTTTAAACAACTGAGGATCTTCCGTGTAGGGCGACACTTTTGGTATTTAATAAGGAAAGCCGCTATCGTGCAGCGCCATCAGCCACGGTACTTCGAGGCTAAAACTTCTTTCAGGTGATTGGTAAAAAAAATTCTGCGTGTGTGTCCTGCTTCAACCCTTTTCATCACGGTATACCGTATAATGCGGAATATAGGTCGAGGCGGAATATAGGTCGACCCCCTTACCTTGAAGCAAAAAAGTCAACATAAAAATTATGAGGCACAAAATTTCGTTTTATTCACTGGTGCCACCAGACTCGTTGCCTCCTCATTCGTCCGAGCTGTCTGAGCTCTCGTCCAAAGACGACTGCTTTGCGCTGGCTGCGTCCCACAGCATTTCGTCCTTGATACCGTCCAAAGAGTTGCTAATGCAACATTTCTTGAATGCCCGCATACCTTGTCTTCGAGCTCAGGGTGCACCGTGCGGCGCCCGCGAAAGGTCGCCTTCCAGGCGTTTCAGGCAGACAGCTCGATTTTCTGCACTCGCAAGTACCGGACGCTCTTTTCCGAGACGCCAAAGTGTCGCTGGGCGGACATGTTCCCATACTCTTCAGTGAATTCGATAACTTTTTTTTAAACGCTGTGGTGAACTGACGTCGAGTACCGGTACTCATTTTGCGGGCTGTCGCGAAATTAATACGTTACAACACCAAGAACGATTACCGCCGTCAACGTTTGGCCACGTCGGTCGACAAAGAGGAAGGAAAGAATCGTCAACATGGAAGCGATAATGGTGTGGATGCCAAAATGTCCGCGGCTCACACATGTTGCCAGACAACTATTCAGTTTGTGCCAAAGGCCGGTATATAAGTCGAGGGGTTACCTTTTGGTAATATTTTTTGGAAAAAACCTAGACCTATATTCCGCACTATACGGTACTAATAGCCCACCTTAGCATGTCTTAACTCTCTCTGGTGAAGTTTATAGTAAGTCATATATCGTGAATCCGTCACAGTAACTTTTTTCTTAATTACAAGCTGTCGTTCAAGTAGTAATGTATTGCAGCTCTGATGTTCACATGGCAGCATCAAGGCAAGAGCAAGTGACACATTTAGGACACTGAGTGCTCACTCTTCCAGCTCCGTGGTCCACAGCACGTCCGCTTGGCCGTTCATCATGACGGGCAAGATGCCATTTCTAGTTGGCCTCAAGGAGTTTGGATTTGTCGTCACTGTACGTATTTTCTTGACCTTGAAAAAAAAATAAATAAATAAACATGCGCATTAGAGTATTTCCTCACACATCAATTTTTGTTTTCTGTCAGTACAAGCCAAGAGGTTAGCCCAACGTGCCGGTTAAAGTTTCTTGGTAACTAATGCGGCGCAACTATCATGCACCCATTAGGTGGTCATACAGGCAGGGAAAAAAGTATCTGGGACGTGTGAGCCACTAAAGAAGCCGGTAATTTTATTTTTAGCTGCTGGATCGAGCCCACCTTGTGGAAGTTGAAGTCAAAGCCACGCTCTTCAATCTGTGGTAGCGAAATTGTTTTACCACTGACGAACATGGCGCCTATGGGTCTAAATCTCTTCCTGAACGTCCCAGAAACTTTTGTCCCCGATAGTACAAACAGTAGCAAGCAGCTGTGTGAGAGCTGCACCCATGCCAGAAAGCAGAGCCCACAGCTCTTCAGTCAATTAAGCAGCAGCCAGACTATCTGTAAAAAGACAGTTTTGCACAACTTTTTTTTCAACGCAATTTTGTAACACAAAACTTGTGCGTATCAGTGCAATTGAGTAACTTTTTTTTCTGTGTGCCAACTTTCACAAGACAATACCAATGTCTTTCATTACAAAAGGTGCATCCTGCAAAAAAGACTTGGTACACATGATAAATCATCACATCATTTGTGACCGCTTCTCACATAATCCTGGTACAAAAGGGACCCAGTGTGATTTTAGTTGGCGCGCAATGCCCCAAGACAACAGCCACACGCTCGGGTACATAGCAATAGAGAAATGATTTTTCTCAGCAGTCTGAATACTTCAGACTGATGGGGGCATTTTTATTTCATTATATTAGACCATTCCAGTCTATATTTCCAAAGTCATTTTTACAACTCTGTAACGCAAGCATAGACAATTATGTGAGCTACACTAGTTATATATATATATAACATCTGAAGAGAAAAAAGTCACCTTGGCAGCATGTTCTGCCAATATGCTGACGGTATTCATTAAGTTTCACCTTCTGGGTAGTAACCTTTTATTAAAAGAAGAAATTGAAAGATGTTCTTATAGAACAAAAGTCTGGGATGTTCTCGCGCAGAAGAATGCACTTTTCCAGATGCTCATCCAGCTGCAACACAGTTCCGCAACTCTGCATGGCGGCAATTTCACACAAAAAGCTACTAGGAGGCTTTCCAGGACAGATAACCCCATTCTGCTTACACTGTGGTTTATTTCTGAGATTAATTCAACCAGTCCACCTACCCACGCAGCATTTAGCAGCACTTATTGATCATTAGTAGCTTATCAACATTCTGCAGAGGTAAACGCTTTTTTTCCACTGCGTGTTACCGAGATAAGCAATATACCGACAACCAGGTGTGGTGCTATTTTGTATCAAATTGAGTTTCTGCTGGACTACAATTCAGTTAACCATTTTGGGACCCATTTCTTATTTGCGTTGTGCTAGTGCTGCAAACCTATATCCACCTTAATTTTTGAACTGCCACCACAGAGTGTCCCCTGGGATAGCACTCTGCTGGAAGCTTTTATTACATCTTTGCTTTAACCCAGCGTTCATTTACCACCTCCGGTGCCTGCCATCACAATTTGTTCGCAGCGTGGGGGCACAGTTCTCTTCCCTAAAGCCCTTCAAACTTTGTAAAGTAGCGACACCTCCCCTCCTTCCTCTCTCCCGCATCAAAAATGGCGTCCAACGCATGCCTGGGGAGGTGCGGATGGCGTTCGGGAGCAGAAGTAAAGTCAGCGTCGCTTTGCATTTGAAAATGGCGGCCATACGAATCATGCGAATGCATACACCCGAAGTGGTGCAGTACGCAGGCAGAGGTGCTAACCTGTGAGCCATAACTGCTTAGACAAGACAAGCGATGGGCGAGCCAATAAGTTGAAAAGGCCTTGTTACGGCCATCCTAGACAACAACGATGGGATATAGAGTAGTTGCGCTAAGCTGAATGTCGATTCTTCCGTCCTGATCTCCACTGGTGGAAACCACTCATTTCATGTCACCGGTCTGCGTCTATGCAGTGGCCTTGTGAGGACTCCCAGCTAAAGGAAGCAAACTCGGCTTCACGGGAAAACAACACCCACCATCGCCGACACATGTCCATGCAGCATCTACACATGATTGTACGCAACGTCACGAGGGCCATGGTAGAGCCCAAGGCATAGCTTTCACAATGCAGGCCGAAGCAGGTAGAGATAAGCGGAATTGAAAAAAATGATGGTTGTTTTACGTAATCAGGCCAAATGCGAATTTGGTGCGCTAGCAGGTCGGTTTTCCCTTCGGTTCCGGTGTTCAGATCCAGAGTTCATGGATGGCAGTTCAGTAAGCGATGACGGGTTAATGTCCACATCTATGGAATTGGTCATTTTCTCCATTCATATATCCCTGGGAGTCTTCCTGCCACTCCTGGTGCAGTGGTACAGCAGTCAAGTGATGCGCAACTGCGTTTCTATGGCAAGTGCTGCCAACGGAGGGATTTGAATTGGGTTGTGACGGTAGTTTTCCTTTCCCGAGCAGCTTAATTAAATGAGCTGCAGCCTGACACAGTGGGCAGGTTACTAGGTGTGTATGTACACATATATGTACGCACGTATGCATTGCGAGAACATGGCGCGCTTGACTGCTTAAAGTATACAGCGAAGTATGCGCTCCATTAGCAGAAACATTTGTGACTCGAACTTTCGATCGCAGGACCGATCTTTTTCAAGAGTGATTTGCCTTTGCTGGTGTTTCCTCTTTTATAGGGTTGGACACAGAACAGATGAGTGAGAAAGCAATAGAGTAAAGAAAAAAGTAAAAGTAAAAATACAAGTAAAAACAAAGCAACAAAAATAGATATGAAAAGCGGGAGCCGCATGAAAAAAATGGAGTGTGTGTCGAACATGTAAGCAGTAAGGAAATACGTCCAGACGCGACCGCTGCTTTGTTGAGTACTGCATGCTTGCTTAAATACAGGCGTGTTGAGCAGAGATGGGTGACAGCATGCGTGGCCGTGTAGCTACCTTCGTGGAAGAATGTGGGGCCTTGTCGCTTCTGCTGGCAGGGAGGGCAGGGGGAAAGATTCTTGACACAACAGGAAGCAAGGGGCAAAAAAATGACTACAAAAGCTTTTGCTTTGAATGAGGCAATAATGCACCCGCCATTGGTTTAGCTGCCGAACCTGGATTATGAACAAAAGAAAAGTGTATAGACGAGTTACCCCAAGAAGGTTGGCAATGTAAAAGGAAATTTTTTTTTATCATTATGAACCAAAAAAGTGTGGAGATGAGTTACCCCGAAGAATGTTGCCAATGTAAAAGAAAATTTTTTTTTGTTCCTAATCCTAATGTGGCTAAATCAGTGGCGGGTGCAATATTGCCGAATTTAAAGAACAAACACTACTGTACGCTTTTTTTTTGCCCTTGCTACGTGTGACGTTAATGCTATGGACCAACAAATTTTGGCTATTTCAACGATTACGTGCAATGGAGAAATTGCTTTGCCTGCAAACTTTGCGAAAACGCATGTGCTTTGGAGCTATATAGGCAACATTTGTTGGGCCACAGTGCCAAAGACAACTGCATTTTCGAAAAAAAATTGATATAGATATTGATTACGGTGGGCTACACGACTCCAAATAAAGAGACTAACAGTAATAGTTAAAAAGGCAACTATTCAATATTAGTTATCCATCCAGCCTACAAGTTAGCACGTCTTAGTTGTATTCTTATGTGCTAAACCGCTGACAATGCTGCGTCGAAAAAAAGCACTCTTTGCAAAAAGCTTATTTTAGGTTTGGTTTGGTTTATGGGGTTTAACGTCCCAAAGCGACTGAGGCTATGAGAGACGCCGTAGTGAAGGGCTCCGGAAATTTCGACCACCAGGGGTTCTTTAACGTGCACTGACATCGCACAGTACACGGGCCTCGAATTTCTCCTCCAAAGAAATTCAGCCGCCGCGGCCGGGATCGAACCCAGGAGCACAATGTAAACGTGATGAAACATCAATCTGATATCACTCCAAAATATTTGCGTATCATGTGCTTTACGTGACATTGTTCCAACTAATCAAATTTATTTTAGAAATTTGCAGAACATCTTAGGTGAAACACCCCATATACTTATTCAAAACCAAGAGCATCGTTAGCATGTGGCTCCCGATTCTCCCGCTCGCCGTAGTTTTATTCTTCTGACTGCATTACTAGCAAACAGTCTACTCGGCCTTACTGAGAGTGCGAAAACTTCTTAAAGAAAAGAAGGGAGTCATATATGGTG
Source organism: Amblyomma mixtum (assembly GCF_055824585.1). NCBI lineage: Eukaryota > Metazoa > Arthropoda > Arachnida > Ixodida > Ixodidae > Amblyomma > Amblyomma mixtum. The sequence continues at coordinate 290,268,606 of NC_143014.1, forward strand.
CAAGCGCTTACTCCTTCAAAAGGAATTGCTGGAACTACTTCATGCTTCAGTGCAGTGAACTAACAATAAGGTACTTCCGTACAACACAGGGGTGGAAGCAGGCTCCAGCTTTTTGGAGCAGACACGGGAGCAGCAAAAGTCTTATTTTGGAGCAGCTTTGGAGCAGCAAAATTCCTATTTTGGAGCAGGTTTGGAGCACTTTGTAGGCTATTTCGGAGCACTTTTGGAGCAGACTGGCGACATTTAAATGCAACTGAGAGCAATTTTGTTTGCAACTAGTCCAAAAACTGCATAGATATTGATCACGGATCCCACAGGCCAGAATTAATTAAAAGGACAGCAATTGGTCTGAAGATATTTGCTAGGGTTCATAAAAAAAAGGCATGTGGCAGCTATTACGAACAGTAGTTGCAGTACATTAGCTATTGTTAATTTCAGTTCAGAAAAAAAACAACATAATGGGGATAGTTTTATTTGTATCAAACAAACCCAGAGCACTTCACTCCAAAAACACCACATATGTGACTATGACACTAGTGGTAAAGCATTAGCCGAGACAATTATGGTAAACTGTTTCAGACTGGTTTACTACTGGATGTATCAGAGAAAACAAGTGAAAAATGGATCACAGATGGTAATTGGCTTGCAGTAGATATAATGACTAGAAGCAAAGTGGACTAGAACTAGCTACTGCCATATAGAATACAAAGACATTGCCGTTAAACCTTAAAAAGAAAACCAGCAACAAGTGTCAGCTCGCTCACCACAAAAACAAGTCTGCAAATAGGTTTGATACCAAAATTTGTGCCACTCAATCCATTTATTTGTATCATGCCAGTGGGAGCTATAAGGAAAAAAGACCTGCATTGTTCGCCTGATTCTGGCACAGAACAATGCGCCGTGAAATCGAGCGACAGGTCTTGCTTAGTAAACTGTAAAGCCTTTCAGTTCTGCATAACTTTTTGATAGCCACGACCAAACCGTCAAAACACGGCAGCAGAATCTCGAATATACTATGTCAGAACCGAAAACAAAATGAATCAATACCCGCCAACCGATGGATTTTAAAATTCGGAAAATTGCGCAGCCAAACCAAAGAGGGGGCTAACTTACCCTATTTACTCGCATAACTTGCGCCCTCGCTTGATTGCGCACCCAGAATTTATTGCCCAAACATATATGAAAAAAAAAAAAAATTCACCAGCATACACACGGGTGCGCGCAAGGCAGGCTTTGGAAGAACGGCGCGAACGCATTGCCGTGTATGGCTGTGAAAGGTGCGAGCAGCGAGGGGACGCCGGCCGCACCACTGTGAAGACGTAACCACGTAACTGGCCACGCCAAATCAAAGCAATTTCATAACTGCTGCTTGCGAGGCGCGAGCACGACGGGTAGAAAGCCCGCTGCCCATTCCCTGGCAGCTCCACGTGTAAGGAGTTCGTAATTCGTTTGTTAAATTATCTCCGGTGAACAAAATTATATTCGCGCGCCGTTTACCCGGCCCACTCGCGCCGGCGGTTGCTTTCCAGGACAAGGCGTCCAAAATTCTAAACAACCGAACCGCTGGCGGTTCGGTTTGCCGGTAGTCAGCCGGGCCTATCGCGAAGACGCCGTTTTAGCGCCGTTTATCTCCACTGGCTCTGGGATTGTATCGCTGCGCGTTTATTGCTGAGCACGCGGCGTCATACCATCGCGCGGTGACGGGGGCTGCGCCGACCTGTATATGGAATTTTTTTTTGACCAGCGAGAGGCGCGAGTGAGAGTCGATGTATGCGCGACATTGTAGGACATATATGCGCATTATGACGTTCATGAAGTTTTTTTAAGGACGTGTTCGCGAAATCTCCGCATCTCTTTTTGGAGCCCTTAATTACTGAAAAAAGTGCACAAAATATGCGAGTGAACCTGGTATCTCGTTTTGTGCACAATAAATACAGCTTGCTATGTGAGGTAAGTTCAGAACACCGGCCGCGATGAAGTTATATTCCCAGATAATAGTTAAAAGTACTTATTTTTGCTCATGCTTGTATACAAGCCATTTGTGACAGCCGCACCGACAAGCACAAGCTAACGAAACTGTCGATGCGAATGCGGTTGCGTCCGTTTCGTAGCGAGCGCCCAGTGTTCCCCAGCCGACAATAACACTCAGCTAAATTTGGCTCTGTATACTTGTAATGGGCATAAATTGCCGTTTAGGCGCAGCTTGGCGCAGGAGATCAAATTGGCACAGAATGGCGCAATTGGCGCAGCACTTCCACCCCTGACAACATGAACCTATGACTGACACCAACGATCAATGAAGTGCTGTCATGCAACTATACGTGTCACCGGAATACTAGTGTGCAGTGATTCGAGGAATGCTTTCGCATTGGCTCACACTTGTTCCAAATGTAAAGCACAGGCACCGAGTAACAAGACAACCTACCCGCACTGCTGAACATTGGGGCAAAACGGGTTTGTCACCTTGGAGTGCAACCACAGGTGGTACAGCAAAGCCTAGTACGAGGTCATTCATGAAAATGCGATGTTCAGACCACGCAATGGCACTGACTTTGAACTGTTTATTTCTCTGCATAGTATGTATACAAAGCACCAGCAAAGAAAAAGGAGGAGGAGCGGAATAGAAAAAAGAAACACAATGATGAAACATTTATTTCTTGGTTGACTGCGTTTCGCAACAAAGTGGAGCGGTCGACTTACAATTGAAACCAAAGCATGCCACCATAAATAAGGGCAAGACAAATGAGATATCAGGAATGCTACAGCGTGGTCGCATTTTCGCTGTGGGGCTCCGTCGCATCCCTCTTAGTGCTCGCCTTGAGCAGCTGCTCTGTTAACGCGCAGAACCGATACCCTGTCCTCGCGCGGGGCAGCTGATGGCAGCTGTCGATCAGCGGCGAACTGGCACACCCTGCCCTCCCCCTTGACGACGCTTAACTGTTCCCCATGCTTTTTGTTTTACTTTCAACTGCACACTCGGCGCTCAAGGGAGTGTCAAAAGTTGGTGAAAGGGGCACTGTTACAATCGCAGTGGCACCACCACTTGGAACAGCAATGGTGTCGGGGAATGTCGGTAGCTGAAGCGAAGTGCGGGATTTCACTGGACGACGATGTTAGAATGATGAGCTGTGGGACCGCAGCAGTGATCATGGCGACGGCACTAGTCAGGATGATGGCGCGAGTATGGACGAGTAGACCAGTGACTAATACATTTTACTTTTGAAATGTGCCTACGGGCACGCCCGAGTGGCAACCGATAGCATCTGAGGATGAGGATAAGCAGCAGAGGCCGGATAAAGCTTTCGCATTCTGCTATTAAAGGGGAATCTTAAGGGACCTCGAAATGTTTTTTTTTTTCCTGATATGAGATATGGGGGGGGGAGTAGACTTACAATTGTGTAAATACGGTATATGCGCTTTAACCAAACATTTAGATATCCACCTGTGCGGCCATTATTGTATGTATGAGATTGGGACAATTTGTTTTTAACTGTTCTAAATGTCCCAGTATAGTCTTGTCCTGGAAAAGTACTGGCTTCCGCTCGAGAATGGTAGGTGGTAAACGATAGCCGTAACATGAAACAAACTGTTTCTTCTGGCCAGTTTTACTTTCTTTTAGGAATTGCACAACAATTTGTTCATATAAAGTCCAACAGTTTTTGCAGGTGCGCACTGCAACACTTTTTGCCGGGTAAGTGTTGTGACAAAATTGCAACTTACTTAGCCGGAGTACCTGGACACGGGCTCAATCCCAGCCACTGTGGCCGTATTTTGATGGAGGCGAAACGCAAAAGACACCCGTGTGCAGTACGATGTTGGCGCACATTAAAGGGGCCGCGAAACACATTCTCAGTGCATTGTTTTGCCTATTGGTTGCACAGAATGAGTTATAGTGATGCTATCAGCATTGGTCATACTACGTATATTCCAGTCTTTAATATTTTAATTAGCTCACAAAAACAAATTCATGGCCCTGATGGTCTCACTATACAGTGCTAGTTTTCAGCAGTCGATGTGACATCGGGAGGGTGCTTAATGATTGGACAAACAGTAAGTATACTGCAAACTGTGTTAACAAATGAATATACGTTTTGCCATGTTTTTGGGTTTTCTATTAGATCAACAATACCAATGCGTTTGCCTTACGTAAAAGCACTTCAAAGGAAGCCAAACAAAAAAACAGCACCAAAGGCTCTGGCTATTGTTCTGCATCAAAGGACTTTGCGCCTCTCTGCACACACCTATGAAATAGGAAACAACACTTAAAGGGGCTGCGAAACACTGCTTGGGGGATACCAGCTATACTTCAGGTGGATTCTTTATGTCACACAGATGCTGACTTAAAAAGAATTACAGGAATCGATGCACAGGAACGCGAGTTATTCAATGAAGAAATACAGGTGACAAAATGTGTCTATTTATTCACACAATTTGCAGTATATTTACTGTTTGTCCATTCATCAAGCTCACGCCAGGTGATGTCATATCCGCTGCTGAAACCCGCCACTGTGCGGGGACACCATCAGAGCCATGTTTTTGGGAGGACATTTAAATATTAAAAAATGGAATATACGTGGTGTTATCGACGCTAATAGCACCATTATAACTCACTGTATGCGAACAACAGGCATAAGAGTCAACTACGATTGTGTTTCTGGGCCCCTTTAAGGCTACTCTCCATATATCTGAGAACGGCTTGGCGGAATCGACCTGATCGAACCAATGCATTTTACAAGCGTTCGTTTCGGTCCCAAGGAAGAAAAAATGCATTCGTTTCACATTTACCAGTGCTCATCGGCAGATTGAGGATGATCACCGGGTGCAGCCGCCAGATGGCGCCACCTTCCTGTCATCAGCGTGCAGTGGCAGGGCACGGTAGAGGCAGCAACTATGCTAAAATGCACCTCACACTCGAGTTTGGATAAGTCAGGGAAGGCCATTGATCAATGTTCCCTTCTGCACCATCTACGTGACGATGACACTCGCTGGGCCAGCTGGGAGTCCACAAGGTTGTTGTAGCCATGGAAATGACTCTTGCCAGAATGAGTTACAGCGAACAGGCAACCATGATGTGCAAAATTTTGTGACGTGCTCAGACAGGCTGTTTTGATTGGTCCCCTCCCAATGTTGTCATTGGGAGAGTGAAATGGGAAGCCCCGCCAAAATCGAGTTGGGGGCAGAATTTTGTTTGCTGGTATTTTTGAAATTTCTTCATTGAATAACTCCCGTTCCTATGCATAGATTCCTGTAATTCTTTCTGAATCAGCATCTGTGTGAAATAAACAATCCACCTAAAGTATAGATGCTTTACAGCGGCGTATCATGGGGGCTGCCATCTTTGATCACGTGATCACGCCGCCATTACTCGCTTCCTGACCGCTCGGCGCTCGCCTCATCGCGACGGCTGCTGCGTCTGACGGTTCGGTTCCGACAGGCAGTGTTCCGGCTGATACGGCTGTAAAGGGGGGGGGGGGAGACGAAACTATGGTTTGGCCAAAGCTTGGAAGGACATGTGAGAACCCTAATTTGATCACTTCAGGCGTGAAAACACGATCGGACTTCATGTCGCGGAGAGCCGCTGAGCTCTTCGCCTCTTCGAGTCAACGGACGGATCGCCTAAATGCTTGTCTTTGCATGCGCTGAAGGCTCTGCTTAGTGTTTTTTTTATTGTTATTATATAAAACGGCAAGGTTTAATGTTCTTGCGGCCTTACAGGTTGTTGTCCTATTCTGTACCTGCATGCAGACACTGCTCTAAAACACTCACATGCACATCGTATGCATTTGTTTACAACCTGTTAACGGTGCTTAGAAAACCTGAAATATTTCCGACTGGTTGATTAAACATAGAAAAGCGACAAAAATAAATAGACACACAAAGGTTACCTATCATGGTAGCAGTACCATGCACCAAGCAGCCTTCACAAGCTGGCGTGCAATCGTTTCGAAGGATTCCGCGATATAATTGTTATAACGCGCGCATGGCCACGCGTTCATGCTGGACGAATTTCACAGTAACGTCAGCCTCATATAAAAAATTTTGGTACGCTCGACGCTCGATATGCGGGCATGGAAATGCTCGTGGTCTCATTGGTTGTAATTAATCAGCTTCACTCCGAGCGTGCGGAGTCACTTTTAGTGACTGTCTCGCATGGACCGCGAGCAAGTGACAACAGCCCGGCACAGCAGCCGTAAACCAAATGCTGTAATCTGAACACGGTCCACGAAAACCGCGCTACTTGGAGCGAAATTGAACAGTAGCACCAAGACGGCGTGTAATACACGGACTGACGGTAAGCGTTGTCGGCTCTCACGCCTGTGCAGTGCATAATAAACAGCAGGCGTATGAAGGAGCGTAAGTCGTCTTTATTTTTCGTTCCTAATTCGGCCTTGGGCGCTCGTTTTACTAATGGTCACAGACCATAACTTACGATCAATGTGGTCTCAGCACAGTGCACAACAACTGAAAGCACGCCGTCATGGTTTCGGTGGCGGGACAGCTTCTTCATGCGGCTGTGTTGTGCACTTACCCTCGCAGATTTTCCAAGATCGAAACCTTTCTTTATTAGCTATCTAGCGCTGGCGAACGTGTTTGTTGCATTCGCCAGTTCGGAAAGGGTGCATGGCAAACGGGCGGGAACATTGGCATTACCTCCTTGTGCAGTTCGGTTTCGCGAAGCTCGCAAACGACCACATCCCGCACTTTTAACTCTCTGTCGCTATTCTTGCAATCCACAACAGTGCATGTGTTTCCTCTGCCTTTTTACACCGTAGAAAGAACACATTCGGCAACCACCCGCGAAATGTGCACTGCTGCATCGAGGCGTACACGCCGGCGACTTACGAAGCCAGTAATGGTGCCGTGTTCTGAGCGCAAGTGTGGCGCCGTCTGGTCTCAAACGGAAGAACTGCACGCTGTAAACGGTCTATAGCCAGCCTCTCTTCAAGCAATGTTTTGCAGCCCCTTTAAAGAACCCGAAGCGGTCAACATTAATCCGAAGCCCTCCACTACGGCACACCTCATACGCCGCATTCGGACACTGAATCCCATAATCTACAGTTTATCTAATATATGACATATTTAAGTCAATGTGAAATGTCGTGAGGATAATGTACGAGAGTTACCTTCCTGAGGTAATTTTGCTGCCTTGATGCTATGCTACACTTGAGAAGTTTTCACGCAATGACGCAGCTTGCAAGAATGCCTTGGTAGCTCTATAAAGAAAACGCTACCCTAGCTCTAAAAAAATAATGAAACTTCCTTCAAGTAGCCTGTGTGTCCTAATAAAGGGTCTAGGTGTCTTTCACAAATACTCTTTTTCCCAACCTTAACACTAATAAAAGCGTCAATGCTGATTACACTCGTGGCAATGTGAACGTCCAGCACCAGCTGTTTCTCCTTTGTATTGTTGCGTTTAACGTTTTAGAAGACTTTGTAGTGTTCTGGGCAGTTGGGATATGAAGGTGTGTCCCGCTGGTGCTACACACACATGGCTTAGCCAGTGCATAAAAGATGTTAAGCTGATTTTTACGTAAGAGACAAATGGATGAGATGGAAAGTTGGGGGTGGGGTGATGGAATGGTCTGTTTGTTTTCTCGTAGGTTATCGTAGTGTATGTTGATGTCCCATTGGCTCATCTCTAGAAGATCAGCTGGCCCTCATGTTCCAAGCCTGTTACAAAGTTAGCAGCGAACACACAAGATGTGCAGTAAAGTGCATCCCTAAGCGATGGTTATAAATGGTGCACCACTACTATAGGCAGAGGATGAATGAATGAATGAGCTATTTATTTAGAAAGGAAGGCTCGAGGCTCTTTGTTGGGAAATTGGGTTGTTAAGAGAAGGAAAAGCAGGGACGTACTGATACATGGGGGGACGGCTTTGGTGGCCAAGCCATGCTCTACATTGCTTTGCAAGTCCCAAAGCCACGAGGAACACCGTAGTGAGGGGCCCTGAAAATTTCGACTCCCTGGGGTTCTTTAACATGCACTGACATCGCACAGTGCACAGGCCTCTAGAATTTCGCCTCCATAAAAATTCATCCCTCATGGCCGGGATCGAACCCGTGTCTTTCGGGTCAGCAGCCGAGCACCATTAACCGCTGAGCCACCGCGGCTGCCGCGGTCACTTAGCATATCCATTTTTTGGCGAGGCTGAGATAAAAATCTACGTTCGTTCTAAGTGGCTGCCCACATCTCAACAAAATAAGACCAATGGGGAGAGAGAAAGAGAGAAACAACTTTGCCACTTGAGGGCTGGGGGTCAGGGCAGGTGGGTCAAGTGTGGCTCCCCGGTGGGTGTGACGTCTTGGGGCCACGAGACTAGTGCAGTTGAGTCTTCTTGTCTGATCTTGCGAAAAGTCAGTTCCAAACCTCCATGGAGGGAGCTAGCAGCAATTTTTGTGGGGGTGGATTACCCTCGCGTCCCCAGAGAATGTGTGCCTGAGTGGCGAACACTCCGTGGTCACAATTAGGATAGACTGGGTTGTATACTCCGCAAGAGATGAGATGTCTCACAATACCGAACGCAATTGCCATAGTCCTTTTTGACATACCGTGAGTAAGCTTCACGTCGATAGGCTACCAACAGAGCACCAAACACAGATCCTGCTTCGTGTGGCATTTGCTTTACGCGTGGACTGGTCCAAAATCAGGCCCGCTATGGGACGTCAGCAGATGTATTGTTGTCGGCCTGCTCTGTGCGCAGTAGCGCGCAGCAATTTACCTGGGTTTTCGTGCACCATTTCTTTGCTACCGTGCTTTTTAACCATGTTAAAATCAGTTGCGCTGCTGGTCAACAATGGTAACCGCAGCACTATTATCCATGATTTTATTGACAATATGTCCTTTCCATTATTTTCAGTCTAAAAGCGATATTTCTCAAAACACACTATACACTATATATATGTTACAGCATTTCCCACATTACAGATTATGTGGTCGACGCACCAGAGGTCGAGTTTATCTCAAACGCACAGCTGACATGTTCAGTACATAATTTAATGCATCATTCACGCAATACATGTGCAATCGTTCCGTGAATACTGTTCACGCAAAGCAGAAGGATCATTCTTTGCACAGTGAGTGCACGTAGTTTAATGCATGCACGATGTACCTTACAATCATAGATAATTGCCAAAAATATAGTATTTATGTAAACGCGCAAAATTAAACCACTATCACGCAATGACCTTGTCCGTGCTAATATATACAACAGCAATAGAATCTAGTTAACAGAAAGTTGCACAATCGGTTCCCACGATGTGCCGACCAAATGATGACTGCTACGTAAACAGCACCCAGGCAACACCAAACGTCCTGAGAACGTCCTCAATGGTCACAACGTCCTCATCCTGAACAGGACATTCTGAATACTTTTTGAGTGCATCATGGCCAAAAGTCCTCATGAGGATGTTTGCAGTTTGCTCAATGACTCAAGGACGAAAACTCCTCAAATGTCCTACAAATATCCTATTGTGGCATTGAACTGAGATAAGACAAGCTTTATCCCTCGCACCCGGCTTTTATTAATTAAAAACTGCAAGTTTATTAGAAGATACTTGTGTACAATACAATATAATCAAGGAAACCATTGTGACTAAAAAAATATGTGCCTTGACGAGATATCTTAAGATATTTTGGCTTTTAAACCTGCTCTTATGTACTGCATGCTTCTGATGGCGTTGGACTGTTTAGATTTTGGAGGCATTCGTCCAGGTGGCTTTTGCACTGAGGTGGCAGAGTTAAACTCCTGAAAGAGTTGTAGTGTTTGCTGTATGAAAATATCGCACAAAGAACAGCTTGCATGTAACAACAAATGCCTTAAAGGGCGCCTGCTCTGTGTCAGGACATTTTTCAAAAACAAGCCCACTGCATAGATGCGGCATCGAAGATAACCTCTGCAAAATAATAGAGCCATGCGCGCCCCGAAAAGCTGTAAAAATTCAAATCAAAGCCCACTCATTCTTCCCGTCCACAAGCAAACATCCTCGCCATCTACTTTGGCTCGTTTGACGTCGTACAGGAAACTTTTGCTAAAGGCATTCCATTGTTGCGTTGTTCTGATTGACCGACTAAGGCTGGGCCTTCCGTTTTGGCACATGCCTAAAAACCAGCATGAAAGAAAAAAAAAAACGAGGAGAGAGCGTCCGGCGACAGCTTTGAACCCTAATCCTAAAAAGTAAAAAATAGTTGGCAAAAAAGACACAAAAGAGTCATTGCCGCGCCACTCTGGTCTCAAAAGCAGGCACCCGTTGCCCAGTCTTTCACCAAATAAATTCACCGTGATGCAAGCAGTTCTTGAGCTTTTTTGGGGTCATTCGATAATTCGAACATTTTCCCATATAACTGTTCCCATATTTTGTTCTACTTAAGCCATAGATACCAAATGGGCATTTAATTTGAACCAGAGTGCAGCCTATACGGCTTTATTACTCGATATTGTTTTGCATGGTTTCCACTTCCCGAGCAATTACCACAGTCTACTTATCTTTACTAAGCAATGCGTAAAGTCCCCTGAATGGTAATGCATACTATGCATCATTGTGGTGAAATTCTGCCAGAGCCGAAAGTGCCAGAGATGTGCACAAATCTGCATACACTGGACAGCGCTGTCTGAATAACAATCTGGTGTGAGTGCACAGCTGAGACATGATTGCCATGCACCAGAGCTGCAATTGGAAACGTCCGAACAAGAGAATCAGTGGAAGCAAATCAGTATGTGATAGCTGCAGTTGCTGAGAGGTTATCTCCTGCAACTAATTACCCTCTTAGCCAGCGACTCAGTTAATACAAGAGAGAGGGATACCAGATGATGCGAACAGGGGAGCCTTGACCATCTATGGGCATGTTTTTGTACACCATGAACAAGTGCAGCCACACTGGTGATGGAACTAATGCCTTGTGCAATTGGCTGCCCTGGAACCTCCACCACAAGTAAAATCAAGCTTGAGCTATACCATTGGCAAGTCCCCATTTCAAATGTGTTTGGACAATGATGAGCATATAAGACCATATCCCCTTGAATAATGTTTTCAACATCTTGCAGTAATTTGCAAGAACACACAGTAAGCTTACTTGTCATATGCTTAGCTGAAACTCTCATATCACTTTTTTTCATTGAACACAACGGCACAAACTATACGTGCAATGATTCCCCTCCCCAATGAGTAATGCCCTATGGGCCCATGGCATAAACAAATGATGATGAGTGAAATGCTCACAATAAATTTGCTTCTTTTAAAGGTAATGTTTTGATATAATTTCTGTATTTTAGAACCGTCAATGTTAATACTGGGTGTCCTATTTAACTTAAGCCAAAGATTAAAAATATGCCAAGGCTCAATAGGTGGAGTACGCTTCAACCGTGTCGTTGATCCCCATACATAGTAAGTCAGAGTAGTTTTATAGTTTGTTCAATCGATTACCATGTTTTCCGGTTACAAGTCGGACCTATGCATAACTCGCATCCCTCTGCAAACCACAGTTTTTTCAAAAGTCAAGCGTAAGCCACAACAGTGTATAAGATGCACCTGTTCATTCGGTAAACGCTACGAAAATGAGCTCAGGAACATTTCATCAGAGAGCGGAACAAAAATAGATGCTTACAGCAGCTGCCATGCACAGACAAATCTCAAGCTCTGGCCAGCATGCCTTCTTCCCACGAGTTGCCTTCTTCGCTGGATTCAGTGACCTGAATGTTCTTGCAGGTTTCAACAGTCACAAACCATTTATTCATTTTCATCAAACTGTCTCCCTGCTATCCAGTTCCCATTCTCCAGCACATATTTAAAGGCAGCAACTTGAATTTTGCATCGCAGCTCCTTCACCTCATATGTAGCATCATATTGAGCAAGAACAACACGCGTGAGAAGCCAAACGGATATGGCACCAAAATCAAAACTTTCAAGAATGTGGCTGGACAAGCTGGACTGGATGAGGCAAAGACATGCATTCCAAGCACCTCTGAAATCAGTCTGGTCGTGACAAGATCATGCAATTCTACCCATAAGATATCATTTTAAAATAACTCGATTTTGAAGCGAAAGCTTCACTACGGGACCTCGGGCTTCAACCGTGGACCTTGTAAATTTGACCTTCAGCTGAGTTGGAGGTCAAACCATGAAAAAAAGAAAAAGAAATTGAATCAATATTCATGACTGGGAGTCGAACCTGCAGCTGCGCGAACAGATCTCTTTTAAGGGCTGTTCAGCGAGACCACTAGGTAACCGCTGCAGTCAACACGCCCCGGGTTAAACTGCACCAAACCGTCGCGCTGTGCATTGTAGATCGTTGTATTCATCAACTTCCATCTGCTCCGTCCCGCGGCACTGCCTGCTCACCGTTGTCTTCTACACAGCACAAATCCATGCTTTCCCTCGGATTCGAATGCAGTAAACATTCTCTGTAGTTCTTTCCTCTTTTACACGTAGATTTTCATAGTTATTGGACATGGCAAAAGACAGTGCACAGTGGTGCATCATTTTTGCCATATACGAGGCATACCTTTGTATAAGACAAACCGATGAAAAATTAAGAAATAAGCCATAGTTATACACCGGAAAATACAGCAATTTAATAGAATTAAAAAATTTACTTCTTAGCTATTGCGCTCCAAGCAGAAGTTCCAGTGCCAAACTCCAGAGCATCCCAGAAACGTATAATTCATCAGTTTAAATTTTTGCATGTGCTGTAGGTTAGCTTTTCAGTGTTGAAAAGGGAGCCTGCGAAATATTGAAAAAAATGGTGAAAATCCACTCATGTGCCACTCCTGCAGTGCTCTAAAATGTAAAAAATGGCTGAGGCTTAGCTTGGTTAAGCCTGGAGAATGCGAAGCATCATTGTGTCGCGTAATTTGGAGGCGCACAACCACAACGACGGCGCGAGGTGGGCCCCCATTTCTCCACTGTCATGACGTCATCGTGTCACGTGGTGTGACGTCATGTATCACGTGATTTGGAGGCGCATAACCACGGTGAAGGGCTGAAGTGGTAGCTAAAGTAGTATGCTTCGCATAAAATTTTGAAAACAGCTGATGGTACTGTGAATGTAACAGGGCAAAAACAATGAAGTCGCCTGCGGATAGTGGCATAAGTGGAAGCAACACTTGCGACCTGGCCACGTTCAATGCAGAAGGAGCAGGCGCGATTCGCAGACGCAACATAAAGGTTGAAACAGTAAGCTGTGCATTTCGTCTGTCGGGCTGAAGGGAAATCACCACCATGAGGAACAAAGGAGTGCGTTGGGATGCAAAGATACCAAATAAGAGATACAGACACAGATATGCCAACCAAGCACTACGGATGCTGCTTAGTGTTTTGGACTGCATATCGCTACAGAGGACCACCGTATCCACCGACCATAGCTCCGAAAAACACTGATAATAGGTTGTAACCTGCACCTGTATCTTCCAACCTGCTTGGTCTTCCGAAACTGCAGTATGCTCTATATCAAATTAAATAAAACCTCGAGAAAACAATCCACAGCATTCATAATGACAAGAAATGATGAGTCAGATGTTTTTTGAGGCGGTCTACAGTTTGGCATCGGAATATCTGCCCAAAACGCAATAGCTAAAAAGTTTTTTGTTCATTTTATTTAGTTCAATTGAACAAGTAGAAAAAAAAATTAAAACTATTGTAAGAAAGAGAGTTGGAGTTTGATGCCCCAGCAGCTAGTGCCGACGAAGGCGAGGAAGAAGATAGGCGAAGCCGACGAAGTTCAGGTTTTGCGCTTGCGAACGCTGGCCTGCTGAGCGGCACCGCTGGGACAAGGACTGTGGCCGTCCACGCTAACTGTGCGAGTTTCCACATGACACTATATACAATGATGAACCATACGGTTTAGGCTGTCTCCGCCTATTGTGCCTCAGGTTATTTTTAATTTCTGGCTAAAGTTACGCGGGACACCGAGAACATGAAGTACAGTATAGCCTGGATACATAGAACCCAGATACTTTGAATTATTGACTATACTGAAGACACAGATTATCCCTTTGAAAATCTTGAGTAAAAGAACAGGAAATGCACGCAAATCACTCTAATCTCGCCAACCATTCAATATTTTGCGTCTGCAAGTGGCGTTTGTCATAACGGTGCTCTTCAATAACTTTTCAAGTGTGGAGACAGGTTGACTGTGTGGCCATGTGCAACTGCATTTCGGAGTGTGCTTGAGGGTAGCCTTCAGCCTCTTGTACTTTTCCCATTGCCAATCATCGTCATGCACTGAAGCTTATCTAACTAAAATCTAGTGGCACCCCCTCACCTAGCATGCTTTGCTGCTGAAGGCGTTGCTGAAACCCACCCACACTAGCTGGAATTTTATTGAGCAATTATTGCATTTATAGTGTACTGGTAACAGGATTACATATCTTATGACAGGCAGTGGCTGTTCCAAAGCACTGTCCCCTGCAACTTAACTCTTTCCGTACCATGGGGAAAATGACCATTTTCTGAAGGTTTCAGTACATTTTTTTCTGTAAACACTACTGCATTCAATATTTATTGCAATACCCAAAAACAGAGCTGAATAAAGGTGCTTTGTATTCAACTACATCAGGAACAAAACTTTGGTTCCTTGCCTACAAGCTATATCTGCATCATGGTCATTGATGATCGTTAGCGGGCTCGATCAATGATCGTTAGCGGGCTAACGATGTTCAATGGGCACGGTAGGGAAAGAGTTAAATGCGAAGCAGGTTAGGCTAGCAATGCCTAGAGCGCAGTGCATTGCCAGTATGCCAGCGGGTGGCACATCGCTGCATGAAGTGGACCACTAGCATGCGAGTAATGTATTCCTGCTTCTAGGCTACAGATAACCTTATCTGCTGCAATTTTTTATATACCGAATTAAAGATATATTGAACTATTTCATGATCCCCTTTGAGTTCGATACATGCAGGTTCGAATGAATTAGCAAAAATTTAATTCAATTTACAAGCAATTGTTATTACTAGCATTCATTTCAGAACCAAAAATTCGACATTCACACATCTTTAGTTCGAAGTCAGACCTTGTAATGTCCCGCATCTCCAAATCCCATTTTTTTTTTCTTTCCTGACCATTCCACTGCTAACCTTACACTGGGGTGTTGTAACCCTAAAGGGATAATATGCCCATTTCCATCCCGATCAAGAGTGCAGACCCCTCTCAGATGACACTCTCCCTCTTTTAGTCCCACAGCAGTAAAATCCTCACGACAGCTTGCTTTCCCTGGCTCACTGTGCCGGTACCCACCATGGCCTTCCTGTTGAGTAGTGGATCCAGGATGCTGTCCAAGCTGGCACTCTGCTGCAGCTGATCCGGGTAAAGGGTCCTGCAAGCACAGCCTTTCACTAATGCCTTCCTGGCATCAGCAGAAACAACTGTAGCCAAGAATGCTAGTAACACAGATGCATACCCTACTTGGCTCCCTAGGTATGTTTACAGCGTCTCGCCCTAAGCTTGAAACACTACACGTTGCCTTCAGACACCAAAGTCAGAGGAATAAAGGAACATACAGGAAAAGTTCATCTGGTAGTGTTTGCGTACCAAAATGCACCTACCTGGTATACTAAATGTGTATTTAGTATTCACAAATTAACTATTTATGCGTTAAAGGAGTAGACACCAAATTTTAGAGATGGTTACTCTGTTTAGAATGATGCACATTATGGTTTATGGGGGTTTAATGCCCCAAAGCATCTCAGGCTGTGAGAGACACCGTAGTGAACGGCTCCAGAAATTTCGACCACCTGGGGTTCTTTAACGTGCACTGACATCGCACAGTACACGAACCTCTAGAATTTCGCTTCCATCAAAATTCGGTCGCCATGGCCGGGATCGAACCTGCATCTTTGGGGTCAGCGGCCAAGCACCATAACCACTAAGCCACCGCGGCGGCTAGCGTAGCACATTAGAAAACATGAGACAGCCATATGGACTGTGCCAATAAGCGGTGAATAATTTATAATTTAATTTTTTTCCTCGTCAAACTATGGATGCAATGTAAAAGACTCATTCAGCTCATGTCAGACACACAAACTGCAGTACGGTAGCTACTTTCTTTGTTTCAAGTCACAGAAACTCTTACGCAAGCCTGTGCAAAGTTTGGAATTACAAAAATAAACAATCAGTGACTATCACAGTTTTCGCATGTAACACGTGACCTCAAATCTTCCGACTTCGTATGTCACTCAGCTGTTGAAACCTAAACGACATGAGAAAAAGAATTCAATTATAAATTATTCAGCTGGTGTAGGTGAATTCCATGTCACGACTTATCACTGCAAATCACTCATCACTGCAAAATTGTCCAGCATACCACTGCAAAGAAAAAAACATACACCCAAGAATTTGGTATGTCTACTTTTGTAATGGATCAACTACTCCCCTTAAAGCCTTGAGTAAACTGGCAGTGCAACTGCACGAAGCTGCTTTAAACACAGCTAGCCTCATCACTTGTGCGTGCTGTATGCTCTTTTCTCATTTCTTGTTACCAATCATCTCCATGCTTTAGTCCTTGAGCGGAAGCCTTATTCCCAATGCATAACAAGTGTAATCACTCGCTCTCTTCAAGTGGTGGCATAAGCTCTGTGCCAAGGCGAGTGAGAGGATGCAATCTCAGGGGTTCAGAACCAGTTCAGCCATCTACAAGTGCAATGAACCATATTTTTAATGGTGTAATTAAGGTGGAAAGAAGACTTGCCTTACGAAACTGCACTGACAAGTGTACTAAAGAGTGCTAACTATTTTCTTGCACTGCGCGAGTCCTAATAACGCTAACAGATGTTCATTACTAGACATTTTATTCAGGCTGAAAAAAAAAAATGCCTGTAGCATCTTGCATATGTTTCTTCTGGACTACAGCATGATGCTTCTTCCAGTACACTGGAAGTGCCTTCCCACCATTGCATTTCTCCCATTCCAGTGTTCTTCTGCCAAAGCTACGTTCTGACATATTTGCAGCCTATGGGTGTGTTGCATGTGGAGGTGCAGGCTAGAGAGTACAGACAGACAATCACCTCTTCCACAAGCACTTCTTTAGGGCAGGCTGCCTCAAGACTCAACCTTGCAACACCTCTAGAACAACTTAATTCATTGTTAGCAATGCCACCATCAGCTCAGTTAAGCCCACTGTGCACAAAGGCTACACCCAGTGGCCTCCAGCTATCCCACTCTAGCACTAGCCATAACTTCCACCTTTGTGAATATCTTGACCGCATCAATCTTGGCTCTCTGCCACCCTCAATGATTACAATCACTTTCTATCACTGATCACTCAATAATAAAATCAAAGGGAGTCGAGACCGGAGGTTTCAATGAAAAATGCACAGCAAATAAATAAACAAATCACAAAAAGAAACTACAAGCCTCTAACTTTCTTTTTTTTTTCGGGAGTCAAAAGATTATTAGTTACCTGCTTGCTGCTTTCAAAAGAAATCCTCCTTGAGATTACCTTCACGGTGTTTCCACCTTTTAGTCTTGCAGCTTCTTGAGCTAGCACTTGGCTACGTGTGGCTTGAAATCTTTGCTCTGCTTGAGGGTGTACTCATGGAAGTCCTCACATTTACAAATGAAGTTAAGCTTTACTTGAAGGTTTGCTATGACATGCTCACAGATTCAACAGCACATGCAGCACCTACTAAGAACAACTTTGCAAATCACAGCACACAACCACCTAGTCCGCCCAGCGACTCGCCAGCTCTGGCACCATGGCCACCGCCTGCGTGTTCAGCGATTCGCTAACTCTGACATCGAATGAATTATAAACTCTTCACTTCCATCATACCTGGGTAGTCTCAAAAGGTTCACTGCAGGTACATGGCACTGTATGCTATCCACTCCAAAGTGAATTACTGCTGACTGGTGATGCGTATCCCAGCTATACAAGCAATAAGCCACGCAGAACATAAACTCCACAGTCTTTTTGGCACTATCAGTGGCCTTGCCTTGTGTGGTCTGCAGTTGCTTTTGGGAACAGCATGCACCTTTCCCTGTGCCTGGAAGAAGTGAGCAAAGGAAGGACGCTTGAGGTACTCACCCATACATGCCAGGAATGTTGCCCCAGAAGAACCGAGCCCTGGCCTGAGGCGAGAAGAAGCGGCCATCCAGCAGGGCTGGCTCACACTGCGCCACACAGTGCAAGCAATAGAGACTTCTTGAGTGCAACAACACTAAGCATGAGAGCACTCGCAATTTCTTGCTTTAATATGCCTTTAATGCGGCCAGCATTTCATGGAATATGGCTGCACCTTCCATGCTTTTTAAAACCAACTAGCCCAAAGCTCCTCACTGGTCATGACCAATGTTCCTTGCAGAGCTATCAACACGCGTGATGCTGGCTTGGTAGCACTCACTGAGACATGGTTAAATTCTCATGTACATATGTGCAAAATTTTTGCTCACACAAAGCCCTTCAGTATCCATCGTTGCAACAGGGATGGAAGACAACGGAGTGGAACATTGCTTCCCTTTTCTACCAGTCTAACATCGTTCCACATTAATATCATATGTAACATTGAGTCTTTCCGGTGCAGTGTCATGTTTAACAATAAAACACAAATCTTTGGCATATGTTCTCATCCTCCTAATGCAGACATCACATTTGTTAATGAATTGCATGACATAATTAACACCATTATATTCTGGCTCCCATCATCCCTATTAACTGTTTTAGGCGACTTTAATTATCCGACAATAAATTCGCCATCAGCACCACCATGTTGCGCACAGTATTCTTCGCATTGCCAAGCATTCATTAATGCATGCATTCTTTCCAATTTTACCCAAGTCATTAATGGTCCCACATACTGTTGGCAGCTCTGTATATCTTCTTGACCTAATCTTGGCTACTAACCCCGATATGATAGGCACAATAAATTTCTTGCATTGACTCAGCGATCATTCGTTACTTCATTTTGATCTTAGCTTTATTACATCGTCAGCCACAAAAAATGACAAGGTATACTTGATTATAAGGAAAACTTCAAAAAGATCAATAGCGAACTTTCCCTTTTTCTCTACAACTACCTTCAAGGCTTTGAACATCACAAACCTAATTTCAAATCTTATACACGCCTACATTTCCAAGAAAATAATACCAATAATTCCACAAGCACCGTGGTGTAGCACATATTTAAATCGCCTTTCTAACAAGAAAAAGCGTTTATTTCAGAAAGCAAAATTGTGGCAAACCGAGTAATGCTGGTATGCGTACATTATCGTGTCCAACAATCATACTCAAGCGGCTTCTAATGCAAAATCAAATTTTCTGAAAAATGCCATGCCGTCTATGCTCACAAGTAACCCTCTAAAATTTTGGAACATTGTAACTAACAACCACAGCAACTCTGATATCTCTTTTTTCGATCACAATGGCTTACTTCTGCTTAGTCATAAGTGTGCATCTATATTTTAAATGATGTGCTCACTCTCAATTTTTCTTCGAAAACTAATATTCCATTGCGATTGTATCCATCCTTCAACTTCGTCAATATGCGGCTGGGATTGTAAAGGTTATTGACACACCGAAACCCTCATGTTTTTCTGGTATTGACAGTGTATATGCAAGATTCTTGCAAAAAACCAAGATTTATTCTTCTATATTTTGCCAAAAATATTTCAACGATCATTAGATATTGGTGTTCTGCCCGAGCATTGGAAACAGACAAAGGTGATTCCGCTTCAGAAAACTTGTAATAAGCAGCGGAGTGTGAATATTCGAAATGTCGAATATGAATCGAATATGTTTGCTATTCAATTCGTAACCATATTTGAGAATTTCCGAATATAGAAAATTCCCAAATATTCGCCAGCGATCGTACACTTCCGTCGCTTTTCATAAATTCAACAATAGCAAAACTACAATATGTGGGCAAATTACCCGACGATCAAGTTTAAAATTCCAGGAAAATAACACAAAGGTCCTGTTCCCTTTCTTCGCCATCGTTTATCTCTCGTCGACCGATCGCAATATGACGGCGTCAGGACTGACATCGGGCGAAATTCCGCAAGTGGGCTTTCCCACATATCACACATGCTGTGGACAAGATGGCCGACGACCCTCTTCAAACTATGCCTCAAACAATCGGAACGCGAAAACGTGCAATATTTTTATCCTCACCCTTCCGTTATATGTTACATGCTTAAAGGCTATATCCATGGCATTCGTCCTGTAGCGTTCAATAAAACTCTCCGAGCATGACCTCCCACGTCTCATTTTGGTGAACTATGGTTAGCGGGAAAGCCTACTTGCAGAATTTCGCGTAAGGCTCCTGAAGAGGCGAATCAAGGTGTCACAACAAGGCAAGCAATCGTGTGAAAATCCCGCCTATTGCACGGTCCATCGTAACCCGTGCGCTTTTTAAGTGGGCGCAATGGCAGGCATGAGAACATTCGCAGGGCCTTTGTTGCAAAGTCCAAAAATAGCCTGGCCACGTAGTTTCGGTTTCCGAACTTCGCCACTCACCGCGGCAACTGCAGCTGTCGGAAAGCGCATTCGCTGGTCGTCCGCCTGCGAAAGCAGCTCCGCGTCCCTTTCAGTCGCCGACCGGTGCATCGCTGGTTACTTCTTTTTCCTTTTCAGAAGCAGCCTAGCCGTAGTCTTGTAGTACCGAGTTTTCGTTTTCAGTTCCTCGTGTTCTATGTGTATGCTTGTTCCGCTCGTGGGTGTTCTATCTACTGTGCAACAGTTTATTATCGCCGTTTATTCTCAATTTCAGTTTTTGGTGTTCTGTATTGGCTTTTGTTTCGGCTTAGGTTTTATTGCACTTCGTTTATTATACATTATGTATGTGCCACTCCCCTCTGTAATGCTTCTGTGCTTGAGGGCAATAAAATGAAATCAAATGAAATGAAAAGTGCACAATGAGCTGCATTTTCCATAGACAACAGTTTGCATTTAACATAAAAATCAAGGACCTTCAGTGAGAATAAAATGCAAAGACAAAGAAAGAGTGGAATCATAAACACCAGTGATACAACATCATCAGGCTATGCCTTCAATGCAATTAGATGGCCCTAAAGGCTCTTTCCACAAGCTACAAACAAACTCAGCCATTGATCTCAGCACACAAATTAACCCACCTTCAAACTTAGCTGGCACTGCGGTGGGTTCTCAAAGGGCCCAAACAAAGGGTAGGCCCCACAACGTACCTGGAGAAAGCGTGAAATGGTACGACGATACTCCCGCGGCATTGCAGCAACATTTTCAAACATCCAGAAGAGGTGCCTGCTGCCATTTGCCAGCTGCAATGTACACAGCACTCGGTGGAATTCAAAGAACAGGATTCCAGTGCCCGTATGATCTGCGCAGAGGTTACATAACACACTGTGTTCGAAAAGGTCTCTTTTGCTGGAAGTATTCCCAGAAATAAAAAAAGTGTGGAATAAAGGGGGCTGAGAGAGAGAGATAGGGGGGGAATGCTTGCACTTTCTGACAAAGAAAACATGATTAAACGTCATTTGCTCTTGGCACTGGCAACAAAAGAGTCAGGAACACAGAGCACAGCACATTTCCTGTTTTAGTGTCCATGGTTTTCATTTTAAAGACCATTTGCGCATGGTCATGTTGTTAACATCTTTTATGCCACATACTTCACTGCTCCCTCAGAAAAGAACTCAGCTAAAATCCTTGCACCCCGATTCTTAGCATGACCCTTGTTCTTTAGTACAACGGAAAACTAGGCGAGTTGGTGGAGGTTTAGCATAATGAACAGCGCTGTGTGCGGCTGTTCCTTTCTTCGTCATGGTCCTTTTGCGCTGTTCATTATGCCTATTCCTATTCCTTACATGGTGATCAACATGTGGCAACAATACTACCAGCACTTTCATGGTGCAGGACATTCACCTTGTGAGCAGAACTGCGAGCTAGCGCACATACAAGCCAACAATTATGCCAATGAGCACAAAAGAAAAAGTCCGAGTTTGCCAAGAGAAGGGGCATTGTGGTGAAGAATAATGCCGACAGTTAAGGTCCTAATGTTCTACCTACTGTTTTTAATGCCTTCAGGAAACAAGTATGCACAGTGCATTCTGAGACAAATTCTGAGAGAAGATAATGGTGTCCAACAATGCAACGTCAGGAGAAAATTGTGGGGTTTAATGTCCCAAAGTGATGCATGGATCATGAGGGATGCCATAGTGAAGGGCTGCAAAATATTTAGACCGTCTGGGGTACTTCAACATGCGTTGGCATCGCACAGCACATGGGCGCCTTTTGCAATTCACCCCCGCTGAAACATGGCCACAGCAGCAGGGACTGAACTCAAGTCCTCCGGCTCAGTGGCCGAGCGCCCTAAAGACCGAGTCACCTCAGAGTGAGCAACATCAGGTGAGGAGCTACGCTATGTCTTGCAACATTTGCAAGAGAGTCAACCACAGTGCCACACTAGCAGTGGAATGCGTGTAACCTAGAGAAATGATTTAGTAGAGTGGAGAGCTGTGCGAGTTGGTACATACTTCAAATAAATAAAACCAGCGGAAGCACGCAGACACAGAGAGGCACACAGGATATTGCTGGACTATCAACTGAATTTATTTTAATGAAGATCACACATACATGTCCTTCAGCAATGAAACCAGACATGTGCACATGATAACATGAATAATGAGAAAACATAACTGAGGCAAATATGCCCATCACACCACGCTTTCCAGACTTATCTACGGGTGCTCAAAAGAGTTTAAGAACCTAATTTCCTTGACAAACAAGCTCACTGACGTATGACTGACACATGTATCTTTTTTTCTGGTGATGTGATATGTCTCCAAAATTTCACATTGACTCCTTGTTTTAGTCCGCCCTTAAGAACTTAAAAACACCACCATTCTTGGCCGGGGTAAAACAAGGAGCCAACATGAAGCTTTGGAGGCATATCACATCATCAGAAAAGAAGATACATGTGTCACTGATGATATCCAAGTGGGCTTGTTCCATAAGAAAATTAGGTTCTTACGTTCTTTAGAGCCCCCATTGTAACTATAGAAAGTGGGCTGTGACTGGCATCTTTTCTTCTCTTCTTTCTTATTTCCTCATGCTGTCATGTGCACATGTCTGGTTTCATTGCTGAAGGGTATGTAAGTGTGATCTTTACTGCAATAAATCCAGCTGATAGTCCAGCATCGTCCTGTGTGCCTCATGGTGTCTGCGTCCTTCCACTGGTTTTATTTGTTCAAAGTAACCTAGAGATATCCCAGCCCTCCTGAACACCATAAAGATCAGCCACATACATCGACCCACAAAGAGTTTGGAGAAAGAGTGGCCAACACAGAGCAAAAAGAAGGCACACAAAAAGAAGGCAAAAAGAAGACAAGGACTAAGAAATCCAGCTTCATCGCAAACAACACCGCAACCTCTGAGCCATATCCCACTAAAATATAACAGCTCAATTATGAGCCAGACTGTGGGCAAGTTAAAAGATGCTGCATACTGAATGATACAAGCCAGCAAAAGGGCCAATTCAATCACGGTCACGATATACAGCAAGGAGCAGCTCACGAAGCCATGCACAACACGGAAAATCCTGATCCAAGACAACCAGGAAGAACGGCGCAAGTACAAGTCACACCAATGAGCAACAAATGCTTGGAAGTGAAAGACATAAGGCAGAACCGAGCGAAACAAACCACTGATGACAAACATGAGATGCAAGGTAGCAGATATCAGTGCTAGAAGACAAGGAAAGATGAACAGAGCAGTGATCATGTTTGACATCATGAGCTCCCCAGAATCATCCGCTACCAGTACTTCCTTTTCTCAGTGGCCCTATGCAAACTGAAAGATCTGATCTGCTTTAAGTGCCACGAGGAAGGGGATGAGTAGAAACTGCTCCAACCAGAAAATCAGCGCCATTATGTGGCACAAAGCATGATAAAGAGTAATGATGCATGTAACCTCATGCCATACTGTGTGCAATGTAACAAGACTCACCATGCCGGAACACCAAAAGAATTATCTAGGAACCAGAAAAGGCATTTCAAGAGGACAGCTGGAAGGAGCATAACAAGGGAAGATGGTGCAATTTCTGCCACAAATAACTTATGGGCGATTGGCCCAACTGCTGCAGCAGGGTCTGCGCTAGCAGCCAGCAGCGACCTTCACAAAACCCATGCAGCTGGCAGCGGAGACACTTGCCCCCTCTCCACTTTTCTCCTTTTCACACTGGCCATGACGGCCGCGTTTGAATGGAGGTAAAACGCAAAAGGCGCCTGCAAGCTGTGCGATGTGATGCATGTTAGAAGGTCCCCAGGTGGTTGAAATTATTCTGGAGCCTCTTTCTCTCTTTCATCTTTCACTCCTATCTTCCTTTCTTTCCTCACTGAGTGGTTGAGGTCCACCCAGAAGTGAAACAGATCTCCGCCTTTCATTTCCACAATAAACAATTTTTTTTCCCACTTCCTCGGACGCTCCAAAGCACTCACAAGCATGCACACATTGAGGTGCACAAAAAAGATAAAGAAAACAACATTTGCAAAACGTACAATGAAATTCAAGCTGGTACATAATACTGCTGTTCCCTTTAGTACAAAGGTTGCCAGCAGCTACAATCTAGGAAAATGAAGCATGTAGAAACCCCACTAGTGTGGTGTCACTACAATATGACATGCAAGGTTAGCCACAAAACACTAAAGGGCGAGAACACTCCCCATGCACTCACCGTAAAGGCCTTTCCTGTCCGGGTTGACAAGCGAGATGTCATTGCAGGGAGATCCCCCAATCAGCAGGTCTATCGGGCACAGCCTCTCAAGCTGCATAGCACAGATTTGCATCTAAACAGCAGATCGACCACCACTGCATACACATAATGTGTAAAAGAATGGCTTAGCCAAATTAAAACAGCATACCAGGAGAATTTGTACTCACATAAAAAAAATTAAAATTCATAATGCAACTGACAAGCACAGCCAGCAGACTTCAGATACTAGGCCAATGTCCATGTCTGAAATGTAAATACACAACACTACTCTGAGCTTGCAGAGGTGCTTATTTCATTACAGAATAAAAGAAATTAAGTGTTTCAATGATACTTCAGTGATCCAAAATGGAAGTGAAATGCATTTACTTAATTTGCTCGTGTAGCCTGGGAAAGAATTAACACCTTTCCATTCAGTTTTATTTACAAGACCCTGTTTCAGCGCTGGCAGAGAGGTGCCATGTTTGCTGCTCACTGAATAAAGCCTGGCTAGTGCACATTCCATCCCTTTTCCATTATTTTCGTCTGCACTACCATTCTTTACCCCTGGGTGGGATAAAGAAGAGCGAGCATCAGAGCCTTTGTTTGCTTTGAGATTGTACTACTACCACAACATAAACAGCATCAAAAATGTTGCACAGTTGGTGTTTCACACAAATCTCTAAGCCACTTGCCATCTGAAGCAGGCCCAACTTGTACTCAACAAAAAATCATATGATGAAGAAAATTACAGCAGACTCCCTGCCCTTTAAGACAAACTTGAAGAGACCAGCAAATTTGTTCGTCTTAACAGAAATGCCTAAAAAGATATCTGAGCATATTAGGTGTGTTCATATATACAGTCGCCGACGGATTTTTCGGACGCGGCGGGACCCGCAAATGGTCCGAATAATCGCACAGTCTGAAAAATCCGTGAACTTCATAAAATTAACTTTTCTGCAAAAAACCAGCTTTCAAAATCATGAAAATCACCAATCCCCATGTTCCGCCTACAAGCGATATTACTAGCCTCTATCTGAGTCATAGTCATGGTTCCGTCACGTCCGCGCTCTATCACATCATAATACGAGACAGTGCGACGCGGCCGCACTCATGCCACGAATGAATGCACTCACTGCGCGAAGCAAGTACAGTCAGTTTGCATGGGGCAATGACGCTCGCAAAGACCGAGAGGTAACCCACGGAAAGACGCGAGCAGTCCCCCCTCCCCAAATCTACCGCGTTTGCTGCCCCGCACTGCGGGGGGGCGTCGTTCAAGCCGCGGCGGACGCTGCAGCTGTCCCACTGTCCCGTTGTACCATTTTCAATGAAATCGCAGTCTCTTTGTAGACCATCTCGATGGCAACGGAGAGCATCCCTTTATCTCTAATGCCAACAATACAGAACAGATTGCCAAGGCTATCCAAGCCAGTCCGATTGCGCCCTCCGATTCTGTTTAAAAACAAGATGGCGCCCTTCATAGTGGTGGGGAACAGGTTGGTTGCGACAGCAATGCCCGCTCGTGTCTATATCAGGTCAAAATAGCAAACTTTCTGTTGAAAAACGACCTCCACAATATTCTTGGCATTTATTTTAGTCCGAAAATTCCAACTTTTAGATTCCACAAAGTCTGAAATATTGGTACATGTTTCTATAAGGTGCGCCACTGTTCCTCAGTGAAGTTCGAAATATCGCGCAAGTCTGAATTATTGGAGTCCGAAAAGTTGGTCGGCTACTGTATGTTGCACGAAAACAGTTATGATTAAATTAACCTTACAGGGAGAGAATAATTGCAAATGCAGCATTTATTGCACTATGCATGAAGGGAATTGAAGGTTGAGAGCATGAAACAAGCTCCATTATCCTTCCTGAAAACGGCACTTGTCTAGTTTTATTTTTTTCACTGCCTCTTATTCTTACTGTATCCCACAGTGGCTGCTATTTGTGTTTTTTTTTATTCTTGTTTTCCATCTTGCTCCAAGTACTTCAAAGGTGCCCAGCAGGGCAGCTGCGTGCCTCTCCCTTATCTCGCTCCTTCCTCAGCACAACTGCTGCAAACTCTGTGACCAGGCACACCACACGTCTTTCCGTTCACGGCAGGCAAAGTGCACGGTTCTGGTATCTGGCCATCTCCACGCTGTGATGAAATGTGTTGCGAATTCTCAGTTGGAAATTTGGCCCTGGCTGTGCAATACTCAGATCTGACTACTGCAGCAGCGCAGGCATGATGGTGGCTTGCCCCAAGAAAGCGTGTGCCCGCAAGACAGCTTCCCCGCACTTTTGCACAAAGGCGCACGGAAGCCATCTCGTGGGGGTGCGCTTTCTTGCGTAGAAGCATTTTATGCATGTTTTCCTGTCCTTCACAGTACCGCATGGATGCCCTATATGTGCCATTGCACAGGGTCGCCATGGCTCGTAGCCGCTCAAGAGTACGTAGCTGAAGGACAAATGAAAGAGTTTGCCTTAACTCCTTAACGAACACTTTTTTTGTCTACCATAAAAACCCACTTATAATACGAGGTGTAATTTAGATATAGCAAAAACGGAAAAAAAAATTTTTCATCCACGTATATTGTGAGTAAGGAAGGGCAGTCAGCTTGAAGACGTTCCAGAAGACTTGGTAGCCGAACACCCTCCGATTATTTCTGAGCGCTGGTGTGCTGAATACAACCCGTGTAGCGCAAGCGGCAGGTACAGAGACATCGCGCTCATGCCCACTCACATCCTGCGGTGTGAGCAAGCACAGACCAGTTCTGGCATACGAGCACACTTCGGAAGTGTCTGTAGGAACTTTGGTCATTGTCATCGTCTCGTATACCGGTACCATGAAGCACGTTAGATATCCCGCATATCCTGAAATAACAACCGGTGAGCTCCTCGAAAATGCTGGCCCAAGCATCCGCAACTCAAGTGCACAGTGTGGTTGCAGAAGCCTGTGTCCAGTGGCAGTAACTGCAGGCTCTCCCTACCTCACACAGACAATGTAGCAGCACTTGACACAGTGCCAATGCTTTCGGCAGCTACGATTACTTTCTTTTTAAAAGCAACCGAGTGCTGCTTTTGCGATCCAAATGTCATGCCAGGTGCGATCGTCCAGGCATCATGACGTCAGATCAAAGTGCCGTCAAAATCGAAAATACCGACCTACGCCACCGCTAGATAGCGCCTCCTCTCGCTGGAAACGTGATGGTGATGGCACTCGATAATTAAGACTTTTAGCAGAGCGGGTTTGTCCACATGCTCCGCTCAGTGAGCAAGTGGGAGCACTTCTGCACATGCTCGAATCGCTCAGATGGGTGCGCACGAGCAGAACAGCCTCTCGGTGCCACTCCTGGGTGAGCCAAGCGGAGTGGTGCGATGAGTGGGCATCACAAAACCTACTGGTCTCGTCAAGATTTTGAATGAAAATAGTTTGGATTAGCATATAACACAAGATGAAAATTTGACATGCTAAAATTTTCAAAAAAAAAAACGTATTATACCCCAGTTTTTATGGTAAATTGTACCAGATTGGTCATAAAGTACTCATGTCGCCATCTGTCAGCAAACCAACATAACACTTTGAATCAGCACTACTTGCCTAAACCCTCTGATGGTCAAATTGTCTCGAAAAGAACTTTTCCTGATAGTCAAATTACTTCATTGTAGATTTTGAATACACAAGGTGTGTAAAGAAAGGAAAAAATGGGGAAAAAAATTACAGACAGTGCTTCAGTTACAGGATCACTCAGTAGTGCAAAAAGTTGAAAGAGCAGCTGCCACGGTGGCTCAGTAATTACGGCGCTGACCCAAAAGACGCAGGTCCAATCCCGGCCACGGTGGTCGCATTTTGATGGAAGCTAAATGCTAGAGCCCCATGTGCTGTGCGATATCAGTGCACATTAAAGAACCGCAGGTCGTCAAAACCATCCGAAGCTCTTCACTACGGTGGCCATCGTAGTCGAGTCGCTTGGGACATTAAACCCCACAAACTAAAAATCGAAAGAGCCATCCTGTCAGCGTCAAGAGACAAGACACTGCGTGCTGCCATAATGCCATTATGCCAGGCACCAGAAGAACACAAAACTCAATAAACTGAGAGAGCAAAATATTTGTGCGAGTGTCAGCAAGAACTAAATGAAGGAGAGCACCAATAAAGATAAAAATCAACATTCAGAAACTCGTTAAACCGAAGAGAGCAATAATACCCCATAAGTGTCATTACTACCATATTTACTCGCATAATAGGCGCACTTTTTTTCCAGAAAATCCGGCTGAAGGTTCGGGGTGCGCCTATTACGCCGAAAGACATAAGCTGCTGCGATGTGCTCTGGACCGCCTGGACCCTCGCCCTTTCACAGAGGCCAAGATCCTCGGTCCGTGGCCACAACAGTCAACTGCCATCAAGGCTTACAAGGCACTCTTTCGCTTTTTGAGAGCGACTGCCTTAATTGACAGACTGTGATTATTTCCCTTTACTTCTCTCTTTCCTCTTTAATTCCCCTCATTCCCTTCCCCTGTGCAGGGTAGCCAACCGGAATCCTTTCTGGTTAACATCCCTGCCTTTCCCTCTCTCTCTCTCTCTCCAGAAATTTTTCGACTCGCAAAATTGGACATACCGCATAAGCGCACTCGTGTACGGGCCACACCCCGTTTTCCTGATGAAAATATTTTTAAAAAAAATCCGTGTAAGGGCCGCACCGAAACTTTCCACGACCCACGCGGGAATAGCCTTCGAAATGCACGCGCCGAGGCCTCCGCGATCAGCTCCGGCTGCGCGCAATGGTAGCTGATCGTGGAGGCCACGGGCGCTAGATCGCGGAGAGGCCACACACGCGCCATGGCCGCCGCGATCTGCTCCGGTGGCGGCGCGCGCCATTGCTCCGATCGTGGAGGCCACGCACGCACAGGAGTCTGCAGACGCCGCCCACGGAGGGCACCTGAGGCCAAGCTCATCATCATCATCAACGTTTTTCTCCGCCGCGAGCTTTTGCTATCTGTATTGCCATCAGCATCACCAGCTCCAATTTTTTTGTTGCTGTCAAGTGCCGGGGTCTGCGGTAGCGCGTTCGTTCATCGTGGTTTGTGGCTTGTGGCTTAGCCGCCGAGCTTTGCAGTTTTAGCTCGACGGGCAAACACCTTAATAGCTACACGGCTGGGAGTAGGGAGAGCTACACGGCAAGCGTGCGGCAGGTCGGAAATTCGACGTGGCCGAGAAGTGCGGCAGTTGCGACTGTGGCGTGCCTAAATTTTCGTACGCGACTCCAGGCGCCGAGGTTTTCGCAAGCCTAAGTCGGGAACGTTTCCGGCTGGAGATAAAGCTTTCCAAACAGACGTTTAAAGTGAGCATCCCAAGAAAACTGTGTGCGGCTGGCTGTTCTATGCGATGTCGTTGTGCGTGCTGTGGGTCCGCAGCAGCTGCGACGGCAGAAGCACTAGTGAGGACTAGTAGTCAGTTCAGCAAAAACGTTAAAATAAAGATTGGGGGGCGGGCGGCGGCAAGGTGTCGGCTTGCAATCGTTTAAATACAGTATTGATCACAGTGCCAAGTTCGTGCTGCGCCTATTATGCGCAGAAATAAAAAAAATCAGATTTTTCGCGACCAAACTAGGGGTGCACCTATCATGCGAGTGCGCCTATTATGCGAATAAATACGGTAGGTGGTGCTCAAACTATGGCGGACATTGCATCACAGCGAAGCTTTGTCACATGAATTTGGACTTCCGGGTTGTATTTGTGGTTTTGCTTGCGTAGACATTGCTTGCTGACGTGCGGTTTCGAGCTTTCTTTTCTGAATACTAACGCTCACATCGCTGGAAAAGGGGTGTTGTGCGCTGCTTCAAATTGCAGCAACTTTACAGCAACGAGATGCAACATGTTCCGAGTGCCGTCAAGTAGCGAGCGGCAAAAACAGTACGCCATTGAGATCCACTGACATACTGCCTGCGAGGTGTTCCACCGACCTTCGCTTCAAGCATTTTGTTAGCGTTATATGCTAAAAAATGTTGTGAAAGTTACAGAATTTGCTAAAGTAGGTCGTTTTCTTTCCTTACGAAGCAACAAGTTTTTGCTCACGCAGCTTCAGCAATGTTGCTACAGTTGTTCTTGCATAACGGTGGCAGCAGCAAGCGGTCATAGGTTTGCAAATATGTGTATTCACCCCCATCACTACAGCATGGCAAGATCTTTAGGACTGAACGATTTGTTCTTCATGCATCTCCATGCGAGTTGCTCGAATCCAGAGCCAACGCATATAAGGACTACGCTAGTACTACCGTCAGCTGTCAAAAGGTGACATCGGCCACAGCGGGGTTCACTGACTAATGTACGCTGCAGGTCGCAATGTCACGCGTGTTTGTGAATACTTACTGGATTTATAGATTCTTACATGAGGTGTTTTTTGCTAATTGCATGCCCAAACTGAAACACGTTTTCAGCAGCAGGAAAACAGCCGTGAGCACGCAGCAAGTATGACGAAATTACAAGCAAGGTGTAAGCTTATAGAAAGATCTGTTTGTGTAGGACCGCTTGGAGCAGTTATGTTTCTTCGTGCTTGTGTGCGGAGAGGGACGGTGACAGACAAGGTGATCACATTAGAAAGTGACAAGAATTGTTTACCAATATTGTTTTCACACTGAGTTAGTCAGTTATTAAAAACTCCACTTCAACTCGGAGTAATGTATAGTCTAAAAAATAGCAGCCAACATAATCTAGCTGTTTTTAACCTTTTATTGTACAGCACATAGGAAAGTTTACATATGAGACAAATGTTCTAAAAATGAATTGTTGCTGAGCAGCAAAGCATTACTTACAAACTGCTAGGTGCTGAACAAGTGTGTGAAGGCAATGTCTGCATCTATAGCTTACCTCTGATGTACTGCACACTTGCATACAGGTGTATCGTAGAAATCAAGATTTGGGGGAGAGAACACAACAAGAAAGTGCCAATATAAATAATCAACTTTCATGCACTTCCATGCACTGAGATCAGGCCGAGCAACCGAAACCATCAAAGCGCATCTCTGCAAACTGCACTTCATGTTGAAGATCAGCAAAATCGGTTCTCTTTTTCTCCTCAATACAGTGTCATAAGCAATCTTCTAATGCTTCTCGTAAGTCCTAGAATGTGGCAGCACCTCCCCAGGAGCATGCACCTTCAGTACAGCACGAAATTTAAAACATAATGTTTGCACTGTTGCCACACGGCAAAGCCCATTTGGCACGGAAATCTGCCACCGTACATGCAGGGCAAAAACCATCAAGAGGGTTAAACCAGACACAGAGTGCCAGAAAACACACGACAAACTGGACTTGTCAGTGGCCAGAAAAGACCCTCAGCTATGACGAGACTGGCTCATCACTAATCTGCTAAAGGGTTAAGCAGATTTTTTTTTTCATGAGCGCTATGGGAAACCGACCAAATGGTCTCAAATTGTTCATCATATCCAAGAACCTCCCTTAGTGGGAATCTACTGTATATACACTGATAATTAAATGAAAAATCTGCCAAAAGAGGAAGACACACAAACATGAAAACTAAGAAATGCTTATACAGTATTTCAAAATGTGTGCAACATTAACACACGGAACTATCTACAACAAATGTCAATTTGCAGTCCACTTTAGGCAGATTTTTACTATGCCATCAAACAGGGAAGAAAATGGTGCAGATGCTGTAGCCATTTACAGTAAAAGCTCGTTGGAACTGCGAAAAATATTCTAATTAACCAGACTTTCAAATTAACTGACACAGCAGAAAAATAGGACCAACGCAAAAAATTTTGCTGCCTTCATTAGATGAACTTTGCAGCTAACTTACACTGACATGTAGAAGTCTACCTTCCCAAATTGTAGCTCTTGCTGGCCACAAAAAGAGGACTACAAATATAAAAGGACACATACGCGGCCTCCCTCCACTTCATTCTGCCACTTCGTCCCCTCACCTCATTTTTTTTTGTAGTTTTCCATAGCGTGGCATCACAGCGCGCACTCAACTCAAAGCAACAAACGTATAATGATATGATCACAACTGAGGAGAGCAGTCTGAAGACAATACAGATCAAAAGCGAAAGAACGGTACTCCATCCTGCCTTCCACACTCGCATATGGGCCGACGGACTAACGGCAACCCCGACTGTAAATGAATGGTTCAGCAGTTTCGTATTCTGGCACAACAAAAGCTTCAGAGAGCATCAGAAATTTGATCTCGCGCTGCCTAGTGCTCATCAGATAAAGCGACCGCACATGCGAAAGAACCGGGTAAACAGCGCGCAATTCGAAGCTTCTTTAGCAGAACTAATTTCAGCAGAAGTAACGGGCACCAGCATGGGGCACATCCTGCCCACCGCTCATACAAAACTGCCTTAGACTCCCCAAATGGGTCAGCTCCGAGTACAGGTTGACCCCCCAATTTTGGATAGTAGCTTTTCTAAAGGAAGGTCAACTTACACGCAATGGTACTTAAAGTAATCAGGTATACCTGCAACTAAACCCTCTAACTACAGCACACCCCTCAAAGAAATGGTGCAGGCCGGCATTGTGCACGGCCAACTCGTCGCAGGCACACAGCAAGAATGATCGGGCCGTGGGACAAGTGCAGGTGTGCGTTTTGGGGGTCCACAAGCCATAGCACAGGCTGGTTTTCGTGCTGGTAGTACTGGGGCTGGGACGCTTTGCATATCAAGCATCAGCATCGCTCTGCGGCACCGCAACACAGTTCCCAAGAACCATTGCTTTCCTGGTTTGCGGCGAAATCTGGAACGGGCATTCCAGCGTAACACCCCAGATCTTCAAACTAACCGGGCCAGTGCAGGCCTCCACTTCGAATTATCCGGTCAAATTTGCATTAAAAATTACAGGACTGCAGAACTCTTTCAAATTATCCGAGATTTTGAATTCACAGTTCAAATTATCGAGGCTTCACTGTATATGGCTCTTAAATTATCCAGCTTAAAGAGGAATTCTGCAGAACTGATTTGGAGTTCAAATATAGAAAAAACACTGCTGAAGTGCCGAGGTAGTAAAAAATGATACAGGTCTGGTTCAAAACAAAGCATCATAACCATGATGCCTACAAAACCTGTGACCCAATTCCTTGTGCCGTGCACTCGAGGATGCTAATAAGCCAGACATAACATAGGCTTTTGACAAGGTAGAGGTGTGAAATGGGTGCAAATCCCACACTAATGATACCATAGTATCATTGCTATGCAGTAGAAAGCCATTTTAGCATAACAACATCATTAAACCTTGCAAAAATTGGTCATATTTGAAGTCAAAACTCTGGCTCCATTACCCTTATGGTATCAATGGTATGATATGGCATGGTATGTGGGTTTAACATCCTGAAGCAACACAGGGGCTATGAGGGATGCCGTAGTGGAGGGCTCTGGATTTATTTGGACCACCTAGGTTTTTTCTTAATGAGTGCCGACATCTCACAATAGAGAGGCATTTTTTAATTTTGCCTTCATTGAAATATGACTGCCAACACTTTATGATCAGCAAAGCCAAAGCCACTCAGCCACCACAGCAGGTCCCAGTTTCCAATTCTTTGAACAGCACTCCAGTTAGTGCAGTATTAATGATCTAATGCGATTACAAGCATTTGGATATGAGAGCCTCTCCTGCCTCACGTCGAACTAAGAGGCAGACAGTACCAGCAAATCACTAACCTGAGCAGTGTCCAGTGCCTGTACATTACCCAGGTAAGTGACACTGGTGCCGTGCTGGGTGATGCCCACATGGATGGCATCCTTGTCCACCTCACTGGCGAAGTAAGCCTCCACCGAGATGCCCAGCTGGTCAAGCACATACTTTCCTGCATAGTGACCACCAACCACCTCTTTTAACCTTGGTCTCGAGCATTTCAGCTAATGCAGGTGCGACTGAACTAGCAAACTAGCAAACTGGCAGAACTGCTTTTATGAGGCCATGAATAGTGAGAATGAATCGTTTTGTTAACTCAGGCATTGCATGTGCTAAACACTGCTGTGGACTACAATCTTTTTCCTCCTGTAGCATATTTGTTTTAAAAATTGACACCTTGAGGAAGAGAAAACAAATTACTCACATTTTTGGCCTTGTCTCTATTGTGCTGGCACAAATGGCACAGCATGCGAAAATTTAGGCCACAGGTCTTGATAAGCCAACAGCCAATCACTAAGCATGCTAAGGGAAGAGTTAACACGTTCATAGCTTGCATGGACACACACCCTGAATTTGAGAGGAGCACTGCAAAGGCTACACAAGTGCAGAGTACACTTCCCACCTACCAGCTTTTCTTGCCTTCCACATTCCACAAGCTTTTGTGAGCAGCTGTGCTACCTGTTCACTTAGTGTCTAAAATCAGTCAATTCACACAGCACCTGGAGGCACAATACATATAGTGGAACCTCAGTGGTACAGCTATGGCCGATATCAATTTCAGTACGATACAAATTCATGGAATTGCCTAGCCAAAGTGCAGTGTGTACAGTTTACAAAATTTTGGGTGTTCTTAACACTCACCCAAACCATCACAGACGATAAGAATTCAGAAGTCACAACTGCTGGTAGCAATGTGATGAGGAGGCACCAACACGTTTTGGGGTTTAGAAGTTTGAGCGAGTAAAGCTCTCGTGTGGACTGTCGTGCCCAACCTACTTCCTCTTCCCTGCGCCAAAGGGTTCAACGTCACTCTAATGCACCACTACTCTCCTCAACCTGCAGTCCAGCCAACCAGCCAGATAGGCAGTTTCACATGCTGTTTCTCCTTTCCACTTTTTCCACATCCCTGTGGCCATGCCATGGCAGTTTAAATCCTCATCTCTGATGACCTATACAGAGACTAACAATATTTTCTCATTCAGCTGTGTCCCTTACTATGACAGCAGGTGTTACATCTTTCATGCTATCGCAACAAAAATAGTCAATGATGTGGGGAATATTTGGTTGGTATATCGGTCACGACTGTGATCCCCCCACATCTCCAACTTCATAATCACTAGTCAGGCAGTCACACCCACAAGCGTTCAGTAGAGGAAGCATTCCCACTGTCACTGTTGCACCAGCCCAAACGGTTACACGCACGCACGCACACTTGGTTTCACCTTTGCATGTCCGCAACCACGCATTGCACTACGCACTGTGGGGATCTGCCCTGCTCCATCTCCTTTGGTTTGTTTCTCTGCACTCTCTCTAGTTACCCTAAACATTGAGGGAGGACGCCTGCACCACAGATGGCGTCACTGCTGTGGGCACTGGAAAGAGAGCCCCCCTCCCCTCCCCTTCCTCCCTCCCTCCCTCCCCTCCCTTTCCTTCCCTTCCCTTCCCTTCCCTCCCCTCCCCTCCCTCCCTCCCTCCCTCCCCTCCCCTCCCTCCCTCTCTCTCTCTCTCGTGAAGCCTCATGGAAACATTTCACGGAAACATTTCAGG
Source organism: Amblyomma mixtum (assembly GCF_055824585.1). Lineage (NCBI taxonomy): Eukaryota > Metazoa > Arthropoda > Arachnida > Ixodida > Ixodidae > Amblyomma > Amblyomma mixtum. The sequence goes on from NC_143014.1 coordinate 290,304,647, forward strand.
CGAGCTCATCCGCCTGGCCTCGGAGCAACTCCCCTGCCCTAGCATGGGCAAACATTTGCTTATAACCTGGCTGGTGAGTCGCACCACCTCGATTCCTTAGCATATTTTGTTGCCAGTTGATGTTATTGTTGTAGTAGCAATAAATGCCATTTTGTGTCAGCCAGCCAGTGTAGTCATGTTTCCTTGTTCCCACATAGAGCACAGCTTGCCGTGGTCAGCGCGCGCTCAGTAGCTCGCGATCATGGGGTGGGGGCAGTGGTTTGAATGGTGAACCACGAATAAGCAGGGAAGACATATTTCTCCTTCGTACAAAAGTTAGCGCAAAACACGACACTCACAAGAAAGGTGGACAAGACAACGCGCTTGTCCTGTCCACCTTTCTTGTGAGTGTTGTGTTTTGCGCTAACTTTTGTAGAAAGAATAATGCACCGACTAGCCCAGCAACAAGCGTTACTTGAGAACATATTTCTCTGCTGTTTAAACCCCAAATCTAGTGCTTAATCATTTGTAGGACAATGGGACACATACTTTCCACTTTGTTCCCCATGCTGAAGGGTGCGTAAGAGGCAGATGGACACAGTAGTCCCCCTTAAGCTGTGCTCCCACTTATTTTAAGGTTTCGATCGTTTATTTCAAAATGCTTTTAGCCACATCCCTAGATGAGGTAGTGAGTCGAGACCTTGCAATTTCGTTCTTTTCGGATGCGCTGCAAGTTTCTGGCTATATTCGACCAGGCAAAAAAAAATCAAAATGCCTAGTGAGCAATTCCTTTTTTCTGCATAGAGAAGAACAACTCTAGGTCACAATGTGCACTTGCTCCAAAGATTTGAGATTACAAGTAATAAGAGTAAAGCACTTATTTTTTACCAAGCTGAAAATAGTTGGATGTTTAACAACTGAATATTGAGTGGTATTTCTCAAGCATCGTATGTAGAGTTTGTTCTTGGGTGCCAAATCACCAACAGCAAAACATTCCAACCGCCAGCACCAGGAAGACCTTCCGAATAAACATGGAGGGTAAAAAAAATGGTGAAAAATAGTTGGCATCCCAGGTGAAGTTTGGCTCATCGAGAAAGAACACAGCTCTGAGAAAGTCTAAAAAAGATGCAGATGCCGTTGGTGTTCCAAGAAAAAAGTAGTAGTGTGAACAAGTTCAACAACACTGGACTACATGCAGCAGCATGTAGAGCTACACGAGAAGCTTGCACAGTTCGAGAGAACACCCAGCGGATAAGAGCACCTTTCCAGGGTATGATGGGCTTTACAACACATATTCATTGTGTCATTCTAAAGCAATAGCTTAAAAATGACAAAGCATGCTTTGTTGTACTTGTTTTAAAAGCACTTGCCAACTGTTAATGGCTACCTCCACCTCGGCTACCTCGGACAGTTTTGCTTACATTTCCATCTATGGGTTGCACTCCTGCCTAACACCCCCAGCCGAGGGCGACTCTCACGTGTGCATAGCACAGAGTTTTAAAAATACACTGCCTCTGAAATAACATTTCATGCTTTCACCATCTGTTCCTAGAATGTACTTGGATATTCTTCATGAAAGGATGACATCACAGGTTCCCTATGAAACCAGACATGTGTTTAGAAAGCTTCTGTTACATTTATTTCTATGGCCGCTAACCCTACTTTACACCCCCCAGCTGACTCGGCCGGCGACAGCAACACCACCACATCTTGCCTAAGTCACAGATTGGTGTTGGTCGATATGTGAGCCAATGGCAGCTAGGAATATGAAATTGCACAACCGTGACACAGGCATGTGAATACACGAGAAGCGTTGGAAGGACAAACTGCATACAAAACCAACAGTGGCTAGTAGGCTGGTTTGCAGGGCAAACATATGTCAAGTGCAGTGGGCACGTTCACAAGTAGATACACCAATTTTCGAAGCACTCAAAATTTTGAACATTGTTCACAGTGCAATTCAGACAGCCAATTCCACAATTTCATATCATACTGAAATTCATATCACCCATGATCATGTCAAAATTCTATACTAAGAAAATTTTTTCACAGCAAGCTAATGTTCTCACACTGCTCATTAAAATTCCGCTTAACTGTGTTTACCATCAAAAGAGTATACTTCATGTACTATAAAAAGCTAGGCTAGCAGAACCGAAAATTGTATACTTAGTTCTTTTTCAGGAATGACGTCATGGTCTGGACCACTATCCCGATATTCAAGCACTGATCTGCTGCCATGTACTAATGTGTCAGTAATGCAGTTCAGTTAACCTCTAGTCTGCCAGCTGCCAATGATGAGCCACTTACCGAAGCATAGTTTCTTTTGCGTGAGGACAACAGGCATATACAGTAAAACCTCGTTAATACATACCCGCTTACCAAGCAGTTGCGAATAAATTGTAGTTTTGAGAATTCCCCGGCTTAGCAACCACTGAGACCCATCTATTGGCTGACTGACCACTTAAGGCGTAGTGGCTCATGAAATACCTACCGCTTAATGTGTACTTGCCATCACAGTTTGGCAGGCGACATGCTAATGCAAAATGTTTTCCGCCTTTCCGAAAAGCATTCTCAACATGCGGACCGCCACCGATACAATATTACGGCCATTTCGGCCATGCTCTGCGAGCGCGGCAATGTCAATGTAAATGAGGAGCCAAGGAAGCGTCGGCCACTTCTGTGTTCTTGCCTAGGAGGATATAAGTTCTTGCGCGCGAACGTATCGCTGAGTAATATCGATGCCAGCCCTATCATAGTAGCCGTCACCGTCCACCCTGCCCATATGACCTCCCGACCTCGCCACCTCGTGCCAACCTCACACTGCACGCATTATGTTGCACGTGCAGTTGCACTGAGGATGTGTTGTGAGCAGTCAACATGCATTTTGTGGTGGCATCCTTTGTTCCAAGCTGATGCTCTGCGACGTGTAAAGCAGTAGTTGCATCAGTGTGTGTGCGAACAGTCAGCACTATGCCGAAACCTACTTGACCAAAGTATCGCGTGCTGACAGTGAAGGAGAAGTTGAACATTACTCATTCCATTGAAAATGGAACAACGAAGACTGCACTAGCACATGCGTGGGACTTGCCCCTTGCCCTTCCCTACAGTCAGTGGCATCTGGAATGCTCGGGAGAAGCTGAAAAGCGGGGCTGCATCGAATATGAACAGGTGCCACTAGGGGGAGTCTGCTTTCCTTTGGTGCTTGTGGCTCAAAAAAGCTAGATCAGAAAACCTGCCAAGCACCGGGTCCCTTCTCACCGAAAAAGCAGAAGCGTTTGCGGCCCAGCTGAACTGAAAAAGTTTTTCTTGCAGTAACAATTGGTTGTCTAGGTTCAAAGCACGCTACAATATACCGTATAAACGCGTGTAAGGGCCGCACCCGTGTATGGGCCGCACCCAGTTTTCCCGAAGGAAATCTTGAAAAAAAAATAAATCCGTGTAAGGGCCGCACCCGAACTTTCCATGACCCAGGCGTTTCGGAATAGCCTTCTAAATGCACGCGCCGTGGCCTCCGCGATCGGCTCCGGCTGTGGACAACGGTGCGCTCGATCGCGGAGGCCAAGCACGCGCACAAGAGCTTCCAAAAACCATCCATGGATGGTGCCCGAGGCCCCCCCCCCCCCCCCCCCCCCCCCCCCCCCCCCCCCCCCCGCAGCCATCATCATCATCATCATCATCATCGGCAATTCCCCCACCCCCCCCCTTGTTCCCCTGCTTTCCGTTATCTTTCCTTCCTCTATGGGTTATCTACATCCACTTTCCGTTATCTTTCCTTCCTATTCCCCCCCCCTTGTTCCCCTGCTTTCCGTTATCTTTCCTTCCTCTATGCGTTATCTACATCCACTTTCTGTTATCTTTCCTTCCTCTATGCGTTATCTACATCGGCATCTTTCTTTCCTTCCTCCATGCGTTATCTACATCGGCATCAGTATAGCCAGCTCCAGCCTTTTATGGCGTGTTAGTAGTTGTGGCTTTCGCTAGTTGTGGCTTTCGCTAGTTGTGGCTTTCGCTAGTTGTGGCTTTCGCGTGCTGCCGCCGGGTAATGCAGTTTTAGCTAATGCAGTTTCAGCACGATGGGCAAGCACCTTATCAGTTACATGGCTGGGAGAAGGCAAGCGTGCCACAGGAAATTCGACATGGAGGAGAAGTGCGTCCGATGATCGTGCAATAAAAAGGGTGCATTGAGAAAAACAAGCTGCAAAAAGCGCGCTTTCCGAGGCGAGCCGTGCGAGTTTCCTGAACTGGAAGAAGAGCTGCTCTGCTATGTGATGGAAATGCGGAACAACCGCTACGCGTTGACAGCGGACATGCTGTGCGCGGCTTCTTTGGGATGAGCGTGCACCAGAGCACAGCACCAGCTCAGAGTCGAAATACTCCGTGAGTGACGACTGAACGTAGAATAAATGCCGCTCATTCCCTGATTGGTGTTTTTGCTTTAAATTTTTTTTTTTTTGTACGTCACGTGTATGGGCCACACCCCGAAAATTGGCCCCCGAATCTGGAAAAAAAAGTGCGGCCCTTACACGCGTTTATACGGTAAGTTCGAGGGTGGTGTGCGGAGAGGCAGCAGACGCGGACAAAGAGGGTACCAAAGAACGGCAGAATGGGCTACTGAGACAACAGTTGACTAACTACGCCACGGAAGAGGTCTTCAACTTCGATGAGTCGGCACTTCTCTACCGACTTCTGCCCAACAGAGTGCTGAAAATCAAGGGGGAAGACTGTACCAGTGGCAAGCTTGCAAAAGAAAGAATATTGGTTGCTTCTGCGATCAACATGACAAGAAGCCAGAAGTTGCCACTCCTCGGGATTGAAAGGTACGCCAAAACCAGGGTTCTTTAAAAGCGGTCGGTTGCCCTCGGGCGTTATTTACAGGAGCAGAAAGTGTGGATGACTGCCAAGCTTTCTGAAGAATTCATCCGGCTGTTGGATCAGCATTTCATGGCAGAAAAAAGAAAAATCCCGCTAGTGCTTGACAACGCATCCTCCCATTTTGATTTAGAAAACTTGAGCGCAATCAAGCTCCTCTTCTTGCCACCAAGACAGCACGTCATTTGTGCAGCCTCTCGACGAAGGCAATCATTCATTCCGCCAAGCATCACTACAGGAAGAACCTCCTACACAGAATGCTTCTGGCAATGGCAAGCAGGAAGGTGTACCTTATCGATCTGCTGGGTGCGGTGCACATCCTAGCGTTCTCATGGCAGCAGATTGACCCCGTTGCGGTACAGAATTGCTTGACGTGGGCAACATAGTGCGCACAAGCGATCCAGAAGTCAGTGATGACTGTGACACCCTACTAACAGAAGTGTTGGAGCGACAAGCCGGTGTGAAGACTGTCGACTTTGAAATGTTCTGCAAAGTCGACAGCGAGGTTGCAACGTCTCAGGGCTGGACAGACAGTGAGATTGTTGCCGCTGTTGCCCAATCCAAAGGAATAAGGGCACTGAGAACGAGGACAGTGGCAAAAACTTGGGAACAGAAGATTTCAGCCCTACTGTGACGGGAGCTGCTCAAGCACTGGCATTAATGCGGACATTCGCAGAGAAGATGGGCCTCATGGAAAAGCTTGCCCCCCCGTCTCACCAATTTTTAGACTGCTGTTATCGCCGCATGGCTGCCATGGCGGCAACTGAAAATATCAGACTTCTGGTCGCCAGCAAACAAATAAAGTACATGTACATACGCATACTCATGGGAAATATACTGTGCCTGAATTTTTCTTCTTTCAGATTGTGAATAATGGCAAATATGTACTAGTCGGCTATACTAGCGGATAGCGTGTACTTTTCCCGCGTCCCCGCCCTTTACGACCTTGGTAGCACACCAAGATGCTGCACTCCAAATACATTATGGCGCGTATATCTTTTGATGGCAGCTCTAGCAGCGGTGGCATGCTTGGCGAACTTGGCAGAGTGCCGAGATGCTTGTGCACCCTCAAGGCGGGCACGAGGGCTCCCACTTGCTGCCAATTCAGCACGATTGCGCATGAGCAGCAGACAATGAAGCAGATAACGCCGCTGCACCCAACATTACTTTTAAAAGGCTGTACCACTGGTCAGACTCCCAGTAGTCCTTGCGAGAGCACTTGACATCCAGCACATTTGTTGTGATTCAGCTCGAACAGCAGGGGCCTTTCCTCAGCTTTCCTTCCCGATGTGCGCTCTTGATGGGAGCAGTGGCGGCAGTTGCGCGCTCGGTGCAGGGCTGCCCGTCTGCACCAGTAAGTTCATAGAGAGCCTCCACGCACAAGGTCCCTCTATGTTTTTTTAAACTCAGCATTGTAGTGGACTCAGTGTGCCTTCGCAACTGACATTTTCGTGTTGGCTCGAGTCCAGGTAGGCACATTGCTGAACAAACACTTCAGATGCTCTCATGGCCTCTCAGTATCTAAGACTGCAGCAGGCAATATAGATAATATCGAAGCACAAGTAGTACCAAGCCACCATTTTTGTGATGTCAACAAAAATAGGCTGTTGCTGGCGCAGTTTTCTTATCGTACTCAATTCTAACATGCATTCATTTGAAGGTAATTTGTTTCTCGAAAAAAGGTGCAAGCTTAAATCGAGTAAACAAGATACGCTAGCATTGGTGGCCAAGCTAAGCCAAGCTGCAACCAACCTGTAGCAATGCCGTCAAAAAGTGATAGCACACGCAGCCCCCGGCGCCGGTCAGGGGGCATTGGCTGTGGAACTGGCTCCGCCCGTTGGTTTTGAGGAGGACGGAAGAAGTCCAGCAGCCGTGCCTCCCAGTCAGGCCGAGGCCGCAGTTGACCGGCTGTGCGTGCAGAACACAAATGGCATCTCCACGGAGAGCATCGGGACACCTGCATCGAGGTAGTACCAGGCAGTGGCAGCTCCTGTCCACATGACAGTGGGGAGTCCCACCAATCACCACTAATCATGATCACCAATTACAGTAGGCTGGTGAACTGAACAGGATAATGAAAACTCCTGTCTTATACAGAGTACCCCCAAAAATCATATGCAAGCATACCAAGCACATCCAAACACCTCTTCTGCAAAAATACTAAATAAAATGGTCTTCCAGTAAGAAAATAACTGCAAAAAAAGAGCCTTGTTGCACTACAAATGACGATACAAGCTCAAATAATTTTACTCAGAGAAATAGCATCATTCTTTTGTCTACTCTCTCGCACAGTGACTGCAACTTGTTTCCTTTTTCAGCTTTTTGCTTCCTTTCTTGCTGTGATGGTGCCAGCTGGCCAAGTGCATGAGTGCGGTGGCGCCATTCCAAGTTCTGTGCTCACAGTTCTATGCAATCGTGGCAATGCAGCACAGGTGATCTTATCACACTACTACCAGATATTAAATACAGGAGGCGGCAATAAGCACGGGAATGTTTTTCCTTGCCACACTTGACTTGCGTATCTCTTTTTACCTCTCATTTGGGGCATGCCTCAGCTGTGATATAGCTGCAGAAGTGTACACAGCTTGGTCATGGAGCTTGAGTGGCATCAGCTCACACATTGAACACTACTTCAGCATCCATTCCTTTCACCATCGCATCATCAATTCCTCAACCAAGAGATTTCAGCTTCAACCAAACACTCGAATAGCCTGAACAGGTTGAGGACTTCAATGATTGCCAGTGCGCAACAAGGCTCTATAAAAGGTCAAAAAAGCTCCAGCTCTGGATGTTCCTGTAAACTGTGGGCAGGCAAGACCAGAAAATCTACCAAATTTTCAGTCTCTCAAAAGAACACCCATAAACCTATGAGACAATTAGAAAAAAGTTCAATGCTCACCTAGTGGAAACACTGAATTAGGTGTACTGAACTGACTAACTTAACTGTAGACAAGAGCATGGCAAAATGAGCGAACACTTCATAACTGCCCTACACAAGCCATCAAAGCAAAGCAACTGCTGCACTGCGGACATATCTGATCCGTAACAGATTTGTAATAAGGCTTTCAGATTGATATTATGCTATCTTGTGCTTATTAAAATCTGGTGCTCGGCTGCTGTCCCGAAAGACGCGGGTTCGATCCCGGCCGCGGCGGTTGAATTTCTTTGGAGGAGAAATTCGAGGCTCGTGTACTGTGCGATGTCAGTGCACGTTAAAGAACCCCAGGTGGTCGAAATTTCCGGAGCCCTCCACTACGGCGTGTCTCATAGCCTTAGTCGCTTTGGGACGTTAAACCCCATAAACCAAACCTAAACCAAACCTTATTAAAATCTCTTTTAACACAGATTTCAGCCTCATTCTAGGAGGGCTTTTCAGTAAAGACTGAGACTGGGTCCAGTGCTCTTTGCTGTGAGCTTGATGCACCATTTCTCGGCGTTTTTGGCGAGCATTGTGACTCCACTAATTTGCACCAGAAGCCACATCACTGTGGCTCTAATTTGGCGGTAAGAATATTCAATCAAACAGAAGACAGTATTTAATCGCCTCAAGTGTGCTGGCTGTGTGACCCACGTCGACCTTGCATGAACGCTACGCTACCAAGTTTTATGAGCAGATTAACAAAATGGCCACAGAAAACAACGCCGATTTGACGTGTGCATTTGGTGAGGACGTCATATCTTATTCAACTTGTTTTTGATGGTTCAAGGCTGTCAAAGAGGGCAGGGCAGGCCCTGAATTGCAAGGAGACGATGGTGCACCTGTTACAGCCTTTTCTGAGAAAACCATCAACACAGCGACTGCAATGATAAACACTGATGGACGCCTCACTGTCAAGAAACTTACCCAATACCCAGAGATTTCAGTGGGAAGCACCCATAAAATTTTGAAAGAACATCTACTCGTCAAGTACCTTCGCGCAGTGGATCCCCCCCCCCCCCCCCCGCCCCATCCTATCAGAACAGTGTCCTGCGTGAAAGTAATAAACCAATTGCGGGCGGTGAAAAATCTGATGTGTGGGGGGGGGGGGGGGGGGGGGGCAGATAACTACTGGAATTTGTGAGGGGAGTTACACATTTATTCTGAATAAAAATGACATTTTCATACTTCCACAACACTAATCTCTGAATTTCGCCAAACTCAGTATTTCCCTTCAGTGCCCCCTTCCATCCCTTCCAGTTTTTCTACGAAGCACACACGAAGAGCATGTGTGCAAGTATGGCTGTGCACACTAAAAACAATTGAAGTGCCAGAAACCAGCACCTCACCAGCTTGTGCACTATGCCGACAATTTGCCTTCAATTTTTTTTTTCCCTTGTCAGCCTGTCTGGCTTCAAAAAGCTTATGCTGCTTATTCCCATGTTCTCCCACATTCATCATCAATATCACCACGCCACCAGCACTTTACATCCACTAGTAAGAACAAGCAAAAAAGGTGACTGCAAGGAGCTGCACAAGCAATTTATCCCTCTATGCCAAGCATAAAGCGCAATGTCTATGACAAGCATGAGGCATAATAATTCTGTGACTCCCTTCCTAATTCAAATGTGCCTGACAAAAGCAGGCATTCCTGTTGTTAATCAATCACTGTGTGCACCCACCTTTTCAGGTTCGTCTTCTCCTACGAGCCGTCTCAGGCAGCTTGAGCACATGCATCTGCAAGGCAACCACACAATCACCACCACCCCCAGCCCGGTCACAGCCAATGAGAGACAAGAGCTCATTCGATTATCTCCAATCAGCCTTGTGCTGTGCCAGACGTGGCCACATTATCCCAACAGATTTCTTTATCTCACCTTCCCACTCGACTCTTTGCTGTCCCCTGCTACTCTCAGAATCCACTCTTATAATTCACTCTAGTACTCTTGAGAAATCTTTCTAGCCTCCAAATGTACTTTTAGCATTTCTTCTATGTGCACTGAAGGGTCATCAAGACAAAAGAAAATAAAGACGCCAAAGGATCAGGAAAATGAAGCGCACAGCTGCTCCCCATCATTTATGAGACAGGTGCAAACTTTGAAGCAGGCAATGCATGAACCACAGCTTTGATGGATTTCCCATGGACAGCCAAGAAGCTTGCTAGACATGCCAGTAAAGCCCCTTAGATGCAACGCATTTCACAAGCAACACAACAATTCAGAACACATTATCTTTTGGTTAAAAGCAGAGGGGTGCGAATATCAAATTTTTAGTTGCGAAGAGATTATGAGTAACAAAAACTGGTTGTGAATTGAATAACATATTTCCAAATAGTTTTGAATATCAATGCAAGTCATTTTAAAATAATTTCGGATGTCAGTATAGGTAGTCTATGCCAAAACACATTTCCGCAAAGTGTACTAACGAAAAGAAGCAGATGTACTGCAAATTTTGTTTTCATCCATCATGAGCATAATTTAGCACACCGTAAAGATTTTCAGGTTTTAAATAAGAAAGGGGGATCGTAGTAGTAGCAGTAACCTTATTGTAGATGAGCTAGTACCTTGTTTACACTTCTATCAACAACATGATTTTGTTCAGTGAACAAAGTTTAATATACAGTTTGACTTAGTGCTTACATGACAAAGGAGCTTCCTGAACGAAGGCTTTCATGAAGCATTGTAAGGTGGCAAGATACTTCGTCACTGGAGTAGTGATGTTGGAGTGATTATTGAAGGAGTGATTATTGGAGGGGCAAGGCACAGGGCAGTTCTGGCGAAAACAACAAGACCGCTAGCCAAGTGGATACAAAAGTGGCAACTCAAGCTACTACGCAAGCTGGCACCCCTTTCACACTTCCTATGCCCCATTTCACAAGTAGTTTGCAGCAGTGTATAAGCTACAGCTTTCTCATAGAATCAGGGCTGCAAGAACACAACAAATAGTCCCTCAAATATCTGAACAGTTCAGAACTATTTTTGAACAATTAATACAGTACAGTAAAGGCTCATTAATTTGGACTCTTGTTAATTTAAACTGACAGCCGGGTAATGACACAGCCCTCTGCATTTCAATGCGGAAAAACTCCCGATAATTTGAACATGTTGGTATACACAGCAGTTAACTCAAACTAGGAGCTCCTGGTTCACAACGCTCCTCACAGACAGAAGCCAGCACATAGCGAGTACCAACACGCTGCAAGTTTACTGGCGATGCAAAACAAAGAAATGAGAAAAACAAGCCACCCGCACAAGCTAGATCGATGCGCACTTGACTGGCAGAGCCAGCACTCAGGTGCATGCCGGAGCAGACCTTGGCTGCCAGAGCACTTCCAGCTGTGTTGTCTGCAACTGAAAGTATTCATTCATTTAAACCTAAAAACAGAATAAAAGCGAAAGGAAAGCCACCATGCGACTGGCTGAAAGGCACCCCATGCATTGGCCGATGCCTCCTCCTCTCAATGGTCAGTTAAAAAAAAGGGCAGGATCTGGGACGGTTCATCCAATTTAACAGGGAAATCAGCCACGCAGGACGATAATTTGAAGTTTCTAAGAATGCTCAGAGTATGTACACTGAGTTCCTGTGGTAAAAAGACGAGCTCAGAATCCTCTTTAGTGCACCTTTTTAATTTTAATATCGTGCCACAGTTTCGGTTTCACTTTTCTGAGCTTCAAAACAGCTCACAGTGATGGCAACAGCTATCAGCCATGCATCAGCCAGAAAACTACACACAGGTGCACGCTGTTGCAGACACTGATTGATGCTGCTGCACATTTCTCTTGCTTCCATCCACGCGATTCTTCCATTCCAGTGAGGGTGTCAAAACTCTTGTGTTCGTCCCGTGCCATCTGCCGTTTGTGTGGCGAAGCCTTCTCACAGGCAACACAGCTGCCTCTGAGAGGCTCCACCGCTACCTCGTCATAACATAAATGATGCCGGGGAGCCCCTATCATTTTGGAGCTGCTCTGCTTCGACGCTCCCAGCAGTGTGTACAGTAAAGCATTGATGAAAATGTGAAAAATAGTCACTGTTGCTCTGTGCCCGCATCAAAAGTAGACAGCCATTGTGAGTCTTTCATCAATAAAATTTACCGTGATGAAAACTCGTCAGTTTTTTCAGGGTTGTTCAATAATTCAAACATTTTTTTCCAATACACTGAAGTTTTAATTAACAAGCTTGTACTGCAATTGAATAGGCAGTTCGGACAGGTGTTTTTTAAAATGCAGCAAGCGCTTCAATCACTGGTTAAATAATCAGAGAAAGCCCACATGGGCACAGCTCTGCAGAGGCATGCTAAAAAGTGGTGCACCGCCATCTGCAAACATGCTTTCTGCTGAGTCGGTCATGTCTACTGCACATCGTCTGTTGAAAGTGCAGTTTCCCCAAACAAGCAAAGCAGTTAGCCTTGAAAGCCCTTAAATTGCTTTGAATGGAAAAAAAAGAAAGTTTAAGAAACACCAAGCGTCACTTGCTGCAAAGAGAGAGCAGCTGACTACTGGTACTCCTTCTTCCTCAGAGATGGAGCCACCAGTCATCAGTGAATACGAACGCAGAGGAATACATTTATGGAGTGTGCCATCCTGAATGGCAAACTTCTTGTGAGGTGAAGTATAGTGCACCTCAATGCAAAGCGCTGGCTGTGAAATGCCACTCTGTGCAGCGTTCATGGAGGCACATGGGCGACTTAGCTCAAGTGTTGGCTTTGGCCGACTGCCAGCACCATGAAGGATCCAACACTGTCTCAAACCGAAGGCGCAAAAACGCAACCATGCAATGTGGCTGGCATGTTGTGACCTCTTTCATCTGAAGGATGAAAGAGGTCCCGGGAAACAACCGCAGCAACACATGCCGGACACAGCTTTGCCCATTTTACTATCCTCTGAAAGCCCTGCTTCTGTGCAAGTCTTATCATCATCAAAAACGAGGATGGTTGCTACCCATTCGCTTTCGCAGCCGCCATGTTCACAGCCAGTTGTTGACTGCATCGTGGCATGCCACAATGACATGCTACACTTCATTTCCTGACCCACATGCATGCAGTGGCGGCTCTTGGTGGCCATCAGTGCACTCGCTTCATGAAAGACAACATTACCGCACGTGTGCTTTTTCCGGGCACTGCCTGTTGATTCTATAAGGAAACAGCAAGTTAACTGATGTGGCAAGTGCGAGTTAGTGTAAATAGCAAGCGCTGTTTGCATGCTTGGCGAAGAGTTCAGATAAATACGAATTTCTGAGAGTTCAGAAGGTTCTAATACTTCAAAAAGTGAAAATTCATTGCGAATTAAATTGAATAGTTAATACTATTCACAAACTATTCTTAATTTCAAATATTCATACACCCATATTTAAAAGTTATCAACCTCTGCACTGTTTTCTCTAACAAGCACACAGGCAAACATAGCAAAATACTATACAATATCAAACGGAATGCAATTACACCAAGTTCCAACACACACATTTCGCTTACTGTATACTACGTCAGCCCTGTACCTCAAGATGTCCACACTGCCGTGGCTACCCTACCAATGAAAATCAATCAAGCTGTCCATTCATCCTGCCACAGACTACACAAACACTAGCTCGCATCCCACCCCTCCTCAAGCTCCACAGTTAAAGCGGGTGAAGTGCTTGCTGTGATCACTCTAGGTTCAGCAAATCCCCAGGGATGGGACAAAGCTACAGAGGCACCAGACTGGCATTCAGATAACAAGCTTCTCCTATTCTGGATACTTTGCGTATGACTGTCACAGAGAATAAACTGAAAACGCTCTGCCGTAAAAAGGTAAGTTCCGTGTCGTTGCACATAGCAGTAGCAAGGGCAGCTTTGTGACACTCTTTAGCCAGCTGCAGGCACTTGGCCAAGCAATTAAATTCCAACAGAAACAGTAGTCCCACTGGTGCTGTGCACATTACAGTGAGAGGGTGGCATTTCATTAAACCTGCGATCCTCTCCACCAGTGGAGAGTGGCAAGCAATAAGTGCAGCACAACTGCAACAAGTACCACCTTCTAATGCAGCCCTTGCCTTTAATGCACTACTTTAATCCTGCATGTGTACTGTCGGTTAATGCACACTCAACATGCTCAACGACTGTTTTATATATATCAAGAGCCCTTAAACTGGGTTCCGTGGAACTTTCGGTTCCCTGGAGTGTTTCTTGGGTCTCTCTGACCTCCCATCCTTCAGCCCCACCTTTCTGTCCCCCCCTTCACTTTAAAATTCTTTTTATGTGGGTTCAACGTTCCAAGCGACTCAGGCTATAAGGGACGCCGTAGTGAAGAAATCTGGAAATTTCGACTACCTGCGGTTCTTTAATGTGCACTGACATCGCACAGTACACGGGCCTCTAGAATTTCGCCTCCGTCGTCATGCATGACAGTGAAGTTCCGTTCATCACCTATTTCACCATATATAAATGTGAATACATCTGTGCACAGTGCCTCACACCTGTGCATAATATGGCAGCCTCTTCTAATTGGCATTTACAATGGCTCCTAAAGGTCGTTAGAGTGATACTTTGGTGCATCATTGGGGCAATTTTCTCACATACAAGCCATTTTAGCAGCATAAAGTAGGTTTAACAAAATGGTACAATTTGGAACAACTGACACACATTCCCACAAATCTCCTCATAGGCACATGCGAAACCGGAGGACCCCTCCACCATCAACACAACCTCCTCACTCTCTGAACACAACTGCACTTGCACAGACAGCGGGTCAAGGGATCATCCAATTTGGTCAAGCAGATGCATAGAATCAGTTGCACAGGATTTCGCAGGCAATAGAAAATTACGAGCCATATTTCATATTCCACTGAGCTACTCAGGTACTCAAGGCAGCAGGTGAACAAGACTTGTGTGCAAATGTTTCTGAAATGATTAGTTCAGTTCACACTCACCTAACTCCATTAAAATCAAACCCGCTTGCCAAAAACTGTGAATGACTACTCAAAAACGTTTGCCAGAGGGTACTGTTAAACACGTCATCATTTTTGCATGCTTTGAGACATACACAGCAAAGCAGAGACATCCTCAGCGTGTTCCAACAGTGGGTGTCACCTCTGTCTCTGATGAAGCATTGGTGATGAAGAATTGGTGATGAAGAAAGGTGGAGAGAGCTTTGGACATTGGCACCAGATTGAAGATCTTTTGAAGCTGCACTGATAGCTGCATGGATAGCTCAGCGGCAAACAAAAGCAATGAATTTTTGTGGCTTAACAAAAATAAATGCTTGCATGTGAGCCTTCTTTCATGAAATACTTGTTACCCTTCGTTATCAAGTAAGCTTGCAATATATATTCAGGCTGTTTTCAATAAGGAGTACTGCCAATTAGTTTACAGGCTTTTTTTCACTGTACCACTAAGCATGCCTTAACAGGGTTTTACTGTGGCTACAAGGCAAAGCAAATTAACCAGGGGCTGTATTCTTTTAACAATTCTTTTCCTGATCCTCTCTTTTGCTCTTCTGCCAATGGTGGTTGTAACTTGCGGCACCATTAATGACAGCTAAACAACCATTACCAGTCACTGGCTCTGCTATCGAGGGCGGAGCTGACCAATGGCAAGGAAGTGAAAGAACGAATCAAGAAAAAAATAGTTATAAAATACAGTCCCAAATTACGATGATAAAGGAGTGGAATGCACCCACCTGCTGCAATTGGTGCTGTCACAAATGAAAAGCAGATCGCCACTTCCACAGAGTACACAATATGCCTGAAAGGAAAAGCCAGCCATTTATGAACACAGAAAAGGACACTGCTACGGAGGGGCAGGCTGGTATAACATTTCATATATGACACACATGTATACAGTCGAGCCCGCTTAGAATGGCCACAGTTACAATGAACGCATGCTTGTTATGAACAAGGGCAGTGCTAGCATCAAGGCATGGATTAGAGTGACTGCACGACTCTGTTACAGCAAACAAGGAGGCGCCAAAGCACATTCTTCCAGTCAAAAACCCATGACACCCGCAAGCGCAGAGACCGAAGAGCATTTCCCAGCCTCTGCAACACCCCAGATATAAGTTGGTCACTTAAAAAAAAAATAGCAATAAAAACTCAGCATTGGAAGTGTAGAACAGCCGGCCCGGTGCGTGCTGATGGGCTACATGGCACACAAGGTTCACCACTGCGTGCATATGATATGATATGATTTATGATATGATTTATTTCCGTCAAAGCGGTAGGGGCTCGAACAAAAGTGAAAAATAGTTCACTTGACGAGGTTCAAGCCCCTCTTTACAAGGCATACAACGGTTGCGCAACGTATTTACATTAGTAGTGATTAATTTTCCGGACACACTTTACACAATAAAAAAAAAATATAATAGATGTGCAAAGCCACTGCACGAACTGAAGCAAAATAACAAAATAAGAATATTGCATTTTCATGTCGGAAGATAGCATAAGCACAATACATATATAAAGAGCAGAAGCACAATACATATATAAAGAGCAGGAAAAAAATACATCATCATTATGCAATTCTTAGTGAAGGTACCATCTCTATTATGACGAAAAAAAAAGTCTTCAACATTGACATGCTAATATTTTCTAAATTGATGTTATGACTGTGCAGATAGTTAAGTAACAATGGGAGGGAATACTCTTAACATTTGACGGCTAAAATTTGTACACAAAAAAGGAACCTTCCAAATTTCTGGAGACCGAGGCGTCAACCTGCCTTCTCTTAATTTTAAGTTTGCTATGGATGGAATAAGAGCCTCCTCGCTATGAAGATCTTGCTTATATCTTCTGGCCAAGGTGAAATAATAAAGGCTATGTATGGAAAGTATTTGGAATTTCGTGAAAAGGCTTCTGGTGTGTGTATTTGCCTCCACACCTGCGATTAGTCGAATGGCTTTCTTTTGTAGAATTTGAATTTGATTTAAGTTTGTAACTGTAGTGTTACCACAAACACGAAAACAGTAGTTCACATTAGACATAAATAACGCATTAAACAAATGAAGTTTAACAGCAGGAGGTAAGAAATTTTCGAATTTAGCTAGTATACCTACGGTCCTTGAAATTCGAGAAACGACGTTATTCACATGCACATCCCAGAGCATAGGTTTATGAAAATATACACCAAGAGTTTTAACTGTATCGACAAGTTCTACTGCTGTGTGACCAATAGATAAATTGATACTTTTTGTAAATGTAGACTGTCTTGGGGTGAAAATTACTGCCTTTGTTTTTTTCCCATTTAGTTGTAATGAATTTAACGTGCTCCATAAAATTAAGACCTTGAGAGTTCTGTTCATGTCTCTTTCTTGGCAATCATAACTTTGACTATGAAACAACAAGGTTGCATCATCTGCATATATGATAAACTTGGCATCCGAGGTGATATTTATGATATCATTAATGTAAAAATTAAATAGTAAAGGTCCTAGGATGCTTCCTTGAGGTACACCTGTCGAAACTCTTCTATAGGTCGATAAATGTTTGCCTATTGCTACACATTGGTTTCGATTTTGCAAATATGATGTCATTAATGATAATGAGATTCCCCGTATGCCATATAATTCCAATTTCTTTAATAGTGTTAGGTGATTGAGACTGTCGAATGCCTTAGAAAAGTCAATGTAGAGGCCCGCTGCAATTTTCCTATCCTCAAATGCCTTCAGGATTATTTCTTTTTGTGTTAAAAGTGCCAGTTTTGCAGATCTCCCTTTACGGAATCCAAACTGGGATGCACTGATAAGATCATATTTATTTGCAAATTTTGTTATTCTCAAGTGTATTATTTTCTCTAGGCCTTTAGAAAACACCGGCAAAATCGAAATGGGCCGGTAATTATGGAATGAATTTTTATCACCTGATTTAAATATTGCTATTACTTTGGATATTTGCATTCTCTCCGGGAAGATACCTGTTACCTGTTGAGAGGGCAAGATTATAGATATGTGTAAGCTGTGGTAATATTAAGTCAAGAACATATTTGACAGGAATTATTTGAATATTGTCAATGTCAGTAGCATGGCTATTTCTGAGCGATAAGAACACTTTGCTGAGTTCGCTCTCATTTGTTGGTTCTAAGAAAAGTGTGTTTGGGTTTCTACTCACACCAATTTGAGCTTCAGGATAATAAGAACTTGAAACTAAATTACAAAAAAGTGGTTATTGGCTGAAATTTTTGAATTTTGAATTTTTTGAATTTTGAAATTTTTGTGTGCAGCCTGGGAAAAGCGTCCAAAGAGGAGGAAAGTTGGAAGGCCATTCATTCACTTCTATAGAGTTATCACAGAGTTCTTGTTGGCCTCGATGTCACAAGTTTGAATCGTGGCTGGCAGGACAAAAATGTTCCATTTTTGAGTTCCATTTTCTCTGCAACAAATGAGTCTGCTACTATCAAATAAACATCAACATTATGTAGTATCAGAGGGGCTAAGGCTGCTTTGCCTGATAGCATGAGGCCGAGGACCGCAATTCCGCCTAGTATGAGGGTGGTCTGTATACCAAGATCAATAACTGCAAAAGGAAACCTGTCAACTTCCCAATGCCAGAAAGCAATTCACAATTCACTTTCCCAAAATGAGAAATTGGAACTCAGTGAAGGAACAAAGCCTGTCAAACTACCATTTTGACAATCACCAAAGACAAGGTCAAGATTCCAAGTACAAGTGCATTGCAACTCAACGACAAGAGAACACATTCAGAAAGCGACATACTAGGATGTTAAACGTGTTCTGTTTCAGTGGTTCTTTGATGCAAACTCTTGCAGCATCCCCATCACTGGACTGCAGATTCTTTCCAATGCAAGAGGTTTTGCTTTCTTCTTGGACTTTCTGAATTTCAGCCCCCCCAAAAAAGTGGCTCCCTTGATATACTTCTTTTTAAGGAATGTGTGGAGACGCGCTTTACTTGTCCTCTGTGGTTCGCTTCCCCACAATGCATGCTCTATAGCCGTGTTGTTACTTTAACTAACAAAGCAGGGGGCCGGCGTTGCAGCGACACGAGTGCCATGAATGGCGTGTTTGCCGCACGCGCACTAGGAAGCTGCCCTCTTCGGCTGGGGATTTGGCCGCATGCGAACGTGTCGCCGTGAGCTCCGCTCTTCGCCATCGGGCGCGAGGCCTCGTGGTAGGAACATGCTTCCGCCAGCTCGTCCCGTCCGGCCTCGGAGTTTCCCCTTGCCCTAGTGTCAGCGAATGTTCGCTCGCAACCGTGCTGGTGAGTCGGATGTCCTCGGTTTCTCAGCGTATTTTGTAGCTAGATGGCGTTGTTATTGTTTTAGCAATAAATGCCTGTTTGTGTCAGCCAGTGTGTCGTTCCTTTGTTCCCTCAGAGCAAGGCCCGCCGTGGTCGGCTTGCACTCGGTAGCATACGCGATCACGGGGTGGGGTCCGGTGGTTTTGAACTGTGTCAGCCGCGATTAAACGGGGAAAACGTATTTGTTCCCCCTATTTAAAACCCCTCATCTAGCAGCCCAATGTGGGGCCTGCTCTTGGAAGATTGAACGACTGTCTGCCTGGTTCGAGGAACGCTTCCTGTCTGGACTTGACAAGTGCTAGACTGTAGTGTGAATTCTGATCACTAGGATATGCAGCATGCTTTCTTGAGTGCGAGGTGTACTGCGCTGCAGCATGTTTGAACTTTTCTACATGCTCAGAATATTTTTCGTCAAGTTTTCTTGGGAGTTTCTTCAGCACGAGAACCACTTGGTCTGCATCGAGGGAGAGCGAGGCCTAGCGCCCGTGGAGTTGCTGAGCCTGAAGCGAGTGAGTATGGAAGCCGCGTAGGTGGTCCGAGTTTTCTGTATATATTTTCTTTACTGTCTCTATTTCGACTCCGGGAGTCGCGGCTCCGGGAGCCGGGTGGCCTGGGGCCACGGGTGCCACTACAAGCTCGCTGGTATTGCAGCTCGGCACCGGGCGCTCCAACACTGTCCGATAAGGTGAGCACCGACTGCTCAGAGGCTGCTTTGTGCAGTGAGCGGGGTAGTACCACCCCACAGAGGTGATGTCTCTTCGCGGCTGCGAGCACGTAACCTGTTTCGGGTCTTTTTTTGTTGAGAATCATTGTCACAATGGTAGTGAGGCCTAAGGCTTTCCAGAGCTGCCTGCTACATGTGGGAAGGGACACGACCACTGAACCATAGTGTTGAGAGGGGGCACACTTTGCTGCCCAGCCATTTTGTAACCTCACACGAACTGAGCAGTCTCGTTCAACTCAGGAAAGGGCTTTGTTCACTCAAACTTTGCATTGCACAGCCGCTCGACAGCGAGTTAAGCATTCGCCATGAGGCCCTTGCGGACGCCATTTCCCCTCCCGTGGCCTACGTTTAAGGCATGCGGAGTGTGTTTCGGAAATCTTGCAGATCCAGTACAGCCACCCAGGCTTGCTGTCCTGTGCACATCGTCTTGCTGCCGCCTGCTGTGACTGAGCTGCCTGTATCCTGTTTGGCGCATCCATACGGGACAGCGGTTGTGAGACCAGTCAGCAGTCACTTCCGCCTGCTGTTAGCCTGGCGACTACTGCAAAATCCTGTCCTGCAGTTTTCAACCAGTCTTCTCTTCACAGGCATGTGGACACATAAGTCCACGGGCCATGTGAGTCGTCCCAGCAAAGACCTTCACGCCTCCTTCGGAATACCACAGAAGTCTGCGTGGACGCTGTCGGCGTGACCTCCGCTGCAAGACCTGCCTCAAGTGCATGAGGAACACGAGACTACTCCATAGCATGTACTTGCAGGCGTGTGGATCTATTTAAGACTGGGGGAATGTGGGGATGCGCTTTACTCGTCCCCTGATGTTCTCTTCCTCGCAATGCACCCTCCTTAGCCGTGTTAGTTACTTTAACTAGCAAGGGAGGGCGCCGGCGTCGCAGCACCACGAGCGCCACGGATGGCATGTTTGCTGCGTGCGCACGGGGGGAAATGGCCCTCTTCAGCTGGGGATTTGGCTGCATGCAAACGTGTCGCCGCGGGCTCCGCTTTTCGCGAGTGGGCGCGAGGCCTCAAGGTGGGAATATGCTCACACCAGCTCGTCCCGTCCAGCCTCGTTTCCCCTTGCCCTAGTGTGGGTGAAAGTTCACTTGCAACCGTGCTGGTGAGTTGGACGCCCTCGATTCCTCAGCGTATTTTTTTGCTAGCTGGCATCGTTGCTGTTATAACAATAAATGCCTGTTTGTGTCAGCCAGCGTGTCATTCCTTTGTTCCCTTGGAGCAAGGCCCGCCATGGTCAGCGTGTGCTCGGCAGGGTATGCGATCATGTGGTGGGGTCCGGCAGTTTTGAACTGTGTAAGCCACGATTAAACGGGGGAAATGTTTTTTCCCCCTATTAAAACCCCACAAATGGTATCTAAACTGTCACCGGTGAGGCTGCATCAGCGAATAGCGAGAACATTGGTGCATGGCTTTCCAACAGCACTTTAACAATTGTAAGCTATGCTCAACACAGCATCTACAATACTGGCATTATTGCACTGATTTAACAGATGATACCATCAAAAATGCATGCCTTGAAAGACAAGACCCTGTGCAGGCAAAAAGCACAGCAAACTGCATGTTACATGTTACAGTGCTTCTGTGCACTAACATAGATGGCAGCAACTAGCAGCCCTTTGTTACTGGTAAGTATTCACAAAGGGAACTGCACTGCACGTGGTCTCCTTTGCAAGTACCCAGAAATCAAGATTTAATCAAGAATTCAGCTTACTGGAGGCACTGCTTCGAACCAGTCATTGTGGATTTCAAGTGGAAGTAATTGCCACTTAACAACAGTTGTTTCTCGGTGAATTTAATCAGATCTGGAGAAAATATGCTAGTGCAAATACTTCAGATCAACACAAACCTGTCTAGTATATTTCCTTTCTCATTTATGCCTGTCTAAAGCGTTCGTATTAATAATTTGGTTGAGTTGCTTGCAAAACATGCTTCAGGGGGTTTCACTGACAGTGCACCCAGCAGAGGGTGCCCTGAAGGTGGAGGCTTCACAAAGACAGACAACTGTTTTTGTTTACCACAAGCACAAGAGGACTATACTACTGATGCGGTAAAAACATGCATGTCACAGAAAACAACCACCTACACTTGTACCATCCGGGGAGCAGGCAAACAGGGTATCAAGTAGCTTTTCCCGGCATTCAACACAGATGCCTCCTTCCACCAGAGGGTGCTGCTGGCTCTCTTCCCCACTGGGCAGCACCACGTCGCACGACACGCACACGTCTGCACATGCACAAGCACATCACATGATGCTTCTTCCGCAGGAGCTGGCTGTAGGGCAGTGGGGAGAAAATGCCCAGCAGAGGAAGCAGCACATGCAGCCAGTATGCTTGGCTCACCTTCAAGTCGACGCTGCCGCTTCCTCACAGATTCCAGGGCACCTGCCAGTGCAAGATACTATCATCAAGAGCACACCCACTTCTCTTGAACATTCTTTACATCAACAAAAAACATTAACCCTGCTGATTCTTGATATCTTTACCAGCAGTCTCAGCAGCAAATTCGCTGTTGTACTGTCATTAGTTGCAAAACATACATAAACATTTGCTGCATATTAGAAATCAACGCAGATGCCCTTGAAGTGCAACACAAACTGACTGCAACAACTCCAACCAGGAGACCACCACCCCAAATGCTACGCACAACCTGCTGCAAGATCTCACTGCGGAGCTTCTCTGAAGAGCGCTCCCTGCTACTACTTAATGTACCACCCCAGAATTAGCTAGGCTAACTCTAGGACTTGCACTGTCAAAACTGCACTCTCACAGCGCTTCGCAAAATAGTGGACACTGATGGAAAATGCACACCACAGACAAAATACTAGGGGTGTGTAGCTACTAAATACTACCAGCTTTAGAAGCAAATATCAAATCAAGAAAGAATTGTCAAATATTTAACTGCACAACAATTAGCAAAAACTGTGAAACAAACTTCAATGTTTACGAATTACTCATAAAAGCAAGGAGCTGCTGCACACATGCAGCAGTAAGCTTTACTGGCTGGGATGTAAAGATACTTCATCTCACACTTGGCACTTGCACTTCTGCAATGGCCAGGTGAGTGGGTTTCATTTTAGACAGCTCAGTGCCATGCCCCTCTGAGCAACGGGCATACCTTGCTCCCAACCTGCGAGCAGCAAGACATGTTTTTGCGCCACCAACCTGATGGGTACAAACATTGCTGCCGGCATCAGTGCAGCATCTGATGCAGCATTTTAAAATCAATGCTCAGACCATCAACAGGACGGGGATAACAAGCACCGGAGGAGCCTCCTCCAATGTACTGTGATGCAGTTCTATTGCCACTCACACACTTCAACCACTTTCAGTGACTAAAACTCTTATGCTGGGGCCACTTGTACTGAACACTAATTACAGACCTCTTGACACCACACCCGAGTATTAAGTGAAGTCAGAAAAGAACCGTTCGAGAAAAACAAATTTCTACTGATAGGCGACTTATCCTTACCGAGCAATTATTGGGAATGCTATCAATCATTTCCACAACACAATTTTTGAGCACTATACTCAACATAATGCTAACGTGCGACCTAGTATAAAACCAACACGTGTAATGACCTTGTAAATCTGCACTGGATTTGCTTTTTTGCCTAGAGGCCTGAATGGACATACCACTGCAGTTGTAGAAGGGATCTCTGACCACCTTGTCAGTGCTTGCCTCCAAACAGACAAGCCTCAGAGTGCTCTTTCAAAGACTACTCCCATGCAAAGGATAGATTCATTATTGGACATTTGGCAAAATGCCTTAATAACAGGCATGTCCGAGTAGTGAATTTTCAGTTCAAAGCAATGCGAATATTTGCGGACAGAAGTGAATAGGTTGAGACTCGAAACATAATAGCAAAAAAAAGAAGAAGCAATTCATTAGAGCTCAATAGCTTATGTCGAAGGAGGTGCTTTTCAGAGTTCACTAAAGCAAATAAGATGAAAAAAAATATTAAACGCTTCAAACTTGCGCTAGGCACTGTTCAAGCAGCAGCCAGCCAAAATGCACTAAGCATCACAGCCTCAAGACCGTACCATGTGATCCTTTACGTACAATGAAAACTGCTCTTTATTAAAAAATTACCTTCCAATATCCCTAACATCATGTAGTAAACTAAATGAATGAAATATTGGACGCCGAGGTGGCTCAGTGACTGTGGTGCTCATCTGTTGACCCGAGAGAGGTAGGTTCTGTCCCAGCCATGGTGGTCGCTTTTTGACCACCATGCTACATGCAAAATGCTACATGCCTGTATACTACACAATGTAAGTGCATGTTAAAAGAACCCAGGTGGCCGAAATTTCCACAGCGCTCCACAACGGCATAATCTCATAGCCTGAGCTGCTTTGGCACGTTAAACCCCATAAACCAAACCAAACATAATATTCATAATCAGATTAAAAGATTTCTAGGAGAACAGCAGGTGCTCTCTATTTTCCAACATAGTTTAAGAAAATCTACTCAACAGGTACAAAATTATTCACGAAAAAAAAATTCATTCACTTGATGGCTTAATAAGAACTAGGCTAGAGCGAATAGCGGTTTGTTCATTTTGAAGCAAATACAGTACAACTGCACTGTTACATTTTTCCCCGGACTATCGGGGGAAAAAAAGGTATCAGCCGGGAAACTTAGTAGCTGAACACAGTGTGCAAAATATGTACACTGCCGTCTACGATTTTCTTTTTTCTTGTAAGTGCAACAACATGCTTGTATAGAATTTGCAAGGCTTCGCAGCTCCTGTGATCGTCCTGCACACACAGAACATCCAGGATGCCCTGTGGTGGCTCTCTGTCTGCCTAAGCAGATGCCAGTGGCAGGGAGGCAGTGGTGAGGAGATGGAATGGGCGAAGCCCTTCTGTGCACTTCTGTGCACTGCTTCTACAGCAGCCACTTTAATCCTACACAATTCTCTTCTACTGAAAAGTTTAGAAATTGCACCTTTCAAACTGCAGGCAACAAGAAAAAGTGCATGACAGAAACAAAAAATCCTTGGAACAAAAGCCTCCCACCAACACTGTTGAATGGTATGAACATTGAGTAATGAGGCTCGACACTGACGAGACCATATTCTTTCTTCTCATCAAAAAACTGCACTTTTAAGCATCAAATGCTCTTAGCTCCCATTGTCGGCCACCGGTGACCTTGGTGCCAGAATGTAGCACAACATGCATGCGCCGAACCTAAACAAACACTGGCGAAATTTTCAGTTCACCCACTCCTGGTGCCTACATCCTGCGCTGCCGCCACAGCAGCGCATGCATCAACAACAGCATCTTTATGGCCCTGCAGTGAAAAGAAATGCCAGCGCGTGGCGTGAAGGAGCTGAAGTTCTGCCCTGCAGCCCAAGAGGAGCACATGCAATCCTGGTGGCACTTGACAAGCGAGGCGACAGCATCGTGTGAGTTGACGTCATTATGTAATGTGCGGACCGGCAACAAAGGTCCCATAGCGCCATCCATCAGCACGGCTGGTAACCAGCTCTGGTCACTTGGTTCCCCTTACACAAAAAGCGGTAAGGAAAGTCGAGCGCACTGTTGTTCGCGAAGGAAAGCTTAGAAAAGAAAAGCGGTTGAAGTGGGATGCTCCCCAGGAATCCAGTGCAGCTATCAGTGTCTATGAGTCCTAGAAAACACTGCGCCTTCCCTGCAACACATTTCATGCTTACAGCAACTTTTGAAACTGACACAGTCTGTGAGTTTTTTTACCCATAGGATAGGTTCACCACCCACGAAAAAGACTAGATATAGTGCTTAGGTGTAATGCTCACCAATACTCCCATCATGAAATTCGCACATGCAGACATTTGCTCTTCCACATCCCATAAACTGTGCAGAGTAGAAGTCATTGCTTACTATTCATAATTTAACCATGACCTCAATACACATGTGCTGTTTGCGACCTGTTAGAAAATTATTGCCCTGTGCGGCCTATTTCCATAACTTAAATCGGATTGAAAGTCCCGGCTCCTACCTTTTTTTTTTGAACTCACTACAGACGGTGGGAGGAGTCAACCAACCTTTCAGCCAGTTCTGTGATAGCTTGCCGCTCTGCCATCAGTGGAGTGATATGTAGCGATCGGCTAAAGCAAAGAGTCCATGAGCATTTTTATTTCTGCGGGCCTAATTTGCGGCTATGTAGCCTCTGACTGGATCTATTTATTTATGGAAACCTAAAAAACAAAATAAAAGTGAAAGCAAAGCCGCCACGAAACTATCTGAAAGGCACTCCATGCATTAGTTGATTCCTTCTATCATCTGTAGTGAGTTCAAAAAAAGGAGGGAGCCGGGAAGTTTAAAGCGTTTAAATTATGAAAATCAGCTGCACAGGACAATAATAGAAGTTTCTAAGAATGCTCGGAATGGGTAGAACGAGTCCTCATGGTAGAAACACGAGTTCAGATTCGTCTTCAGTGCACCTTTAAAGTAATCACAATTGAAGGGGTACACAGGAAAGCTGCAAGGTTTGCTCATCCAAAACTCTCTCGATCTGAGATTTTATGCCCAGCTTACCTGTCTCATGCATTGCCTCTTCTTGTGGTGCAACCAGAGGCACAGCAGGTGCCTGCATGCGCCCAAGGTTGGCTCGGACAGCCTCAGGTACTGCAAGAGACACCATGGGTCGAGTGAGTCTCTGCAACGACCTACAATCTAGAATGCGCCCCTGAATTGAAGTTTTGTTTATTTACAGAATTAAGTGCATGCTTTCCCTGCTAAAAGTTCCTTGTGCAGCTTCAGTTTGAACAGTAGCACATAAGCGGTACATGAAAATGTATCACCGACCAGTTACCAACAAAATCAAGAATCAAAGGGAAAATATGTACAGGTGTGGACGTAAGTAAACATAGCATGCTGTTCTGTTCTACATGCAGTCACAACTGTCCTAGCAGAAACCGAGTCACACGGTTTCTATGAGCAACTGTACCAGCAACCACTACCATACCTCCCATTCAATGTTTAATTTCCATTAGACAAGTAATAAATAAAGTTTGAAGGCCATAGCGTGCTCTATTTACTTCTATCTGCACCGGTACATGGACCTCTAGTAACAGGGATCACCAATACCAATAAGCAGAATCACACCCAAACAAAACTGAACCACAATTAAGAGAAGAGCCAAACTTCAAGCGAAAAACCGTGCTTTGTTACAGCACACTGTTTTAGACATGTTCAGAAGATGAGGCTGGTTCCCCTCTGGTGGGGTGCCTGCAGTACACCCTCCACTGTGGCTCTGCTGTGTGCCAGGCAAATAGCGGCTCAGCTGTACCAAATACACCAGCCCCTCACCACATACACCTGCTAAAAAAACCCCGAGAGCTCATTTCTCTGAGCAAGCTGCTTTTAAAATAAGCACATAAGCACACAAAAGGATTGTACATGCTCCACATAAAAAAAAAAGAATCAGAGAAATTCAAGGGCTTTCAAGGCCCTTTTACGGGATTTACAAGGAACCACTGCATCTTCAACATCCACTAAATTCCGTTGACATCAGTAACCAATACGTTCACGCAGCACGTGCTGTTAATGTCAGATGCCTGTGATGAAGTATTGACTAGTCGATCATTTGTGCTGGCAGTTAAACAAGTGTTTGCATACCAAACCCGCCACTGCTCATTTCATACAAGAGCTGTGTTTTGCACTTTTCATGTGGCTTTTCAGTGCAGACTGACCTGTGACAGCCAGGTTGAAGCATTTACCCCATAGCACGCATTTCCCTCTACACAGGTTCATAGCATCCAGAACCCCCTAGTGCGTGTATTCACCATTACTGAGCCATGAGCTTTGAAATTTACACTTTCTGGGAATTTTTATGCACTGCAGGATTGCTGGATCCACATCCGGAAAACTACCCAAATGCTCCACAGTACAGTCTTTGGGTTTTGCACATATGCAACGCAAAACCACCACAAGCCAGCAGCTGAAATCAAGGTTGCCGGAATTACTGAACGGCCGGAAATAGCAATGGCCTCAACGTGGCCAGCCATCTCAAGTGCATCTGCCAAGCTTGCGAAGCTTTCATGGTGAAATTTTAGACATGAAGTACAAACATATGCATCGAGAAAAAAAATTGGCAGTGGCTTAGCCCTGGTTAAGCCTGGATATACAAGCGAAAAGCTGCAGTTACGCTTTGTTTGACGTCATAGCTGTCGCAATTCGCACACAATGCACTGGGAGCACCACGATAGCGGTGTAGATTTTGAGCCAACTCCCTCGCTACCACTTCTGGGTCTTCTTCCTCCCATGGCGAATGTCTGCGCCTCTTCTACGGCCGCCGCCGCACACGCGTGCGTTCTCGCAACGCCTTGTGAAAGAACCTTCTCTTGGGACGGCGTCGGAGACCGTGCAGCAGCGGCAAGGGGTAAATCGGTGGCGAGGAGGAGAACGGAGGGGTTGGCGAGGAGGAAAAAGGGCGTGCTGCGGCGGCGCCCAGGGGTGGCCCACGCGAAGCGCGGTGTTGACGAGCCTAGTGAAGCTATTCGCTTCAAAAAACAATTTTCTTTTTATTCACGCATCTGAAGAGCTTCTTACTGCAAATCACGATTTTCATATATTTATGATTTTTAAGGACTTTCAAGGGTCTTGAAAATCAGATATTTCAATTTGAAGATTTTCAAGAATTTCAAAGCCTTGTGCACACTTTGGATGCGGTAAGAAAGACAAAAAGCCATATGCCCGACCACTGAAAAAGACTAAAAGATACTACTAAAATCCCACCGGAAAGCCCATAACGGCCACATGGTGTTTTGATCGTGGGGAAGGTAGCCGACTGTCAAAACCATTCCTGAGCAAGCTCATTTGTCACTGTGCTATGGTGGCTTCAACTGTGCACAACACTAGGGCTGGACCGAGATCACACAGGCCGAAGAACTCTTGGAAGCTTGTCTCATCAAGAACAGAGGCAATATACCACAAGACAGCGTGAGGTGTATATGTCAACAATAAAAATACAGTGAAATATTGGTATTAAAAACTTCAACTAACAAACTTTTTCCAGATCCCGTTACAAGTTACTATATTTATGACAGGGAAGATAATCTTGGACTAAATTATCACTGAAGTCACAATTAGGAAAGCTTCATAGAATCTGCATTTCTGCATTTCAATCACAAAGGTGACCAGTTCTCATGCAAAACAAGCCTTTGACCTCTTATACAATATATTACGCAAGATCCTTGTGATAAACTTTTTGAGGGATGTAGAGACAACTTCTTTAAATGGATGCCACTGGTTTCTCCTGATAAAAACAAGTAATAGAAGGGTAAACTTATCATCCTCTCTTCCACAAAACTATGGTTACAGGGTATCAAAGGTTAACCAGTCGCCTATGAAAAGTGAAAAAAAAAACAAGAGAGGAGGAGACAGGACAGTTGTAAGAAAGAGGTAGGAAAGTGAAAGATAGAGGGGAGGATAGGAAAAGGCGACTGCTGATTTCCCGCGGTCGGGTCAGGGCGGAGGTGCCACCTACGGGAAGCTGGGGCCACAGTGGTGTCAAAAGAGCTACTACTGGGGCTAGTTGGAAATACATTCTTGAAGATATTGGTGAGCGCTATCAAAAAAATGGGACGAACACACAGGACGAAGTGCTTTGTGTTGCCTCGGCCGAGGGGCCTTAAAGGTTCAAACGCTCGGCATCGGCTCAACCATCAGTATCTCCTTTTCCCCGGACAGGGCGAAGCCACACACGGCTAAGCATGGGTGCTTGGGTCCGTGGTGGCCCTGCTCACCATCATCCCACTGTGGGGATGTCCATGCGGATGCTCAGGAACCCATGGTATCGCAACTCACCAACATCTGCATGTAGCAGACGCCCCTGCAGGGAACTGGTGTCATAATCGTATGACTACAGTAACACTACTTTGACAGGCGTCAATATTGTGACTCTTTCCATACAAGCGTGTGAGCATGCTGCTACCAGAGCCACAGCACTTGAAGCAGTAGCTGGCTTGAGCAGGTGGGGTAACAAGCATGTCAAGACATCAGCAGAACTTCATTTGTTGCCAGGTTCTGCCTTTAAAGAGAACTCTGACTAATAAATTCAAATTCCTATCATTCTATTATTCCTGCTGATGACCACAAACACAATACGATCAAAAGAAGAAAATGTTACTGATAACAAACAATTTTGCAAAAAATGCTAAAAGCCATGAATTTTAGTAGAAACACGGAAATATAGGGGCCTCAAGTATCCCACAGAAATCGCTAGAAGCACATTTCATCGAAAAGGAAGGCAGCATAGGGGCAAGTGATGTGCTTACTGTTTCCTATACAGCAAATAAGCTTCCTTCATGCAATATTGTGACCCCGTACCTGGTCTATCTCTATAAATAAACTGCCTTGTATGTTGAACGCTTTGTGGCTCACAGGCTGAAGAATGTGATGCACGTGTGTGCATGGACAGCGCTGTGTAGATGAAATTAATTTCGCTAAACTGTACAACCTCCAATCTGTTTTTCCACATCGTACTGTTTCCTGCATTCAACACGTTCCGTGGCACCCCACCAATAATCACAAGCCCCAGAGGCACTGTTTTTGGTGAGGGAAGTACTGCAAGTAAAACTGCCTGCTCGGTTCTGTGTCTCTGGGGCAATCTCAACCACATGAGGAGACCACGTGCAAAGTAAACACACAGTGCCAGCACATGCAATTGAGCATCACCTGGTCCTGCTGTATGTGCCGCCAGAGCCGTGTTGGGGAATGTGGCCAGGGCCCAGACCAATGGATCGGCGCCTGGAGGCGTACCTGACCTTGCCGCTATCTCCTGCAGAAAAGGCAGCGTGGTAGCCACACACTGTTACCACTTGAAGCGCTACAAAGGAACAGGCCAACTAAACGACCAGCCAGCTAATCCAGCTTTCAAAGTGACCTGTTATCCAAGCAGCTATCACACATATCCATCATTAGTGTCTCTGCTAGGATGCTGAAACATGTCATGCACCTTTCACCATATACACTGAAAGGACGACAATTCAAACTTCATTAATTTGAACTTCTAGATGATTTGAACAGTGCAACATGGTCCGCCCACACTCCATAAGAGTCTATGTAAAACATAGCTCGCTAACTGTAATGCCTGCCACTAAAGCACCTACGAGACTGCACCACCTCATTGGAGGAGATGTCGAGAGGGTAAAATGGCCGGATGATGGAGGGGTCTCTTTCTCCATGTTAGCAGCAGCATAGCAGTGGCAACTAGCTGCATGACCTTCGAGATATGTACCTGACTGCTGACTGTAGCTACCGATTTTGAAGACCTCAGTAGCTTGCTATGTTAGCTTTTGCTGCTGAGCAATGGATGACATGACCAGTGCCAAGATACAGTGAATCAGGTACATCGCACTGTCTCCGGCACTCCGAAACCACAGTCGTGCACAAAACCACGTGTGCTAAACCAGTGAATTGAAGTGTTCGCTGATGTTTGCCGAGTGTCTTTGTCTCAGTTTTCCAGTGCCTTCTACGTCACATTCTGCAAAATTGGTAGCAGGAGTCAATCCAAGTTACACTTCCGCAGAGTTCAACGGTGCAGTAATTTAGAAATGCCGTCCATCTGCGGAGTTTACCTTGCCGAAACGCGTCAAAATTCTGCTGCGGTGGCTCAGTGATTATGGCGCTCAGCTGCTAACCCAAAGGATGCGGGTTCGATCCCGGCCGTGGCGATCGAATTTCAATAGAAGCGAAATTCTAGAAGCCCGCGCACTGTACAATGTAAGTGCATGTTAAAGGGGTGGAGACACCAAATTTTGAAGCTATAAAAAGCCTGCTATGGGATTCCTATGTATGCAAGGGCACTCACAGCCAGGTGTTGGACGCAACAAACGTTTAAAAAATATTTTAATTCGGTTCCAAAGATTACCTAAATGCTCACTCTCACGATTTAGACCCATCGCTAGCGCCATCAACCATGACGTCACAAGGGGTGTAGAAAAATTAAAGTTTTAGTAACGTCATACCAAAATACAGTGACGTACGATGAGCGGAGTACAGCCGCGTGAGCGCAGTCGACGCGCCAGTAGCACCAGCGAGCTGCGTTTGCTCGCTCGGTTTGCGGCGCGCCGTTGCGAACAGCGTCGCAACGTCCGCTTGCAGCTCATTGCCTACGTCCGGCCTGCTAGATGTTAACGGCGTGCCGCTCGCGGCAACAGCAACGACGGGAAGCGGCAGCGTCATGATGACATAGGGCGCACTCCTTGGAGCCGGGCGGCCTGCGCCAGTCTTCGTGCCGAACGCCGGCATCTGAAGAACGCGATAGTATTGTTTGTTCACGTTCATAGCAAACCCTGGGATATATGAATATCAAAAATGCATCGTTTCTGACGATCGTTGACAAATACCGAGTTCCTGGTAGAAGTGATGACTGCGATGCAAGCAAATTTCATCCCATAGCCGGTTATGTGCTGCTGCTACCTGGTGCGGTTCGCCTGCCGTCTGCTAGCTCTGTTGCTGAAGACGTCGTGTAAATCGAACATGTCTTTTATTATGGGACGAGTTCACAGTAAAGGGGTGCCGAGCGGAGCACGTTTCTGAGCGCTGGCCAGCAGCAGAGCTCGTCACCCGGAGCGCCCGCGAGCGGTGCCGTTGCCGAAAGCTCCCAACATAAGCAGACATGCTTTGTCGCTGCTCGAGTATAGCTGGCAGTTCTGATAACAAGGCGATCTTGTCTTTTCTTGTGATATTTGTACACCATCCCAAGCACCGCTCAGGTACTGCTGCACGGCAGCGAAGTGTGACACCGGTTTTGGGCGCAGCTTGGGTAGAGCGGCGCAGCGGTGCTTACTGGCATTTTGCAAAGTGTTTTGCATCCTCACGCGAACCCGCGAAGGCGATATTAGCGTGCGAACAAAAAAAAAGTCGATGTCCTCACTCATTGGAAGCAGATCTGTCAGAATCCGAGCTGCTGGGACTAAACATGCAGTTGTTTGTTTTCATGCGCTGGTCAGCACGTGTGTGAGAAAGCAGACGATGCAGCAGTAGGTACGTCACAACTTTTGTGGGCCCACGTGACCAAGCGAAGCAGTTGATCTTCCCCCTCTGTGACGTCACTGTACAACTCGGCGTTCCGAAACCGAAACCGAAAATCGTTCACCTAAAAATGCTATAATAAATTATTCACTGTGAATATATGAATCTTTGAGTGTGTATCATGCTTCCTGGAGCCATAAGAAACGTTTGAAACTAAGAACGCGCGAACCACAAATTTGGTGTCTCCACCCCTTTAAAGATCCCCACGTGGACGAAATTTCCGGAGCCCTTCACTACGACGCCCCCCCTAGCCTGAGTCGCTTTGAGGCGTTACACCCCCATAAACCATAAAATGCTTCAAAACAAGACTGCAACCATGTATGAAGTCAATACTGGTCTGTTATCGACACATGATATCGCCAAAAAGCCCACTCATATAGTGGCTTGCGACTCGGGATCAGAAGGCCGGAAAATTGGGCAAAAGGCAATTGTCGTGGAGACTAATGCTTCTCAACATAAACAGTTGAGTAGCCCTGCGACTCACAAGTGTGAACATGCAAGTTGCAGAGGTTAGGTAACCATTTTTATCAAAAAGCAGCATTCACGGAATGGCCACATGCTGCTATATTTTCCAGCCTTCCGACCATGCTTACAGGTGATAGCACGTCCTTCGCAACTCCAGCGCAGCCTTCCACTGCAAACTGGGACGCACTGAAAGCCACCTGTCTCTTCTTCACTTTTGAAGGTGAAAAGGAGGCCTTCCACTAAGGTCCAGCTTTAGAACATCTACTTACTACTTACCACTCAACACTGCAACACTTCCGCAATTATGTAACCCCCTCCCCCTTTCTACCTGAGAGTCGAGCCAGAATTTTTCCAGGTTCGGTTCGGGTTCCCACCTTTCGGACTCCAGCGCAACATTCCGTTCTCGTTCGAACCAGTTCGGACCTCATCGAACTAGTTCAAACAGGCGAAGGACAAAAAAAAAGAACTCTGAACATAGATGGGTTTTGATCAATCTTGTTATGCTGTTTACTTTTCTGTGTGATGTTGGTGCAGTAATCCCTCGTTATAACAAAATTGCTTCATTCGAAATTTCTTCCGGTCCCGACCAAAACACATGCTTTTTAAGTCGCATTACTCGAACCGCATGAAGAGCTTGACCCGCTTAGAGCGAAGTGGCAAGCGGAGGCATCGCCGCCGTGGTGGCACATGCAGTGGCAAATTAATACCGCTCACGAATTAGACTCATGCAGGAGTAGAATAGGCCACAAAAGTACCAAACCCACGATCGGTGGCCTGCCTAGTAACGGGTGCTAAGCGAGTGCCAAGTGTCCCCAGCTCAGCGGGGCCAAATTCCATGGTGCAGCACGCCCAAACCATTAATCTCGGTTAGAAGCACATCGCTGGTGCCCCCGTGATAGAATCCACATGAAAATAAGGTTTTCCTCGCGCTTTGCGATGCCAGAAAACCGCGGTGTCTTGGATGCGGAAAAGTGGCTAGTCATGCTCGATTAAGGTGCGATGCCAGAAAACCGCGGTGTCTTGGATACGGAAAAGTGGCCAGTCATGCTCGATTCGCGCCATCCGACCAGATTAACGGTCTAAATGCGTCGTACGGTCAATGAATTTTGTTGTTAAGATGGGGACACATGTGCGAAAAGCGAGTGCGATTCACTGCGGCGCGCCGTTGAGAAAGGCGTCGCAACATCCGATCGCAGCTCGTCACCTGCGTCCAACCTGCTAGATGTCAACGACGATCCGCTCGCGGCAAACGCAATGACTGGAAGCGGCAGAAAATATGAGCTCGGAGAGCGGCAGCGTCGTGATGATATAGGGTGCGCTCCTCTGAGCCAGGCTGGCTTGTCAGCCTTGATGCCGGCCGCCAGCGTCTCAAAAAGGCAATAGTATTGTTTGTTCACATTCATAGCAAGCCTTGGGATAGATTAATGTCAAAAATGCATCATTTCTGATGATCGTTGGCCAATACCGAGTTTCTGGTAGGGTGATGAGTGCAGTACAAGCAAATTTCATCCAATGGCCACTTTGGTACTGCTCCTGCCTGGTGTGGTTAGCCTGCTGTCAGCTAGCTGCGTTGCTGAAGGCGTCATGGAAATCTAACACATCTTTTATTATGGGACAGGCTGACAGGAAAGGGGTGCCGAGTGTAGCGCCTTTATTTGACTGCTGGCCAGTCCCGAACCGCTATCAACTGCGGCATCAATGCCAACCCAGCTCTAGGCTTAGCGACGACCAGGGCAGTCAGGGAGTAGCATGCCGTTTGTCATCCGGCGTTCCTGCAGGCAGCATCGTTGGTGAAAGCTCCACTCTTGCGCAGGCATGCTGTCGTTCCTCGAATCTAGGTGGCCGACTTTATGGTAGCATGGCTGTTTTATATTTTCTTGTGCGAACGTGAAGTACGCCGAGTCTGCCAGCCTGTCGACCAGCCTGGATCCCGTCTGCCGGCGTCACAAAAATGAGCTAAAGCTTGTTCTTGATATAAATAATAAGCTCTGGTATAATAAATGTGAAAACTGTATCATGTTTGAGGATCGCTGACCAATATTGAGTTGCTGGCAAAGGTAACGACTGTGATAAGAGCAAATTTTGTAGCAAAAGCTACACTGGCCATGAACTTGCGACTTCGCTGTGGCGGTACTCCGAGAAGGCATAGATACCAACCTTGAGCTGCTGCCTAGCAACTGCCGCAGCTGGCGGATGTCATGTGCTCGCCACACGGCGTCCGCCAGCTTCCTCGCAGTTGTGGTATAACGAATTTTTCCGCCGTCCCGCTGACTTTGTTGTAACAAGGCATTACTGTATATGAAACAAAAAAATGCTAAATTTGTTTAATGCGAGATTTTTTTCTTAATCCACTTTAATCTACTGTCCGCGCCAAAAAAAGAAAATTTAAGGTAGAAGCTACAAAATCAAATGCATTCAAAATTAATGTAAACCAGGTATGCATACACTGGAATCCATAAGGCGGAAAGCTGATAGATTTTGCATCTACAAATCCCTCCAGCTTCAGCAGGTTTGGGGACACTGCCACACAAGTAATGGGTGTCCGCTGAGGCTTGTGTCAGTTGAGAATTTCCCCTACGCAGGGTACTTACAAGGGTACTCACAGACACCTTTCCAGCGCCATAAAATCAACTTGCCCCCCGGCCAGCTTCCAACATGAATCTTTTGAGCAGTACCCTTACCACCCTCCCCGAGACACGGTATGTAGGGTTCATGCTGGTTTTCAGCCATGAAACTCAAGGATTTTCAAGGACTTCCAAGGACCCACGACTATTTATTTCAAGGACTCAGCAACACAGCATTTTAATAAAGAAACATTTTTTACATCTTACGTATCTAGCATGTACTGCACAAGAGACTTTTAACGTAAAAAATAAACCTCTCTTGAGGGCCGTTTATCAATAACGAGTTGCTAGTAAGAGCGGCAACTGCGATACCAACACATTTCTGTCGTTTCTACCCACAGTTGCACCTCACATCTGTCCTGCATCTGCAAGCTTAGCTGTTAAAAGCATCGTGGAACTTGACCTCATATTTATTTTATTATAAGCTGATGGATCTCACATCTGCCCGTACCAAAAGCAGACCTTTCATTCAACTCTGGCCGCTTTAGACACGCCGTCGGCTGCGGTTTCGGTGCGAAACAGGCTAGGCCTAGCAACGACTACGGTGGCCAAGCAGCACCGTAGTCTGGCGCCAGATGCGCCTGCGCGTGGCATCATTTCGAAAAGATTGGCACCTGAGCCAGCATGCTCAGTCTTTGCTCGAAAGCATTTTAATAAGAAAGCTATTTCGACTTTTCTGGTGCGAACTTTACGTATGTATAGCGAGCCAAGCGGTGCTCGATCACAGTTGCCTGCATGAAGGAAAATTTCCTGCATGGCGGCACAGATGCTGAAGCCCTTATAACAGCTTTTTTATGGTGGACAGAAAATTTTACAGAATGGCTTTAGGTGAATCCTACGTTGCGTTATTGGAGTGACGCAAGCGTGCTTGCTGTGTGCCGGTGAACTGCTTGCATTGCAACTGTGTAGGCTCCTTACGATTACAGCGCACCAGGTCCCATGCCCAAACCGCGTTCGCACTGTCACTTTTCGCTTCGCGCCCAAACCTTGCTTTTGGGGCAGCTTACGGGGTGATGGAAGCCATGTGCAGTGTCGGGCGGAGACAGTGGGGCTTCGTCTACATTTACGCAGAGCTCTTGTTGAAGGGACGGCGATCAAAGCCGCAGAGGTGGGATTCCGGTAAAGTTATCTCCAACAAGATAATTTGTAAAAAAAAAATTAAAGGATCCTAGCGTTTTTCCACGGCCATCTTTCTCACCAAACCAAAATTCAAGGGCTTTCAAGGACCCCACGAAAATTCCCGGACCCTCAATTCAAGGGTTTTGAAGGTTTTCAAGAACCCGCATGTACCCTGCGTATGAAAATATGCAAGACCCCCTAAGCTGCCCATTCACAACCCACCAAAAGCCTCGTGGGAAAACTGCCTTCCCCTAACAACCAAGAGCTTGCCAAACATGTGGTTGTTGTTAGTGGCTATTTATAAATAAAAATAAACAACAATGGAAGGAAAAGACATTCCTAGCCGCGGCATCTGCCATCGAAACCTGAAGCACCTTAGCTGTGGCTAGTGGGAATAAAAAGACAGGGAGAGGACAGGAAAAGGGAAGGGAAAGAAAGGGGAGAGCAATAGTAGGAAAGGATTTAACTCACCTTTTCGACATCGCCTTTGTACCTCACATTACATATCTTAAGGTCCTTAGAAAAGTACCTTCAAAAACACATCTAATCGTGGCTTCTCGCTAGCATGATGTAAAATTAAGATTTTGGTCTATGGTGACGACATTGCCCTCTTTTGTTCTGATAAAAAGAGTGATAAAAAAAAGCAGGCTTGAATGGGTTGGGAGCACTTCATGCAGTACAAATTTGCAACATTTTCGTTTGCGATGCTGCGCTGTGACACTGTTGCAAATGTTGCATCTTGCGAGGAAGAAGGTACATGCGCTACACAGATGGTTTATTGTGGTCTAAGGTCTCAAAGCGACTCAGGATATAAGGGACAACGTAGTGAAGCGCTCCGGAAATTTCGACCAACTGGTGTTCTTTAATATGCACTGACATCGCACAGTACACGAACCTCTAGCATTTCGCCTCCACTGAAATGCGACCGCCGTGGCCGGGATAAAACTCATGTCTTTTGTGTAGGCAGCCAAGCGTCGTCACCAATGAGCCACTGCGGCTGGCTGTGTCACAAAAATTGTTCTCGCACAAGTGAGATATTGGTTTTTGTTCAGAGAAATGCCAGAATTTCATGCCATGAAAAAAAAACAGCTTTTTTTTTCATTTTAGCCTACGTTGTTCTCTTAACACACTTTAAGAGGGCACTGCACTAGCAGTGGGTTCTGGAACAATTGCGCACGGGTGGAAGTTGATGAAGATGACAGCATGCAATACAAGGCGCGAGAGCTTGGCAGTTAAACTCGAGGGATGATCAGTTGCGATGATAGCGTAGTGCTCTCGTGCAGCGGCCAGCAAAGCTGATCTGTTCACACCTCCGCGGGTTCAAAATGCATTTGCAGTATTTATTTCATTTCTGCGGGTCTACCTGGCTTGAGACACTCAAACAAACAAGTTTTTTTTCAAGATTAGAAGCCTTAGTGCTAGCGCACTAATAAGAGTGCACTGAAGCTTTGTCATACTCACTGAAACTGTACTGACCTTCTGCAAAAATGGCCACGAGAAATTAGGGGAGTTGATCTACACGCAGAGCCGACGCACTTGTGGGTGGCTGCACGGAGACCTGCTAGGCACACACGCACTGTGCACTTGCGTGCCGAGCACCACCCCATGTCAGGCGTCAGAAAGGGGCACCCATCTCCATGTGCCTCGTGCTACTCCTCCTCGTGCTCGCGGCATAGTGCTTGATTAGCAAATTTCAGGCGGAGAAGAGCAACTCATCATATCGAAGTCAAGGGAGCTGTGCATCCTTCAGCTGATGCATGCCGCCTTGCCGGTTCAAGCATGTGCACACTGCAGGCAGCGCGGGCGCATGCACCTAGCAAGTACAGATCAGGGCACTGAGCTCATGCCTGCTCGTGTATGCTTCTGAACACATGCACATGCAGGCACACGGCACGTACACCTAGGAAGCATTTATGAAGCTGGGCTTTGCCTATGCGTGCGCCGCGCTGCCATCCCAGAGGATGTCAACTGAACTGAAACAACGCAAAGCAAGTGTTCCAAAAGCATTGCTTGCATGAGACGAATATTCCGAGGTTTCGAATACCAAGCCAAACGCTCGGATTGAATCGATTATCGAATACTTTACTATTCGACCAAATATTCAAAATTATCAAATATTCCCACAGTTCTAATGCTGAGCCCTTCGAAATTCCCATGAAACTAAGTCAGTACAATTAAACCAGGATATAACTAACATCTCATGGGATGTTAACTAATATCCCATTAAAAATCCTCGTGATCACAATTTTTTGCAGGATGACTTAAATGCTATTTCTGATTGGTGCACAAGGTGGCAAATGCAAACAAATATTGACAAAACGAAAGCACTCACGTTCACTAAAAAGAGACAGGTTGCACTTCATACGTACTTCATTAGAGGTGATGCCATTGAACATGTATCATCCACTAAATATCTAGGAGTTCATTTATCTTCCGATCTCACTTGGAATGTTCATATTGAGTACATTATTAACAAGGCTGCTAAAACATTAGGTTTCCTGAAACGTAACCTGCATCAAGCAAACCAACAAACAAAACTTCTAGCCTATACATCCCTTGTCAGGTCCCAACTCGAATACGCTTCTATCATCTGGCACCCTCATCAAACTTATCTGGTAAACTCCATTGAATCACTTCAGAATAAAGTAGCCAGGTTTATTGCCCACGATTATTCATTTTGGACCAGTGTAAATAGCCTTAAGCAACAATTAAACTTATTGCCCCTCCAAATTAGAAGAAGAAATGCCCGCCTATCGTTTATGCACAATCTATATCATGGTGCATCAGAATTTCAAGAATTGTTTCTGCATCCTGCTGCCCACATATCTTCTCGTTTCGACCACCCATTTAAAATCAGCCCCATATTCGTGCGCACAAATTTGTTCAAATATTCACCTCTTTTACTTGGCATTTCACAATGGAACAGTTTGCCTGCAGATGTCGCCTCCATATCTAATCATGCATCTTTCCTCAAGGGTTTAGAAGATATCTT
This sequence comes from Amblyomma mixtum, assembly GCF_055824585.1. Classification (NCBI taxonomy): domain Eukaryota; kingdom Metazoa; phylum Arthropoda; class Arachnida; order Ixodida; family Ixodidae; genus Amblyomma; species Amblyomma mixtum. The sequence goes on from NC_143014.1 coordinate 290,344,587, forward strand.
ATGTTAGGCTGTTTTGATTGCCTTCTTGTTATTGATGGTTTTAGATTACTTATCTCGCTTTTTTTCCCTTCATGTACTGGGCTGTATTCATTGCTGTATTGCGCTCCCTGCCCGGTATTGCGCGTGCTTATAGCTAACTCTGTTATGGCCTTGTGTAATCATTCCAAAATATATATCTATTGTATAAATACACAGGTTCCAAATTATTTTATTTCTCCCTACACTTTTTTCCTTTTCTATAGTTCTATGGTTATCTTGTAAGTGCGTTTTTACTTGTGTGCATATATAACCACCCAAGCAACCACAGATATCCGTCGGACGTACGAGCTAGATCCGAACGTCCTTTGCCTAGATCGGACGTCCATCGGACGTACGAACACAATCCGATTTCGGATGTCCGTATTCGTACATCCGCCGGACGTACGGACAGTGTCCACTTTTGTACATCCGCATGAGAGACGAGGTGTACGTCCGAAGGATGTAAGCCGAGTATTTTCCCAGGCCATGAGTATGGACGTTTTTTATTTCACAGAAAACTCGCGTCTTTCGTGTATGTATACTGTTTTATTTGCATCAGTTGGAGGGCTTGACGCGAAGATGTTTGTAAATTGGTGCGATTCCACTCCTTCCTGCAGTGCAAGAGCCGCCAACGAGCTTTTATCGAAGAGAAGCAGGTGTTGCAGAATTTTGCAAGAACTCAATAACTAGTTTTATATTTATAAAACTTCTCCAAATTAGTGGAGTTGTGCGACATGTCCACCGTTTTGCTAGCTAAACTTGCCATTGAAACCACTCGTAAGTATCAAAACTCCCGTGCATTCTGCTATCACCATCATCATAGATGTCAGTTCGCGGCCAGTCCAATCCAATCCATCAGTACGGCTCCGTAGCGCTGTTTTGATTTGTCGCATAGTGTTGTCGCGCAGAGCTTTATAGCTCTGTTATTATAATGTGTGGCTTTGTTCGGTCTGTGGACGAAAGTAGTATGTAACTAAGCAATTCGAAAGATACGGGAAGCTCCTGAAGCTCTTCTGGAACACTGGAATCCCGTACTGCGTCGACCTTGGTTTAAAGAAGGCTTAGTGCACATGTGATTGCCTACGAAGGTATGTATCCAGTACACTTCTTGGAACTTGCTTCTAGGACAATGCAGCATGCATGCTCATATAAAATTCGTTCACAGGACAGTGGGAGCAGTAAGCGCGAGGAGATGGCTTCCACAAGTGTGTGCTGTTCTCACACTTTCGGGAGCCCTCGACTCGCGCGGCTAATTCCCACTCCTCTTCAAAGTTGCGGGACGGAGTATTTTCGCATCTTGTTAATATTTAAGGCATCGCTAGGTTCTCTGTGCCTATATAAAGAGTGGCAACGTCCGAAAGGCAGACCATAGGAAGCACGTGTAGTTCGCAGTGGTTCGCAACGGAAGCTTTGCGGCTTTCTGTGCACAGTCGCGTACAGTGCTGCGCAGGTTAGTGCGCTAAGGCCCATGAGAACAAATAAAGAACATATACATTGTCAAATATGGTGTGGAAAGTGAGAGCAGTTATTGTCTTGTACTTATTGAGAGAGAGAGAGAGGGAAAGGCAGGGATGCCTTTCCCTAAGTGCATTGTCTGTTATACTTGCAGCATTAAACACTTCTATTAATTGGTTCCAATGTTTTTACTTGGGCTGCTGCATTGTGCCATTTGTTTTACATGACTGATGTTTGCCGCGTTCTTTTTATTTCAGAAATACTGTGGGTGGGAAGATTACGGATGTGTGTCCCAAGCTTGCCACATTTGAAGAGTCACATTTAAGAAATTTTCCGAATATAACCCATTGCTCTGCTGATGTATCATCAACCACAATAAAATATGCCTGCTATGCATCAAACTGTTTTTTGTTTTATTGCATCGCGCGGAGTGAAAAAAGCACGCATGCACCATATATGCGAATATTCGAGAAAGATCCGCCAATGGACGTACTCAACTGGACGTCCGTCGGCCGGCGAACCGTATACCTTTGGCCACCTTTCGGACGGCCGACGGACGTCTACCGGCTGTTTGCGGATGTTCAGCGGACGTACAGAACATCCGAAACAGACCTCTGTCGGCCGTCCGAAGGATATCGGTGGTTGCTTGGCAGTTTTGAATTGTATCCCCCCCCCCCTATGTAATGCCCGAAAGGGCCCTTAGGGTAAATAAATGAAATGAAATGAAATGAACACATGCCGCTGGTGCACTCGCGTGCGAACCCAAGAAACCATCACATCAGCTCTGCACAGTGCTTGAGAAAATTTCAAATGCCACAGCATGCTTCGTTATGTTTTGGCCACAGCTGTACATGTGACATCCAAGGTTTGTTGACCTTGTGTGTGCCTAGCCCACTCATGCATGTGAGCAGAAAACACTGGCCCCACATGTGGAACAAGGGGCTGCGCACCTTGATGCCTTCGTGAACTGCAGCCAGGTACCGCTTGCCACCCAGCTTGCAATGGCTGGACCGGAAGGCCAGGACAAAGTTCCACACCTTCTCCAGGTGAACCTGCAACAGGAGCCATGAGTCAAAAGGCACGCAATTCCCAACAGTCAAGCTATGCTCTTAGACAAGTCAACCTATCATCACCACCAGCCGAGTCACAAAAGGCCTCTTCCACTGATACACAGTCACCCATCATTTCCCACCCGTGACAATCCCATACAGCACACTTCTTACTTTTCCCACTCAGGGGTGGAAGCAGGCTCCAGCTTTTTGGAGCAGGCACAGGAGCAGCAAGTCTTATTTTGGAGAAGCTTTGGAGCAGCAAAAGTCTTATTTTGGAGCAGCTTTGGAGCAGCAAGTCTTATTTTGGAGCACTTTTGGAGCAGACTGGTGTGCAGAGTGTGCAACCAGGCGATCAGCAAGAACTATTCGACATCAGAGGCGCCTTACCTATGATGAACATTTTCAGCAGTTGAATGAGTAGTTGCTTGTGTGTACTTTGTTTAGGCCCGAAGGAAGGATGGTGTAATGGTATTTGTTGTGTTCAGTGGTTTTTACAGCACCCTGGGTGCAACACCAGCGCCCCCAAAGAGATGTATATGGTGAACGCTGAATAAACAACCCCCGTTGTTGCTGCACTCTCAACGTGAGTGGTGTGCATAAATTATACAAACCAGACTGTCCATAATCAATGACAATGAGACCAGTTTAAACCTCCTATCAAAGAAGACAAGCGCAGTGTATCTGCTAACACCTGGTAACACTAATGAAAAAAAAAACACTCTGCCACATACACAACCTCCCATGCTGAGGCACACCATGGTCCTTTGGATTCTTGCAGCACTGCACCACCTGCACCTCACTGCATGCACTATTACGCAAAAGCAAACAGCAAAATGGACAGCTGTGAATGCGAAACTGAGGCAAATTTCGTACCCTGCCCTACCTGCAGCCTTTTTACGGCACACACTAAGTTGGCATTGAGGGCCTCTGCCAACAACTATCCCACGGCTTGCAAGGCTTATATTCAGGCAGAGGGAAGTCCCATGAAAACAGTCGTCCAGAGAAACCCACCTGGGAGACTTTGTACTCAGCCAGCCAGCAGACCCACAGGCGGCCAGCTGCAGCTGGTCTCTGGCCACACATGGATGCCTCCACCACCACGGCTGGCCAGCGGCGTGCAGAGCCCAGCTGGGCCCACACCAGGGCACCGACCTGCACGCAAAGGTTGCTCACTAGGGGCCTCTGCAGGCATGCTCTATCACTTCCACTCTACTGAAGATAAACCTTTCCCCTGGGCTGACTGATTCATGACTTTTTGCCATCTTTGGCAGTACAAAACGGTGAGGATCAGGCAGAGACAGACACAAGGCTGGTACTGCATTTTCAGTTACGCTTTGTTTCATGCATTTATGTATGCTCTCTGACCTACCGTAAAATTCCGAACAAGCGCCCCCACCCATGCAAGGGCCCCCCCCTAAAATCACTGCCAATTTCACATTTCCGTGCCGTTCCGGGAAAGCGCCCCCTCCCCCGGCCGTTATCACGCACCGCACCCAAGCAACACTGGTCTACCCCGTCCAGTCCAAGAATCCAGTCCAATCCAATCCTGCTTTTCAAGCCATTCGCATGCTTGTTCCCATCCATGCTCGTTCCCATGTGTCGTTCGCACCCGCGAACGACACATGGGACCCACATGGGGCCCAAACGTCGATGACGTGCGCCGCTTACTGGTACTGGACCAGGCGCCCATCCATAAAACAGAAGCTGCCAAGAATGCTTTCGAGGAGCGCGATACCGATGTGCTCTATGTGCCTGCGGGGTGCACTAGCATCCTGCAGCCGGCTGACGTTTATTGGAACAAGCCTTTCAAGTCCACCCTACGGCGTTTGTGGGAAGAATATATGCACGAAGAAAAGAGGACGCCCAAAGGAAACCTGAAGAAGCCGTCGCGCCAGCATGTTCTTGATTTTGTTGCCGAGGCATGGGCTGCTGTACCTGAGGAGACTGTGGCACGCTCCTTCAAGGGATGCGGAATTACTAACACACTCGATGGCTCGGAGGACGGCGACCTGCATGGCCGATTGGCAGACGTTGGAGCCGTGGCACCAGAAGACCGGGGTGCGCTTCGAGCGGAATGTTGTGAACTTTTTTTTGCGACTGACTCGGATGATTCTTTTGATGGTTTCGAGAGTAATTGACCTAGCAATCTTTCACTCAATAAAGTTCATGTTGCTGGAGCTAAATAAAATTTTAAACCCATGTGCACTGCGTTTTTTTTTTTCCTGGCGGAAAAATGTCGCCGCCATCTTGAATTTCGGCGCTGTTCCGGGATAGCGCCCCCCCCCCCTACTTTGCCAGTGATTTCGACTTGCTGGTGAGGGGGCGCTTGCTCGGAATTTTAGGGTACCTTTATGCAGGTCTACTGAGTCATAACAAAATGTTATAACTGTAATGAACATCAAAAGGAAACAGTGCCAGGGAACAGATAGTAAAAAAAAAATATGGGAAGATCATACATCTGAAATGACAATTTTGCAAAGCAGTTCAATTACCCTCAATAATTACTTTGATGCTTTTACCCAAACTCTCTGTGACTCGGCATTTATGATTGTGCATGCAACTTTTTGAACTTTTTCTTGAAGCATCTAGAGCTGTTTTCACAAAGTCAGTGATGCTGCAACATTTGGAATACCTGCTCGACAGAATGGTAGGACAATTTTGTGCCTAAAAAAAAAGAATCACTTCTGCACGCCTAGCAAGTGTGGTCTGCTGCTGCAACTTTTTTCTTCTCTCATGCGGCAGAATTTTTTAGTTTTTTAAAAACATTGTAGCTGATTTTTCGGTGCAGTGCTGCTCCGGATAATAAAAAAAATAATTAACTGGGCATAAATGTGTTTTTTTTTAAAGAATAGGCCTTAAATTGCATGAGCATGAAAGTGCAGGCTGCGCGTGAATTTAAAAAATTTTTGAAATCATTCATGTTATTTTGTTAAATAGGGGATTGGAAATACTGTCAAACCTCATTATAGCAAACACACAAAAAAACCGTAAGGGTTTGATGTAGCCGAAATTCATGATATAAAATTTCATCAAAAACGCGCACAAGAGCAGAGCAGTTTAGTTAGTGAAGGGATCACAACACAGACGATGTTACTAAAGAAACAGGGATACATTTTCGCAAATTTTAGAGCCGTTTCTGAAGGTTCTCGTGGCAATTCCGTAGGCCGTGAAAGGACCGGGCACCAGTTAGGTTGTCTTCCCACATAACAATGCTATTTGGTCAAGAACCAGCTACAGTGGCTTCCTCGCTTCACAACTGCATTGCAAGAACAATGTTATGTCAAAAGCGAAAGCTATCGACATTTTCACCACTCCTGCAACAGCCAATATGAGTGCAGGATGGTTACTGCAATGGCACCACAACAGCCCACTCCGCTGCTTCCGGGCTACTGCCGACAGATACAAGAGGAGCAACACATGCTGACTGCCTAGCTACCAACCCTCCACATCGCTTTATCTTCTCTGGTGCTGTTGGCAAGTGCGTGATCTGAACACCAGCATGAGATTAAAGCATGAACACTTGCACGAATGTTTGCCGCACCACCGCCAGTCACGTGTGTAGAGTGGCGAAGCCTGCCACCTGCCATCCGAGTGGGTGCCACTTATTGCTGGGGAGTTCAATACACAGTGGACTCTCTTTAAACAGAACCTCAAGGGACCAGAAAAATATGTTCCATTTAACAGGTGTTCCATTTAGACAGAGAATAGAGATTTAGCACAGACAGCGTTTAGCATCATTTTTAGCATTAGCATCATTTACCATACTTTAGCATAACTTTATAGCACAAAAGTAAGCAGTGAATAATTTTTGTTTCCAAAGTACTACTGGAATTAAAAAAAAGAAATGGTCAAAAATTCAATCCCTCATTCCACCTGTTAAAATTATCTCAGGCAAGCTTAACATTTCTCCCCCTTCATTCATCAAGCATTCCACTGCTCGAAGGACCCGCCATACAAGGGAGCACTCCTTACAGCCTCTTTTTGCTAAAACGAACTCATTTAAGCACAGTTTCTTCCCTCAAACAATAGCAGATTGGAACGCACTCCCTGATTCGATTTTTAACTCTCCTGATGTAGAACAGGCACTAAAAACATTTTTGCTTCAGTAAAAAGGAAGTGACTCTCCTGTATTCAATTTTAAGCATGTATTTCTCTTTTTCGTTGCTATGTTATCTTTTAAGTTCCATTTTTGCTGTGTGTCACATGAAATGTTTTCACGTGGTGTTGTAATTTGTGTTATCTTATGCCCCTCCTGCTTGGGCCAACGCTGGCCTGCAGTATTTTGAAATAAAATAAATAAAAATAAATAAATAATATACAGTGAGAATGGTGATATATTCAGCAATTAAGATTGTTCACTAGGGACCTCTCGATACTGCAGGCATGCTGTGCCAGTTCCACTGTGCCGAAGTTTTGAACCTTCCTCTCATCCAAACTTTTTCATCATCTGGACTGCTGATTCTGCCTGCGCAAACGTTACAGTAGGGTCAGGGTAGGGTTTTCGGGCCCATCTTCCTCCTCTTCCATCTTCACTTTCCTCGTGGCAAACATCCGCTACAATGCTTTGCACAGTATTCTCTGGGCATGTTGCCACATCACTGTCAATCGTAACACAGTCATCCAATTGCATTCCCAGTGCATTACAATTCTCCAGAAGCAGATCGCCCCTGGCCGCATCGTGGACATCGGGCTCATCCTGCTCGCACGGTTTTTCAGCAATTATGGTGAACGACACATGCCTGAAGCAGTTTGCAATAGTTGTTGCACTGATCTGTCTCCAAGCATCATCAAGCAGTTAGAACGCGCGCAGTACATCAACCTTACACTCCTTCCCTTGGTCCATGCACAACAGCATCCTCCGAAGATTTTTGCACAAGTGCGCCTTTCTAACGCTTGGATCACACCCTGATCCATGGGCTGCAGCAGTGCTGTAGCGTTCGCTGGAAGAAATTCAAGCATTATGAACTTCAGACCCATCACTGTTCCGTGTCCAGGAAGGAACAAAACTTTCCTACTCTTTCGTGAGAAGTGCACAACCTCACAATGAATCCATTCACTGAAGATGGCTTGTGTCATCCATGCCTTGCCAATGGCTTGATAAGAAACGGGCAAGGTCCTGAAGTTTTTGAAACGAGGATGCTTCGATTTTCCTATCACTAGCGGCTTCAATTTTCGCTTCCCGTCATGCTTACACCAACAAGAACTGTCAGCTTCCCCCTGGTGCACTGCTCTTATTTGAATGAGAGAGATTTTGAGGGAAGCATCTTGAAGAACAGGGCCATTTCATCTACATTGTAGATGTTCTCTGGAGTACTCCTGCAGAATTTCTGGGAGCTTTCTTGCTCGCCAGTCTCCAAATGACGGCGAGTCGGCAGTGGCAGCTTTCCCTGAAACGGCACATTGATGGGAATGTTTCCACTCCAGGCTCTCCATAGCCAAAGCAACAGGCACTTTTCCAAATCTTCATGGTTAGCCACTTGAAGTCTTTTTCTGTCTGGACCAAAACGTGATCCCGCAGCTTCTTGTACTGAAGTATTCTCGTCAGGCTGCTCCTGGGGACAGCGTACTTTGTCGCAAAAGCTGTTTTCATAAAGTGACCACTCTTGAAGTCTTTGATGATTTCCATCTTCCTTTCCAACGCAAGTGCATTGTGCAGTCACTTCTATGCTGCCATTGGAAATGCTTACCGACTTTGCAAGTGTCACATACTGCACAACTCAACAAAGGATTAAGCCTAATGCGACTGCAAGCAAGTGATGCGATGCCGGTGCGGTGTGCAAGAAAAGTCAGAAAACCAGAAAAAAACCGGCAACGGAAACTAAGGGACAGTGATGCACACCACTACGCCACTGCACTTAACCAATTAGTTGCGGTTTCCAGTCTGCTTTGAGTTCCATTAATGCGGTGATCAGAAAATGTGAGTCCCGATTTACAAGATTTTATTTACATTGCTCTAACACAAAACCAACCAAGTGCTCGAGTTTGTTCTGGTTAAGCGGCTGTTTCGTTTAAACAATTTTCATTTATCAAGATTCTACTGTATCCGTTTTAGGGTCAACCGTGTTCGATATATCAAGTGAAAATACATGTGTATGTGTTTAAGAGAATATTCATGAAAAATTTGATATAGCCAACAAATCATTATATCCGTGTTCGTTATATCGAGGTCTGACTGCATACACACAAATTTTGAATTTGCTCAATAGCAATACATAATGCATGTCTGAAAGGGCTAAGAATGCTTAGCTAAAACCTGAGGGTTCACACATACAACAAAATTTTTCTGAAGGGCGAGGTGGACGGAGGGGTGGGTGGTGGATGGCACTACTGGAGGGTGGAGGGAACTTAGGTGGAGTGAGGGTGGTGGTTCACTTCAGCCCCATGGCCAATAACGGCAACTTTTTTGATGCTCACAACGTACACAACAAATTTCCATGAGTTCTGTGACAGTGAACAGAATGTTTTGAGGTGGAGAATTACGTACATGTACCAATAAGAGATGGTGCTTCGGTGCAAGACATATAGCAAACAGTCTTCTTTCCAGCACTTCGAGTACTTCAACACAAATTATCACCAAACAGCCAGCAGTCATTCCAGTAAAAGCAGTCGAGAGCTTTTCTTATGAAGCACAGTACGTGCACACATGCAAAAATCGTTCTGATACTATGAACTATATTGAGGACAAGTGCTATCAAGACCAAGCAGAAAGCTGCTGCTGTGTGAAGGACAGTATCAGCCAGGTAGTCACCCTTGTCAGAATCGTATTCTCGTATTCTATGCAGTCACTGGATGCAAGATTCAGTGTGCATATCTGTGAGGGCACTAATGTTCAAGGCATAAGAATACTATATACATTATTTTCACATTTATTGTCATGTTACACTGCTTCACTAGATGCCTTAACACAACGCATTTCAGATGGGTTATCCACTGGCACCATTAACGGAGCCGTACTTGGACTTGGACTTCTAACGGCATGCTGCCAGCAAAATTGCAATGACTACAACGAGATGACTGCTTAAAGGTGCCATAAAACACTGCTTGAAGGGATGCCAGCTGTACTTCAGATGAATTCTTTAAGTCACACAGATGCTGACTCAAAAAGAATTACAGGGATTGTCACATAGGAACGGCAGTTATTCAAAGAACAGATTTCCAAATACAAGCAAACAAAATGCTGCCCTCAACTCAATTCTTGCAGTGCTTCTCATTCCCATTTCACTTTCCCAATGACATCACTGGGTGTGAGACCAATCAAACATGCCTCTCTGAGCTCATTGCAAAAGTTTGCACACCATGGTTACTTGTTTGCTGTAACTTGTTCTTGTCAAGGCTGGCAGCATTATTTCTATGGTTACAACAACCACATGGACACCCAGCTGGCCCAGCGATGTTTCATAACATTGATCAATGGCCTTCCCCGACTTATCTGAACTAGAGCGCGAGATAATACGATGGAGTGCCGACCTGCGCGAGATACTAGGTACATTTAGCATCGTGTAGCACTACTGCTTACCACGTACTGTGGCCCGCCCCTATTAACGCACTGATTGGTCACAGCGAGCAAGGTGGACACGCTATTGACGGGGACATGGCACCACCTGGTGCCCCCTGGGGGATCTGCATATGCGTGGTAGTGGCTCACGGCACATGGTAGCGGCAATGGGACGTGCTATGCTAAAAGTATCTACTTCTAGCATAGGGCGTACCGCTACCGCCACTGCGCACGCACTGACTGGCCCGAGGCGGCAGGCAGGCGCGCTGTTGGTGTTGTGCAGTGCTAAATGTGAAATAATTGACTTTACCTCTTGCGTACTTCTTTGAGACCGAAACGAATGCTTGTAGAATGCAATGGCTCGACCAGATCAATGACGCTAAGCCGTTCTCAGATACATAGACAGTAGCCATAATAGCTGTGTGCTAGGTCACAGATGTGTACAGAGAGGTGCAAAGTCATTCGATGCAAAATAATAGTCAGAGCCGCTAGTGGTGTTTTTTTTTGGAATTTACTTGCTCTGCAGTGTTTTTATGTAAGGCAAACATGTTGGCTTTCTTGATCTAATATAAAAAGGCAAAAACGTGACAACATCTACCTTCACTTGTTAACAAATATTTGCTGTTCGTCCAGTCATCAAGCTCCCATCCAATGATGTCATATCCATTGCTAAAAACCACCACTGTGTGGTGACGCCATCAGCGCCGCGATTGTTTTTGCAAACGAATTAAAATATTAACGACCAGAACATGCGCGGTACTACCGATGCTAATAGCATCACTATAACTCACTCTATGCAACCAAAAAGCAAAACAATGTACTGAAATTGAGTTTCATTGCACCTTTATTCACATAAAGGATGAGAGAATCGAAGTAACCATGGGTGCGTGAGTATCAAGATTGAAAGAACACTATCTACTGTCAAAACGTGAATGCCAAGATGGCACTCTGCCATGCATTCATAGCACAGTAAAAATAAGTTGCGCTGGTGCTCTGCATCTAACAATAAAGGCAAGGTTTTAGTAAAACAGCACCTGTCTCAAACAGAGTATTGCAAGCAGTAAGCACAGCAAAAGTAGCCTACGTACAACTGCTAGCCAACTTCTAAAGGAGTACTTTATTGCTGCATGCATACTGCAGGATATTGAGCATGATGCATACTCAACCACTGTTTCACATATCACCTAAATAGTGATAGGTCTCCCCAGGCAGCAGCCAGGTGCCATACCTTGGCAAAATCTTGAGTGCTCACTCATAAAAGTTTGGTCACCATACGGGCTCACTTAAACTCATACTCACAGAGGACTGGGCTCACTCGTATTCATGAACTCACCAAAGTCAGGATTAGAACTCACTTGAGCTCACTCAAACTCACTAGTCATCAGGGGTCAACCACTCATAACTCATTCAGACTCAAGACTCATGTCACCTTACTCATTTCAACTCACGACTCATTTGGTCTCACTCACTCATTTCGACTCACGACTCACCTCAGCTTACTCATTTCGACTCTCGACTCTTGCGGACTCACTCACTCATTTTGACTCGCGACTCATCTAGGCTCCCTCACTTCGCCTCCTGACTCATCTGGGCTCATTCGTTTCGTCTCACGACTTATCTGCGCTCACTCATTCGGGCTCACTCGTCCATTTCAACTCTTGACTCAGCCAGTCTCACCTTGACTCACGACACGTATAAACTCACACATCGGACAGCTGAATATGTTTTACACCCAACGGCCAATGTTACGCGCCTTAAGGAACATTTAAGTGTGACAACTACAGCACCGGTACTTGTACTTTTTTATGGTTTTGTGCTCTACAATTCACTAACGATTTCGGGCAACCTTTTAGATCATAGATTGGCACTGTTTTTGCTGTTTCAATATTTTTGCCTTTATCGGTGTTTTTTTTATGCTTTGCTGCCCTTGGTTCAGAATAAATACTAAGCCTTTAAATCGGACTGTTTCAGCCTTTAAACCATATATTAACCCTTCTCGAGAGCGACGACAGGGTTTGTACAGGCTATGAAGGCACAAATTCAAGGGTTTTTAAGGACTTTCAAGGCCCCCAAAAGTTTCTTTCAAGGACTCATTTCAATACTCAATTTAGTACCCTTATAGTAAAACAACTTTTTTAAAACACGCTGCAACAAATTTATTGAACACTAAGAAAAAGAAGTACTTACAGACTTGACTAGTTTAACACTAAACTAAGACAGGTCGTAACAAGCGTTCATGAAAGCTCCCGACACTTTGTGATTATTTCTTGCTTGATGTTTAGAAGTTCTTCCGTCTTGCTTTTTGCCGTTTTCCTAAGGCAATTTGACTTCACAATGTGCACGACGTCGCCTGTCTCTTCTGCTTTCTCAGCCAAGTTGTCTGCTGAAGCTGTCAGATCAGCAACGGTTGCTTCAAGTCTTGCTTTCTTTCACTTTAAGGTATCAATTTCTTCCTCAACGAGGTGCCTCTTTGACTCCTTCACTTCTTCACGTTGCTCCTTCTTCTGCGCCTCCAGATATGCATGATAACGATGCCTTGCAGCTGAAACGGAGGTCTTCAACTCCTTTGTTATAGGAATGTTAAGGATGCCACCTGCCTTATCAACGGTGTCACATATAACGCATTGTGAGACATACGACAGACTTTTCAGGTTTTCCACACAGACCTGCCAGTTGACACTAAATCCTCTTTCCACAGTTGCCTGGCCGTGGCTGAGCACAAGCAAAAGTTCGACTACTGTTCAGAGCTCAGCGTAGGATGAATTGAACTTTAGGAGTTCTAAGAAAAAAATGTCTAGCCTGTCAGAGCTCTTTTCAAACAATCGCAGCTTGTGCTTCTCCATCTGCAGCATTTCAGCGTACTCACAGAGAACAGAATCCCATTGGTGATCGCTCAACCTTTTGCAGCGATGAGGGCATTCAAAACATTCTTGAGTCCTGCTAGGCACTGGTCTGGCTTGGTGCACATTTGACGGGGATCCAATAAGGAAAGGCCTCTAACCAATGGGAATCTTAAAGGACTCTTCTCAAGAACCTTTTTACACACACTAACAAGGAACCACTTGCATTCCATTTTAAATGCAAACGTATCTTTTGCACTGACCTTGGAATTCTTCAAAATTTGTTCAGCTGCATAATCAATGTCCACTTTCTCAAGTGCTGTGTGATCGTTCACGTCTTCAATGTTGATTTTCAACAGGCCTGTAGTCCCGACTGATGTAGAGAGAACTGAACACTTCACAAACTTTGTGAGAAGCTTCCTGACAATTGTTTCGAGGTCTCTTGCCAGAAAAAACACAAGTGGTTGGTCTGCCTGATAGTCCGTCAGGAAAGGTTTCAGAATCAGTGCAATCCCAAGGGCAAAGTTCAGTTTTGCGGGGACTAGTGGGTCACTGGAGACACTGAGCAAGTTTTGAAAGGAGGCACATTTCGGCTGGTTCACTTCTTTCTTTCTTGCAGACTCAATGTAAATTCTCACACCAGGCCACAGTGCAAGGGCTCATTCAATTACCGGAACATTTTCAACCCAGCGATGGGCGACGTACTTAAAGGCCTACTTGACCGAAAGTTTACTTCGGCTAATTTTGCGGTGGATAAAGTGGGCATGTTATGAACAATATTTATATTTAATATTAGGGCTGTGAAGCGTCTAAAATTTTAGCTAGAAGCGTTCAAAAACCTCTGTAGCAGACGACGCAGTCCCCTAGCGGTGTGCTGGGCAACTAACAAACCTGACCGGAAATGACGCACAATTGAGACACCGGCATTGCCAGTTTCAGGCATTCAGAAGTGAGTGCGCACTCCTTGTAACCTCTTCTTCTGGCGCGTTTCTGGCTGTTTTCACCGCGAAGCTCGATGGTCTCCGAGAAAAATAAACTGCTAGCATCATGTTGACGAAGTGCGTGGCCACGGAAAGGAATACGAGGAATGCGGAAAGCACCATGTATACCTCTCAGCCACTGCCCATCACCCCCGATCTCGAAAGCTGGTGTCAGCTGTCTGGTGCTCAGGTTTTAAGGTAAATTCTCCTCTCTTCTTCAAAAAAGATAATGGTGGGTGACTGATGCTTTTGCCTCGCGCTAACCCCTTTTCTGGGTTGGGCATTGTCAGTAGACCTGTCCCTGTCTACATCATGCAGCAGAGCACGTACGTGTTTCTTGCCCGATCGGCAAAGCATGCCACGAACCGAGAGGGTAATAATTCGTAGAAGAAAGGATTTGAGGTGTGTCTAATCGGGAGAATGAAGAGGACGGGGGACCACTTGTCACAAGCTAGCTTAGCCGGTTCAGAAGCTAAAGTGGATGGTTTTGCTCATCGAGCAGCGCCCTTTTGACATGTAACAAGTGAAGGCGGGCTAGTTGGTGGTTGACAATGGAGGGCATATTGCAACCGCTCAAGACAACGAGGGACGAAGAGAGGAAAGCACAGAACAAGACGCAGATCTGTATCTTGTCCTATGCTTTCCTCTCTTCGTCCCTCGTCATTTTGCGCGGTTGCAGTATACACTCCATTGCCCTTTTGACGGCACGTTGTTTACACCAGGTAGAAGTCTAAGGGGAGGTCTGCTTCGTCTGAAAAGGAATCAACATATGCACGCGTTTACTGCACGTACAGCTCTGCCCAATGCGCAATAATGCCGTCGTGCGCCGAGTGTATCCGCTGTCTCGGAAGATTTGCAGGCCGAGCTGAGAATCCTGGAAGGCTGCATGAGCGTTACTGAAAATGTCGAATTTCTTACTGCCTCACGCCGTTCATACTTGAGGTCGATTACAGGAAGCTTCAGCGTTACCATTCGAGGCTCGTCTCCAAGACCTCAGAGAACTGAACGCATGTTATTTGAATGATAATATTTTCAAAGAAAGACAACACGTAATTTTGATTATATGTTCTTCATTATTACTCAGTCGGTACAGACACACTGCCTATGGTAATTTGCGCGGCGGGTGTAAACGGTCGACTGGGGTCCGGCAACCACACGTCGTTCTGCCCAGCTGTGTGGTTTGAAAAGATTAGAAAAACTTTTCTGTCCCTGCAGTAACTGGCTGTGAGTGATTCTAGGTAAATACAGTAATGAACGCAGCGCATGAGTTTTTGTTCATTTGAATCGGCATGTATTTCGCAACGCGCAGTGGCTGGCCCGACCGAGGCGCGCAAAGATGAACCAGCCCACCATCGGCACCGCATTGATGCCACGGTCCTCGAAGAGAAAAATATATATATTTATTTTGCAACACAAATTTTGCTTCTGGCATATTCTTTCGCTTAACGCAGCGCTTGATTCTCTTGAGCTCCCTTTTTAGACATCTAGCTATTTTTATTGATTTACCTCGTGTTCACAGCACCTGTTACAAATTTCTATACGCAGGCAGGCATATCTTTCGACGGGGAGAAAAATTAGAAGGAAAAGGAGAAAGCAGGTCATTTTTTTTATCATGACAACAACCATATTGCACGCACAGCAGAGCGCACATGTGCTGGTGGCACGTGCGTGCCCGCTCAAAAAAGCCGACTTGATAATACAAGCACTTCTACTTGGCCTAAATTTGAATATGCTTCCTTTCTCCGCTATGTCCGAACTTTGCGCAAGCTGTAATCGAATATTGCCAGGCAAACAACGCTCACTAGCATTGCGGCGCGATCATCTTCGCTGAGGTTGAGCGAGGAGTTTTCTAGTCTACTACAGCAAATAAAACACGTTTAAAACTTTTTCTAGGGTCTTTCATCCGTTTTAAGATGTGTATTTTCACATATAACCAGTATTTATCGCTCAAAGTGCTGCACGCGCTACAGGTACCAGCGCTTTGCTCGCGCCGCATTGAGCAGACGCTCCGAACCTGTCAGGCCTCCAGTCTCAAACATCCGTCACTTCCGGCGGGCGGCAATGGCGCCCGTTTCTCCAGTTTCGGTATTGAAAACTCCGATTTTTGTGTGCCTTTGACATTGTAACTGCTTGAAACTGGAGCGTAATGTTTTGTGGGTAACATGATACGGGGGTGTACTATGAAAAAACAACCTTTTTATGGTTTGAAAAACTTCGGTCAAGTAGGCCTTTAAGGGGAAATGTAGCCTGACCAGTCACCGCTACGAAGTCTTCTCGCCTCGCCGGGGAATCTTCAAACAATGCACTTAGACTAGACAACAGAATGTCCACTCCCCACTTGCTGGCAGTTACACCCGCCCTGTAGGCATTGTGCACAACGTGCACACCGCAAGTGCCTAAATCTAGGCATTGTACTTGATAGCAGGTGCTCCTGAAAGCTTCTGAAAAATTTCAACTTGACATTCAGTCCGTCCATGGATACTTGTAGGATCTTAACAAGTGGTAATGACTCCAGTGCCTTCAACAATTTATCCTCGATGTCATCTGCCATGGCGTGGCCCATAAAAACGGATGTGAAGTACCTTGTTGTTATATTTTGAGATGCATCCCAGTACCTGACATGTATATATCCATCTGCTTCTGATGGAGGTAATCATTTGCGGATTCATCAAACAGAACGACGTAATACTCGCACTTATCTATCGCCCGATGAATGGATGATAGAAAGAATGGTCCAAGACCATGACACGCCAGGTACGCGCACTTTTTCTCTCCACATGTGAAGACCTTCGCAACTTCACTGTCGGGAAACATTCTCTTGAACAGATCGCTTGTGTGGGTGGATGAGCTGTACAAGTAATGACATATGACAACTTTCAAAGCCCACAATATTTCCGCTTCTGTCACTAAATCGTGAGCCTTGCTTGCGGTATTCAAATTCGAGGACTGCGGTTCGACCACACGAACGGATTCGCCACACTCGCGTGATGTCACGTAGTTCAACATGGAGTTACCTGCTGCGTTCTTCATGCTCGCACTGTGTTTCAAACTCCTCTTGTGGCTCTTCAGCGCAGACTCTCCCATCGATGAGATGTCAAACACTTTTCCGCACGGTCTGCATCAAGCACGATGCGAACTCCTGATGTCCGGCGCAACCCAGTCTTTGTACTCGTCATGGCTAAGCCACGATCACTGGAAATTGCACTTCTCGGGCATTGCGCACGCACACAATTACGTCCACATCAAGCGCGTGCCGCAATACACGTGCTCTGAATAATCCAACGGGAGGCGATTAACAAGCGGTATGAGGACGGCAACTATAAAAAGTGCGCGACCGCAGCGAACAAAAGAACACAACCCGACAATATGACAACATGGAGGACGAACGCCTGAACCGGACTGGATTTTCTTGGCTTGGATCGGGAGGCAACCCTCGCTTTCAATGTGGCCAGTTGATCAATGGGCAATTGCTGAACGGCGCCAATGACTATCATCACGAAATTCAAGGGTTTTCCAGGCACCACTAAATATTTCAAGGTTTTCAAGGCCTTGAAAATCACATTTTCAAATTCAAGGGTTTTTAAGGTTTTCAAGGACCCGTGCGAACCCTGGACGAGAGCTTCCCGTAATGACTTTGTTTGTTTAGAACTGCTACGTTACTATTATTTACGTTACTGCTGTATACAGTTGTAATAAACAAATTTCCTATTCTTCTCTGCAACCCATTCTCCCTTATTATCCCCTAATGGATTCCATCTGGAGTACACTGTTTAGCCGCATTGTCAGGGTAGCATCCTCTACCATTTTCTTAATCAGCACTACGTGGACGTGAGCAAAAATTGTGTCATCTAGGGTGTTATCTGCCCACCAAACACCTTGGGTACAAGCTTCACCAATCCACCATGGACACAAACACTTGTGCAGCGGTGCGGTGCGAGATCTACAGGTAGGAGAGAGGCTCACCTCCAGAAACATGACCCCTAGTTCACAAAAATTATGCGTGCACCTAAGCAACTCTTATGATGCGTAAATGCGAGAGCACTGCTTGTTGCTGAGTTGTTGTCAGGGGCTTGGGAGGTGAACGTGGTTTCGCTGCATTCCAATGGTCGCATACTTCATCGGCAGTGAACTGCCACTTCCGGTCACACTTTGCGGTCCCACCTGATGATGTAGACGCGAGCGACTCAACTGAAGGCCAACTCACCGCGGCGGCGGGTACTTTCCTGTTTGTGTAATCTCTAGCTGCATTTACATGAATACGACAGCCGCAGATCGCATTTCCTAGCCTATCTCGCACAGGCAACAGGCCACTGTTTACATGTACATCAAGTCAGGTAGGACAATGGCATCTCGCCCAGTGCATGGGGCGGAGGGGGCCAGCCGCTCCCATCTTGAGACTGGTCTGCTTTGTTATCTCAGTGAGGGGGTATTGTATAGCGACCCCAGGCAAGAGAAGGGGCATCCCCAAACCTGTTTCCATTCATTGCGGAAGTCATCTTGCCCTTCTCAGAAGGGGAAAGTTCACTAATGGTGATGACATCACTCATGTATGGCGTCTCTGCAGTGCATTTCTGCCACGTGTGCCTGCCACGGCTTACTGGCTATGGCGCAGTTTTTGCACAGCAAGCCAAGTGATGCTCTTGCTTTAGAAGATACATTTATTGCAGTCTTCCTCTAGCGAAACAGTCAATCACCCTTCTCCGATGACGCGTAGCAAGGAAGGCGCCACGGTGCGCTCAGGGTGACTTGGGCAGTGACGGCGCCAGCACGCCATTGCAGCAGGAGGGCTCCCTGCAACAATGCTGTAATCTCTCTCGCGGTGTCCACAAGGCCGGGTCATAGAGAGCCAGCAATGAAGGTGGGGTACATGTGTCGAATATCGCTGAACCCCATACAGGCAAACACAAGTATGCACAGGTACGAAGTAATACGCACTTTCCGCTGTCACAGTGGAGTCTACCTAGGTATCCCTCATGCCCACGCCCAATGACCAGGGTCTGAAATCCCACCTGAGGTGATTCATTGGGCAGTTGGGACGAAGCCTGCAGCCAAGTGATGTCTTTAACCACTTGGCCACCCCTTCGTACGACGCGCTCTCAATATTTTAGAATAGAAAGGGTGTTGCCTCCGTACCCTCAAGCAGTGGAAAGCAAAAGAGAAGATCGTCACGGAAGCCAGGCCATTAGTCAAGAAGGCCAACGGTGGCATACATCGCTAATTTACTTTCGGAAAGCATTGAAATTAAAAGCCTGCATCCTCTCCTAGAAGTCATGCACATGAAGTTAAATTACATTACTAATTCCTGCTCCCATAAAGTTACAGTATTATGATATGGTATGGCATGGTAATGGCAGATTAATGTGCCTAAGCGCCAAATATGTACAAGTAAGAATCAGAGTTTACAATTTAAACCAAACGAAAAAAAAGGATAAAAAATATGCGGATTGATCTTTTTCAACATCATACACATTGACATGCATTATACATTGCAGTTAGATGACTATTGAGTGGAGTATTAAAAAATTAGCCACTGTAGAAAAAAAGAAAGCACAAGCCAGCAGCTCACTGAGACAGTTGAATCATAAGACTAAGTAGTGCAACTGTGCGTTTCGAGAGGTATTGAGGCATTGCTGTAGGAATTCGAGCACAATCAGCTGTTATTGCCCGCTTGAGACATTGCTTGACTGTTTTCCTAATGCATGTACTGACACCTGACAGCATTTTTAACTGGAACTGCCACGGCAATTGCTATCTAATATCTAAAGCACCCGAGATTTCGCCAGCCTAAATAAAGGGGCAGGGACATGATAGCAAGCAGAAGTACAGCGGGGAGCGATAGGACAGGGAAAGCTTTATATACTAATTACAGAAACCTATAAAAGAAACAGGAACAGCGAAGATGAACACTCACGCGCGCGACTGTTCGGGCACTGTTCTAATTACAACCGCATGCGAGCCGACCACTGCACATAATTACAACATACAAATGCTCTATATACAAAGCCGCGCGAACGTAGCGTCATGTCGCTAATGAATCGCACGTGCCAAGCACTGCACAAGGAGCCAGGGTGGGGCGTCCAACCCCATATTCCATCTAGGGCCTTGTTTAAAATTTGACGCTTCTAATGTCCCAACCTAGTCATTGGACTACTACTTTTTCTGCAAGTACAACCCTATATGCGACCAGATCTGCTTTAATTACAGACATGGCCTTTGTCCAAAGTCTAGAGAGCACAGGAGGGGTTCAACCACAAATCTAAAGGAAGGAATGGACCTTCTTCCAGCAACCTCCTAGTTGTGGTGGCTAGAAGGGGTGCACCCAGCTTGCAGAATTGCAGGAAAATTTTGCAGCCAAAAATCCTTTTTAAGAGACGGTGTTTTTATTTCTGCGTTGCCAACAGAAAAAGTTAGCGCGAAGATTAGTCATATTCCCTCCATGGTATTCTTTTTAAAAAAGGAGAGGGGGGATGCCCCTTAACCTTCGTGAACCTGAAGCCCGTCGGGCAACCACCAGCTTTCGAGATCGAGTATATTTGCGCAAAGGGTATAATGGTGCATTCTCTAACACCATTGTACCTGTCTCGACCTGTTTGTCACAACTGCACCCCCGCTCTCAACACGAAAAAAGAGAGAGCGAGTATTTACTATGGATAAGTTAGTGAACAGTGCTGCTGAGGGAATGCCACCATGGTGCGGTATAGTCTGGGGAATATAGGATTCACTGGAAAGCTTTCTGGGCTTCTCCACCATGTCCTTTCAACAACTTCCCTTACATACAGCTAAAGAGGCATCTCCCTGATTTCCCTTCGAAAAAACTGTGAACATTTCGTCTGCGAATGACAGTTTTCATTTGGAGAGAGCTTAATATTCTGCAACTTGTCCATGTGGCAGCACAAAAACGGTCCACAGCTTCGCAAGTGAGAACAATCGTATAGCCAAGCATTCCAAGCACTCAGACCATAGAATCAACTTTAACGAAAGCACCATCGTAAGAACCGAAGCAAATTACCAATAAAGGCTCTTACTCGAATCTTGGCACATTCAAACAGCCCCTAACAAGAAGAAAAAAACGTGCCATCGACCGTCCCCACACAGCCCGGCAGCGTTACTCACAGCCTGAACCCTCTATGTCAATGTCCTCTTCCCATCCCGCACCCTTCGCATCATCGCTTTCCTTCTTTTGGCACCTCTGCACCTTAAGTCACTAAGGAACAAGGTAAGTGAGCGAATAAATGATTTGCAAAGAATCTTCGTTCGTGCTTGTCGCCTTTCTCTATTCTGTTCAGGGTTTGGTCAATTTCATGCCCCACTGTAAATGTACGGCTAATTTCGTGTTTCCATTACTACGGTATGCCGCGACATAATTGAACAAAAAAAAGAAGTCCGCATTTAGTTTCAACCCTCGCATGTCTGAATTCCTTTCTGCTAGATAACATCTGGCCATCTGACTATGAGTCCAGACGGAGTATTTTTTGGGACATTGTATGCATAAAAAGCAAAGAATTAAAATAAAAAATATGGCGCTACGGACAGCAAAAATGGGGAACATGTCATTAGGCCTCATTCAGACCTAATGACTTAGTTAAGTTAAAATGCAAAAAATAATGTTAACACTGATGCAATGAGCTCTGAACTGCAGATAGCCTGTGGCAGGCCTGGCTGAGGCCTGTAGCTGCTGCTCGCGGGACGCAAAGGTCTAAGGCACTGCATGTATTCTGCAACTAATTAAGTAACAGCAAAGGAAGGACTACAGCAACCGTGTCACAGCCAGCCACAGGTAATATCCAACGAGACCAAGTGTGGAAGCCAATAAACTTTTCTCGTGTTTTCATAATCTGGAGTGCAACAGCCACAGAAATTAAGTATCAGGAAACATTGAAATTGCTTGCACCATCATCTCGATCAGAATCGTAATAAGTATTACGAGTGGACAGGAAACTCGACCGGCTGACCATGATTCATCATAATCTGAACTTGAGCCCGAACCCACCACGACTCAGATAACGATCTTAATGCGAGCCAGAACTCATGACTCGATGAGATCATAATCTGAATGTGAGCGTGGACTCACTGCGACTCAGATCATGATTTGAATGTGAGGCTGGACTCACGACTCAGATCATGATCTGAATAAGAACCCAGACTCACTCACAAATCAGATCATGATCTGAATAAGAACTCAGACTCACTCACGACTCAGATCATCATCTGAAATGAGCGTGAGTGAGCCTGGGTGAGTCCACTCGTGAGTGAGTTCACCGACCTATTCCAGGTGCACGTAGATAAGGAGCCAACCATGGTACCACTTATTTTCAACTTATGCACGCAGAAGCTACTAAAACCGAACAAAGAAAACTGACTGCCATTTCTACATGGCCGCATGGTAATAGAAAATAACAGCCTGTGTATGCAAAAAACTTTCTGTAATACAACCTGTTCTGAATGCCGCCTGCACGGGCTGCCAGCTGCAGCCTTTCAATCGGCAGTGGGGCTTATATCACCCGCTTTCATACCAAAACTAAATTTCACCAAGAGTTTCATGGCCAGCAGGTGTATCAAAGGGCTGTATTGCTGCTGCTGAGTACTTAAGCCTGCATTCTGCAAAAACACTACGAAGCTTAGCAAATAATAATCAGCAACACAGTCCAATCACAATGGATGAAGGCAACCAACAGAAATAAGGAAAAACAATGGAAGATTTACAAGCAGTGAGAGGTGAATGAAGGAAGAGGAAGTGAAAAGACGGTTAAAGTAAGGTAAAAGAGTTAGTATGAATGAAAGCTAAAAACTAACACTAAAATTCACCTGCGTAAAAACAACAACTTGTCTAGGCATTCATTCCTAAACAAATGACATCTATCATCGCTTATTTTCTTTCAAAAACATGGTTGCTATTAGAATTCATTTTGCTAGCCATTACCATTAGCATTTTTCTGTTTTAAAAATTATTGCAAACAAAAAAGAACAATGATTATAATAGGCTATTACTACTTTATGAACAGCTGCAATGACTATGGAAGGCAGAAGGATATGGGTGCTTCACACTTCCAACATGTCTAAATTCCAAAGCAAAAAGCAAGTATTGGTAGATGAGTACAGAACATTGGATGCTTATTTTCAGAGTATTTTGCATGGTTGTGAAAGGCCTCTCAGGATGACCAGTCCAATCACTGCTTTCAGTTCCTCCCGCTACACTGCAGCAAAAAATAAACAAAACTATCAATATTTATTACCACTCTTAACAAGCCAGCAAGTGCACGCATTTTTGTTCTGATATGTAATTTATATTATTGATGCAGCTAGCCCAGATGTGTCCTGACAGGCATTTACTTCCTAGCTTTGCACACTCCAGAAGGGCAATCTGCAATCTGGGCAGCCTTCACATCTCCAAAAAAGGAATGGAAAGAAGGCGTACTCAAATTTCCCACAGGGCCAGACAGAAACCAATTGATGGAATCATATTTCAACCTGCTCGAACAAGGGCTAAGAAGTAAGCTGTAGCAGATAAAACAAATTCCGGATCTCTACAACAGCGCTTACAGGTTTAATTAATCGTCCTCTTCTTGGTAACCGGGTGCTCGCGCTAAACATCACAACTTTTAGCGAAAACCAACTACGGTTGGATACAACTCTGCATGACGGTCCGACCGCCGAGCAGATTTCCTCCATGATTCTTTGTACCTGCCTTGGTAACTACTATAGGCCCCAACCGCAGGGTGATCCCATACACCCGTTTTTTTTTGCAAAAATCTCAATGTGCACCGTTTCTGCCCTACAATGTGATCGAAATGCAGCAGAAGCAGCACGGATTGAACCCAAGAGCTCGGGCGCACTGACCGCGCGTCGAGTCGGCAATCTCGCAAGTAAACCCGCTGGGTTCAACTTAGTTTTGTTTTGTCACAGGGCCGCTCTAGCAAAACTTGCCTAATTCGCTGTCAAATAATAAACCAGTAAAAAACGAACATACTGCTTAGTTCTGCAAAACCACGTGGTCCAGAACAATGACACCAAAGTCGCCCAGTGAAACAATGGAGGACGCACTTCGCAGAAATATGCAGCGCGCGCTACCATGAAAAGCAGCCAACGTCACCGAAACAGGCCCATGTCGAAGTGATCGCCGAATGCATCACACGCGTTCTGCACCCGACAGCACTTTTGCGCGCGCTTAAAGCAAATAAGGCTGTGCGGAATTTCTGGGAATACGCATAGAAACAAGGGAAAACGAAACCATCGCTCCGGATCTAGTAGCCGCTCGTTTTTGCGGGGCCCAACTGATCGGCGGCGCACGACTCCTCCGCCGTGTCCCTCAGCGACAAGAGACACTCACCGAGCAATCGCAGGGTTGGCCCAAGGTGCCGGACATTCCTTCGGGCGGGAAAGCTCCCGGGTCACCGCCTGCACACGAGGCGTTCGCAGTGGCAGCTGGCCTAGGCGTTGCACGCCGCGACTGCGCCCGAGTGCCCGGGCGCCGCTCGTAGCGATGACTACGCGTCACAAGTTCCATGGTGGCAGCCTGTAAAAACTTTGTTCTTCAATTTTACGGCGTAAACACCAGAGACGAAAACACTAACCTCGTACTCAACACCAACACGCAAAACCGCGCCACACGGCCCGATACCGAACAATGGCTAGCAGCCAGTCCTCCGATTGGTTGAAAGTCGGATCGTCGGGGCATTGCCTTCTCTAGAGAGATGCCGGCCGTGTGCGGCAAAAACCTGCT
The DNA here is from genome assembly GCF_055824585.1 of Amblyomma mixtum. Classification (NCBI taxonomy): domain Eukaryota; kingdom Metazoa; phylum Arthropoda; class Arachnida; order Ixodida; family Ixodidae; genus Amblyomma; species Amblyomma mixtum. The sequence goes on from NC_143014.1 coordinate 290,369,147, forward strand.
GCCCTTACCTTTCTCTTTTTCCTCCTTTTCACTTGGTGTGATAGCTAGCGATCCTTGTGGCGGCCGCTTGCAACTCAAGTGCGCATGCGCACACTGCCGCGCGGCCGTGACATGCGCGTGCCGTAGCTGTAGCAAAGTAATCTAGTAACGTTGGCTGTAGCAGACGTCTCTGCAGCAGACGACCCCCTCCGTGCGTTTTAGCATTGCCTCCTCTAGAAAGATGCCTGCGGAGTCGCGCGCTCACACATTGCAGCCGCTGTGCATTCAGTTGCGAGCGGTTGTTCAGAGATGGCGCTAGCTACTTCCATATCTGCGCCAATGCGGTGGGTGGTCAGGGGTGGTGAGGTGTCGCGGTCCCGCGTAGCGCTGTCGTATGGTAGCTCATGTAATGAGAGTCTGGGCTCCTTTCTTCGTTCGCTTGTGGTGCAGCGAAGACGCAACAATAGCGCATCGCACTTTACAAAACCGAACTCTTTTCAGTACGCACAACGAGCAAGTAAAACTGCTGCTGAAGTGTCGAAAGACCGAAACATTTCCAAGCAGTGAGCGGTAGCAGTCAGCAGACGTGTTAAACCGTGCGTCTGCAGACGCGTTAAACCGTTCGTCTGCTGATAGGTTTGCCACCGTGGTTTTCACAAAAGATTTAAACTTAATTTAAAGAGGGTTTAAGTTAAGTTAAGCGGGTTTAAGTGCCCTGCCGCGGTGGCTCAGTGGTTACGGCGCTCGGCTACTGACCCGAAAGACGCGGGTTCGATCCGGCCGCGGCGGCCGAATTTCGATGAAGGCGAAATTCTAGAGGCCCGTGTACTATGCGATGCCAGTGCACGTTAAAGAACCCCAGGTGGTCGAAATTTCCGGAGCCCTTCACTACGGCGTTCTTCACAGCCTGAGTTGCTTTGGGACGTTAAACCCCAATAAACCAAAGAGGGTTTAAGTAATCTATAAGAGACAAAACTAAACTTATTTGCAACACTTTCCCTTCAGCTCTGCGTGCTTATGTTTTCGTGCGAATAAACAGTCTAAGACCATTGCCTTCTCTAGAAAGATGCAGAAATATGCAGCGCGCGCTACCATGAAAAGCAGCCAACGCCACCGAAACAGGCCCATGTCGAAGTGATCGCCGAATGCATCACATGCGTTCTGCACTCGACAGCACTTTTGCGCGCGCTTCAAGCAAATAAGGCTGTGCGGAACCACTTAATTTATGGAAATACGCATAGAAACAAGGGAAAACGAAACCATCCCTCCGGATCTGGTAGCCGCTCGTTTTTGCGGGGCCCAACTGATCGGCGGCGCACGACTCCTCCGGCGTGTCCCTCAGCGACAAGAGACACTCACCGAGCAATCGCAGGGTTGGCCCGAGGTACCGGACGTTCCTTCGGGCGGGAAAGCTCCCGGGTCACTGCCTGCACACGAGGCGTTCGCAGTGGCAGCTGGCCTAGGCGTTGCACGCCGCGACTGCGCCCGAGTGCCCGGGCGCCGCTCGTAGCGATGACTACGCGTCACACGTTCCATGGTGGCAGCCTGTAAAAACTTTGTTCTTCAATTTTACGACGTAAACACCAGAGACGAAAACACTAACCTCGTACTCAACACCAACACGCAAAACCGCGCTACACGGCCCGATACTAACAATGGCTAGCAGCCAGTCCTCCGATTGGTTGAAAGTCGGATCGTCGGGGCATTGCATGGAGGAAAGAAGGAAAAGAGGAGAGGCTGCTACGTCACATTTTTGGAAGCCGGAAGCTTGGGCTCCGCCACGACACTTGGCCACTGTCTCAGCCAATGGCATGCTAGCGCCGCGAAGATCAACGCGAGCGGCGCGAGCAGACGATTTCGCGCCGCGCCTGGCTGTCGGCAGCTGTCAGACACGGCGGAAAGTGAGACTTGTGCTCCGATTGACAACAAAGACGCTGCGATGCCCAGCTGCTGCGTTCCTGGGTGTAGGCCGCGCACGCCAGGACAAGAACTGGGCGTCACTTTCCAAACGTAAGTATACTGCATTTTGTTTTCGTATTTAATTGACTGCGTAATGAGTAAAATGCATGCTCTCAGAACATAACGCACGACACGGCGTGAACGTGGTATTCGTACCTCCCCGGCCTTATTCGTGGCTCTTTGTCCGAGTGCAGTGAATAGTATTGTTTTCAAACAGGTTTCCAAAAGATCCAGAGTGAAGGAGGCAGTGGACTGAGGCCGTTAGACGAGTCCAAAGCGACTGGGAACCAGCAAAATGGACCTGCATATGTTTAAAACATTTTCTGCCCGAGCACTTCGATCGGATGTCGCCGCTCGTAGTTCGTATACGTGCGGGTGCCGTCTCCCTTCAGGTGAGGAACCACCTCGATACATTCTCAAGAGATTGGAAAGAAATGCTCTTATCGAGAAGGTGCTTATTATATAGCTTGACTGCATGTATCCTTTCAATATGACGTTTTAGATGTTCATGCAAGAAATAGAACGATTTGCGAATAAATGGCTTTAGCTAGACGTTATGATCGAGTAGCACGGCTACAGTATTCCCTCACAGATGAAAAGTAATTGTGTCATTACTCCTAAACTGTCTGCGGTTTATATATGGTTCTGATGAAAATCTGCTTACTGTACATGGTTATTTATTTATTAGCTGACGCACTCCCTCATTAGAAGAAAATAAAAAAAGAGATCCTTGTCATCTATAGCATCGAGCACACCGCAGTTTCTTTGGGGCATCATTTCAATTTGATTATTACTTGTAGTGTGCAAATGTTTGCGCCTAGCAGTAATCTGTATGGCGGTGCATTTTTTGTTATCTCAGCCATAGCGCCTGGGAAGTGTCACTGTTTTATAACTAAGAGAGCACTGTGATTCCTTAAAACTATAGTTCGTTTACAAAGGAAATCACAAAGAAGTTCCATAGGCATAGAGCACCGTACGTATATGCTCGCGTAATTTGCGCACCTTTTTTCTTTAATTAGGGCTCCAAAAATAGGGTGCGCAATTTACGCGTAAGCGAGTTAAGCAAGTTATCCGAACACGTCCTAAAAAAAAAAGGTTGGCACCCCTCTCTGGCAAACAAAAAGGTTTGAGGGCTTTCGGCCCCACTCACGCTATGTAGCTCCCAGCGGGGTGGCATGACGGCACGTGCTTAGCTCAAAGCAATAAACGCGCAAAGATTCAATCGCGAAGTCAGCAGTGGGAGGAGATAACGGGCAATAAAGCGGGGCCCTTGCGTTTGGCCCGGCTGACTAGCGGCAAACCGTATAGCAAACGGTACTGTAGAGTTTTGGATTTGGGCGCGCGCGCAACTGTTCGTCCCGGATAGCAACCGCCAGCGCGAGCAAGCCGGGTTAACGGCGCACAGTTCGTACCCGCGTATACCGCCTGTTCCGTATTTAACTGTCCGAGTTAGAAAAAATTCTCCTGCGCAAACTACTGGACTGTATGGGCTGAAACGCCGACTGCAAGGTAGCTTATGATAGTCTTCGTCTTTCGATATGTAATTTAACATCTAAACTTGCCTACATTTTCAGTAATCGGCGAAAAACTGCATTCGGCTGCGGCAGAACTTTTCGTCCAGGCGAGCAAAGAAGCCAGTCTGACAGACTGCGCCATCTGGCGAGCGGTGTTAATTTCAAGGAGCAGACGACACGCACGTCCCAAGAAACCACGCGAGGTGCGCATTCCAGCCCCAAGCCGTGACATCGGTTGCCTCACCGCTCGCCAGATGGCGCAACCTGTCAAAGTGGCTTCTTTGCTCGCTTGGACGAAAAGTTCTGCCGCAGCTGAATGCAGTTTTTCGCCGATTCCCGAAAATGTAGGCAATTTTAGATGTTAAATTACTTATCGAAAGACGAAGACCATCATAAGGTACCTTGTAGTCGGCGTTTTGAGCCCATATAGTTCAGTAGATTGCGCAGCGGAATTTTTCGTAACAGGGACAGATAAATACGGAACACGCGGTACATGCTGGTGGTGTGGCTCAGCATTGTGCGCAAAATGTACGAGTAGTTTTTTTTTTAATCCGGTTAAAAGTTTGAACTTTTTGGGGTGCACAATCTAAGTGCGGGCGCAAATTACACGCGTAAATACGGTAAATGTCTGACTTTGTCAAAATAAAATTCTATTCAAACGGCCGCTCACAATTTAGAGCACATTACAACCTGCCATACTGAGTATTGAAAAGAATAGCCTTGTAATATGAATGCGTCATGTACACCACCGATTTTAGGCTCATGCTTGATGGCAGTCACTGTCAGTTTTTTCAGGAGTAATCAGGGCTTTGATTTAGCTTCATTGCTACTGAATCAACCCGAAATTTCCTGCTTCCTAAAATCAGATTTTTGTCTTTTGTGGTAAATGAACAATACGCACATTTTCGAAAAGAAATCATTTAAGTAACATTAGCAGTACATGTCCAGAGTGCAAATGCTAGTTCTTGTTCATGAATCTATACGCTGTAGCTTCACAGATGGACATGTACTATTGGTCACTGATGTTCAAGAATAGGGGCTGCAGTTAGCAGTCTCCTAGAGCTTTCTTTAGCGTGCCTGCACTACTGTCCTTTAGGGTACAGGGTGACTGATGTATCGTATTTTGTAAAATATATGGAGTGCATGTTTTTTATACTATAGAAGCCGGAATAATCAAGAGAGTAATTAGTGTACCATACTTACAATTTTAGTTCTAGATATTCAACACAACTGAAGGTGATTTTGGCCTTTCAAACTAGTAGTGTCAAAAGGGGGTGATCATCCCACTGCACGCAGCAACAGAGTAAGCACTACTAGCATATAAGTTCTAGCATATAAGGGAATTCCTTACCACGCAACATTTTTAAGAGCAAAGATTTTTTGAAAGGACTAGAAAGCCATATTTTGCATACTTAACATATCCTGTTTTCCTTCCAGAAGAGTTATTTGTCATGCATTTCGCATTCTTATCATACATGAGATGTGTTGTTGCCATTTATTACCCAATATTAGTTTTATCATACAGTTGTTCTTTTAAGAAATGTGGTGTTTCCCATGTGTTCTTCCTCGCATTGTATATGTTCTTCTTGTTGTATTCTACATTTGTATGACCATCCTACTTGTGCTAAAACATTGGCCTGCAGTATATGTAAATAAATAAAAAATATAAGTTTCGCAACCTGCAACAAATTCATGTTCTTAAGTGATGAAAACACTTTTCCACATGCACTTGGTACATATGCATACAGAGGAAAAACTTATGATTCTACCAGCCACAATTTGTACACTATATTAATCATTCTTTAGCTGTCATCATGCCTTAGTTGTGCACAGCTCAAATGCCCGTCTTATGTGCAGACTATGTTGGTTGGCTCGTGGTTTTGACAAATATAAAACAGCATGTGCACACAAGTACCACATAGCACACAACAAACAGAACAGAAAATTAGACAGAAAACTATGCTATTTTTATACTGTTCCAGGCTAGGCAGATAAGAGTCGAATACAACACTGCAACAATAGAAATAGTGTCAGCAGGGTACTCTCTTTCTTTACATATATTACAGAAAGGAATACATGAAGCAGAAGGGAGGGAAATGATTCACTTTTTCCACCAGCTGCGACAACTGTTACCAATTTTTCAAGTAACTTCCACACAGTGCTCCAATTACTTTGCATTTACATTGCTTAAATTTTATCAACTTTGTGATGCAGAAACAACTACCGAGAAATGAAAGCTCTCACACAATTTGGCAAGATCGGTCCACAAATATTTTTCTGTCTCAAAGCCCTCATTTACTGCCTTCATATATGCTTTACTCTCTCTGTTCGAATAGTTCATGGTTGCAAAGTGATCTAATTCAGTTGTGCATTTCTTCTTCTCTCTCTGTTCGAATAGTTCATGGTTGCAAAGTGATCTAATTCAGTTGTGCATTTCTTCTTCTTTCTAGTGCCGCCGCGGTGGCTCAGTGGCTATGGTGCTCGGCTGCTGGCCCGAAAGACGTGGGTTCGATCCCGGCTGCGGCGGCTGAATTTCTTTGGAGGAGAAATTCGAGGCCCGTGTACTGTGCGATGTCAGTGCACGTTAAAGAACCCCAGGTAGTCGAAATTTCCGGAGCCCTCCACTACGGCATCTCTCATAGCCTTAGTCGCTTTGGGATGTTAAAACCCCATAAACCAATCTTCTTTCTAGTCTTTCTGTTGAATCCTTTTTATGTGTGTTCTCCTTCCATACACGAACGAGTGTTATCACTTTTGTTAAAAGATTTTGCTTGCTTCAGGTAGCAAACTATGTTTTGTAATAAGTGCTATGCTGTATCAATCCTTTTTAAGGCTCATATTTTGATTGTCCAATAAACTACAAATTTTGGACTTCACTAATGCGTTTAATCAGCTGAATGCAAGAAAGTGCAACTCGGCGAGGTGGTCGCAGGTCGACTCGGCATCTCGGTAAACGGTAAGTTGCGAGGTACACTCAAATCTTACAATGGCATGGCCTTACACTTCACCACCCTTAAGCGCAAATGTTTTAAACCTAACACTGCGCCTCCTAAACCCGTCTATGTGTCCCTACGCTCGCACAACAGCACTCGATCGAGACAGCAGCGCGGGTCGGTCGATCCACTGGGTCCATATCGGAGAAAACTTGCACGCATTTGACAAATCGCTCGCACAGCGTACAGTAAACAGATATGGTACGCTTCAGACTGCTTCGCGTATCGCTTTGCTGACGGATACCATCGGATGCGGCGCGGCTTTCTTGGCACTGCACGCTTCGGTGAGCACACCGCGGCCCACGCATATCGGTCGCCAACAATTGTGACCGTCATACATAGGGGAACGTAGACACAACGGGTATACTTACAAGGACACGGTCTGGACGAGTTTGTATTTATTCGTGGTTAAAACCGCGCGGGAAAAATACACAAAAATGAAGGAACACGCAGAACACGTGTACATACACAAAACAAGCGCCGACTCGCAAATGGCTTTTTCTTCCCGCGCTGCTGTAACCATAAACCAGCGTGTCACCGTCGTCTATCGCTTTATGAGCCGTCGGCACTGTCAATTTCTCCTTGGAACAAGACTAGCAGCGTTGAGGGACGCAACCGCACAAAACCGAAAGAGAATAGCGAAGCTGCAGCGCCAAGCCTTTTCAGAGAAAGCTGTCGCGGGCTTCTAAAACAACCGCTTTCGTCAAGACGGCATCATGAATGAACTAAGAGCACAGCCATGAAGACCAGCACCGACTACAGGCCTCTGGAACTTTGTGCCTCCCGCGGACCACAACGATTGAATAAAAGTGCGAATTTCCAACTCTACTCGACCGGTCTGCCGACATTGGTGATGCGTGAAGCAGACGACGCCGCTGCGCCCAACGCTGCTATTGGCTGCGCCGTTGGCCAAGAAATCCCAGTAGGCCTTGCGAAACCACGTGACTTCCTGCACGTTTTTTGTAACGCGGCCCGGATAGCGAGGGCCTCTCCTATGGGGCATTGCCTTCTCTAGAGAGATGCCGGCCGTGTGCGACAAAAACCAGCTGCCCTTCCCTTGCCCTTCCCTTTCCCTTTTTCCTCCTTTCCACTAGAGGTGATAGATAGCGATCCTTTTGGCGGCCGCTTGCAACTGAAGCCCGCACACACTGCCGCGCGGCCGTGACATGCGCGTGCCGTAGCTATAGCAAACGTCTCTGCGGCAGGCGACCCCTTGTATAAGAGGCAATGGTCGGGGTATCGGTACCGGCTTCAGCACAACCAACAAACTTGTGCTTTCAACACTTCATATCACGATTTTAAAACTGAACGTTGAAAATTAATAGCTAGGAGGCAGTTATCAATGCTCTAATACCAAAGAATACTGCCCCTTGCCTCTAGAGCGCCAATTTTGAAATCGCGGAAATGCGCTGGTCACTCCCCAGGCCATCGGTTTGGCACGAAAAGTGGAAACCAAGTCAGGTGTTGAGGAGGGCGTGCTCCATCGATATTTTTAAGTTCCCCACGCATCACTACGATCTCTGTCCGCGCGCCTTTAAAACAGGAAATCGCGATGCTGTTGGCGTACATAAGCGACAGTTGATACGCCCAGTTTCACCATGGCGCTCCTCTCTTCCTCACTTCTTACCAACGTTGCGTCTTACAAGTGGAGTTTAGAACCTGCAAGTCGCGCACACAACTTTCAGCAACAGTGGCGTCGCTGCTCTGCTCACGCCGATGTGAAACATGAGCTGCATTCGGTACAGAACTGGTTTACGGCACCAATCCTGAAAAAGTGCCGCTGGTGCCAGCGCAGTGCGGAACTGGTTCCGTTGCAGTGTACTAGTAGTTCCGTGCTGCAGGCGAGTGGGTGGATGCATGGAAGGAAGGAAGATAGGAGCGTCGCCTTTGAAACGAGGGCAGTTGCAACTATGCTCGGCTTTCTTCTATATTTGTTTAACTGTGTTGTAAGTTGTTATAAAAATTCGCCATTTCCTTTCAATATGGTTTCCGACACTTCTAACTTCACCTCTCTGCCTCTGAACCACCAATCTTCCAATAGCTTTTTGTTACCTTCGACCGCAGATCCATTTACATGACCATTGTTATCTCTAAACCCTAGGGCCTCAAGAAGAGTGACGGCGCATGCCTGCACCGACATCCGGATGGATAACATCACATATGAGTATGAGGCGTTCAATTGTTTCTACAGATATACCACACACAGGGCCGGAATATCAAGGGTTCAAAGGGTTCAAAGGAACCGGGCCCTCCATGCTTAGGGGGCCCCACGAGGGCTGGACAAAATGGCGGATTTCATGGTTTGGCCATAAAAGTAGAATCAGTTTCCTGCTGGTTTCCCATGATTGAAACAGAGAGTATCTGTTGAAATAATGAATGTGTAGAGGGCGCGAAGAGGAATCCACGCGGCCGCAACGGCGCTGTGGTGGCTTCGGTATGTTCGGTCACTCGAGAAGCCTCGCACATCCGCATCGCTCATTGGTTACGTTAAACGACAGGCACAATTACGAGCTGCGGCATCACTCTCTCTCTCTTTCTTCCTCACTCTCTACCTCCGCGCGCAAAAAAGCTTTTCATCGCATCATATGCTTAGCTCATAGTTCCCGAGTCGAAAGAAGAAAACTGCACCGGGCCAAAAACCCATGCATCGCGCAGAGCGATGGAGCGGACGGGGCTCATCCAGCTGATCAGCGCACAGACTAGCTCCTAGGCCTTCTGGGCAGCAACAGTTCTACAGTTTCGGAACACGCAATGCGAAGGCGCATAAAGAGCGGTTTCGGTTTTAAACCTCGTTTCATGCACTGACAGCAAAAACAAAATGATCGGAATTAAGTTAACGTAGAGGTTTCTAAATTATATTGTCTTTTCGTGATAATGCAAACTCCTAATGAAATTTATGTGACAGCAATACGCTGGATACTCGATCAAAGAGAACTGTTTAATAAAACTTAACGATGGTTCTATGAGGATCTGCAGGGCGGGAAGTACGTTGGTGCTGTGTCTTTACTCGGCCGCGTCTCCCGTTTGCCTCTCCCTCCCAGCCCGCCTTGCGGTGACCCCCGCGTTTGGGATGTGTTTAGGTGACCTTCGATCGGCAGCTCTTGTTCTCGTGCATTTGGTTCTTCCTGCCTCACACCGCGCGATCCGTGGTGAGGCGTATATGCGGGGTGCACAGTCCGATGCTGGGTGACTGGCCTGGGCGAAAGATTGTTGCTAGCTCCGGCATCTGCCATCGCTGCTGGAAGCACCTGAGCTGGGGCAGCGGAAATAAAGGATAGCAGGCAGTGCGTAGAAGTGAAATGAACGAGGTGAGGGGATAGTAGAAAGGACAGGGGGAGAGGTACACTGGTAATAAAACTATTTACATATTAACGAATTAAAATATATACAGGTCGCGCGCGCGCGAAGGTCCCTGCCAGAGCTTTAATTGTTTTAGGCCCTTGACACGTCCGTGTGACGTATAGCAGGAGCGTCAGGTATCCCGGACCGCAGTGCGCCCGAAATGTGCAGCTGACATATGGTATAGAACTCTCCCATTATAGAAGTGGTGATGGTTTGGTTATTCGCTGCCGTCGTCATCTCTTATTTCCTACTAGTGGGTTTTGCGGAGACACGAGAGAGGAATACCCCATGGAAAAGGATTTATGCGCAGGAAATGTCTACAGCACATACATAACGTTTTGCAATGAACTGCCTGGCTATACCTCGGACCCTTTACGCGGCTCCTTGAGCGTGACTGTCCACGTAGCTCGAGAACGAGAGCGATGGCGGTTAAATGCCGTGCCAGTCGCAATCCTCTTCGCTCGTGAAAGAAAAATACATAAACTGCATCTTCAAAGATCATCACTTTCCAGCTGCTCTCTCCCTGATATACACACTCCCTTAGTGCATGCAACCATGGACCAGTTGAACGTGAGACTTCGAGCCGGCCGGATGCGTGCACTACGAAGGTACCTAACACCTACCTCTGCCGCATTCAGCGATCATCCCGGCAGCGCGGCACTTATGCTGCACGATTAAAGAAAACGGACTGAAAGAAACGGCGCACATCTCAGCAAAAACGGCTCCGGAGCGACGTTCCGTTCCGGTTCGAACTGGTTCGGACTCGGTCGATCCGGTTCAAACGGGTTCAAATGGGTTCAGGACAAAAAAATTCCGAAATTAGATGAGTTTTAATCAACCTTGTTATGTTCCCCCCGGTGAAAGGGGTAGACAAATTTTAAAAATTCCAGATATGTAAATTGCGAGATGTCTTAATTTTATACACTTCAGTGTACTTTCAGCTGCAAAAAGATAGAAATCTACGGCAAGAGCCGTAAAATCAGATGAACTAAATTTTTTAAATAGGTTTTGTATGCGGTAGAATCCATGTGATGAGGTAAAGCTAAAAGTTGTTGGATTTAGCGCCTACAAAACCCTCCAGATTCGGCAGTTCCAAAGACACCATCGCGTGAGTAATAGGCCTCTCCTGAAGCTCGTGCCCTTTGGAAATTTCTGCTTCGCAGAGTACTTACGCGAGCACTGTTAGGGCCACGGCGTGCGGCCCCTACGTTAGCGCACACTGCTGAGAAAAGAAGCTGCCCTGCATCAGCAGTTATCAGAGAGAGACATGTTTCCGTCTCCCTGTAACCTACTTGCCAGTCAAATCCCCCCCCCCCCCCCCCCCCGGCACACCTCCAACATTTATCTTTTGAGCAGCCTAGCAGTTAACTTGAAACACTGGTCATCCTGGTCACGGCACCAGTTAAGTTGAAACACCGGATCTTCGTCGGAATGGCTGGTTCGTCTATGATTGTACGTGGTTAGCAGTTCGAAGGGCACTTCGCGCCTTCGTCCACTCGTCCAGCGACACGTTGCCGGTTGGGGCAGCCACTCCAAATTTCTTGATAGACAAAACTTATTTATTGAAGACTGGAGCAAAAATTCAGGCAACAGGAGAAAAAGGCGGTTAAAAGAAAGGCTGTCTAAAAGCGGCCGAGACTGGGACTCGGCGCGCTAGTTTGTTTGCGCGGGTCCCTGTGCAGTAATGCGCCGCGTGGGGATGTGGCGGAAGTTTTGTCCGAGTCCCACCATACCACTTCGCTCGGGGCGGGGGTCCTTTGTCGTGCTGCTTGGTCGGCTCGGGGGCGAGTCACTTCGGCGCTTCAGTGCAGTGAGCCCACGTGTGCCGAGTCAAAACGAGTGAATGATCCCTAATGAAATGTGAGTTGTGAGATGAGTAAGTCCAGATCAGCCGTGAGCCTAAACGAGCGAGGGAGCCCAGATGAGTCGGTAGTCGAAATGAATGAGCCGGATGAGCCGTGAGTCGCAGTGATTGCAAATTAGCTGTGAGCCTAGCTGAACTTGATTTCGTGAGTTCGAGTGAGCGCGGGCCTACGTGAGTGTGAGTTTGAGTGAGCTCATAGGTTTACCAAACTTTTCTGAGTGAGCACTCGTGATTTTGCTGAGGTATCGCTGCAAAGGTGTAGCAAGTGCCGCAACGTACGAGGAAGAAGGTACTTGCGGAACATAGAATGTCTGTGACTTCTGTGGGGCACTGTCAAAGGGAGCCTGTGCGTCGACAGCATTTTTTGCTCCCTTGATAAAGTCTGGCGAATCCGTCATGTACATTTTAACGCGATATTGTTTGGGAGCGCGTGTCTCAAAAAATGAAGGGCCACTTAAGCTTCTACTTAAGGATATGACGCGATAGCGTTATGGATTTCTTACTTTATATTCATATAGGTCCTTGGGAGCCCTGGTACCACTCCTGGCGCAGTGGTGCAGCGGTTAAGCGATGCGCCATTGCCCTGCGATGGCAGGTGCTCCCAGCGGTGGGCCTTGTGCAGTCTAGGTTGCCGTTCCCGGGTGACCAGTCATTAATTTAACTACCACCTGTGGGCAGCTTACTCACAATCAGGTGGGCAGGCTGTGTGTGTTGCACAAACGGCGATACACGGCTTCATCTAGAAGAGTGAAGCTATCGCTTCAAAAAACCCGGTGTCGTCGTCGGTGTCGTCGGCGCCGTTGACCGTGAGCGAAAAATCCCCAGGGAAGCAACCCAGGAAGCAGGTGGGCCAACTAGGTCCCGTAACCTTGTGACGTCATCACAGCCTGCCTACCGGGTTGCGAGCGAACTGCGCACTGTGGCAGGTGTCCGTTAAATTAATGATTGGTCGCTCGGCAAGAGCAGTCGGGAACGCACAAATTCCATCGGTTGCAGTGCCTGCCGTCCCAGGGCAGTGGCGCATCATTTACCCGCTACACTACTGCTCCAGAAGGGGCATGAGGACTCCCAGGGAGCTATAAATGAATGTCAAGTAATGAAATACCAATTCTTCATATATAGGCATTAACCCATTACCTATCGCGTCATACCCTTAAGGTGGATCAGCGTGTGGATAAGAAGGGGTGCGGCGGCGTCGCGGCGGCGGCTGCGTATAGCCATGCAGAGGTAGAATTGCCAGCTGTGTGACACCGGGTTACATCACGCCCCAGCGCGCGACGACTGCGTTCACAAAGTGAGCGGGCAGGCTTACGCCTTCTCACGCGTAAGCAGTCACTTAATTGTCTCTGCCGACTTTTTTCGTGGTAGACTATAATTTTCTTGAGAGCTTTCGTGAGAGATAAGTGTCCCCTCTAATTTTTGTCCACCAACTTGCTTCAAGGTTCTTATTATTCGAAACCACGAACAACCCCTTAGTGACAGCTGTGCTTAGTAGGCGGAAGTAGTCATCCGTCTTTTCTGGATTTGGTCGTGAGAGAATTTAGTGCTAATACACTTCGCTTTCGCTAATACTCTTCGCTTTCTTTAGAATACCTGTACAACCTCTCCAGAAGACAAATGACAAAGGTTCTGATCGGTCACTACTTCCCCTACCCATACGTCTGCAGCCTTACCTAGCCCTTCTTGACACCAATGTTTAATGCGAGTTCAGCGGATGTAGGTTCAGCCAGCCACAAAAGCCTTTTTGAGACTTTAAACACCTCCCTTGTGCGTTAAGACGTGCCTTCGCATCAAGGGGCGTTTGTGCCGTGGTCAGTGAATTGCTGCCTGTGCGAGCAACGACAAACTATTGAGCAATGAAATTATTTTTGGGCCCGTGATGCTATGTTATTTTGGAACTTTTCATGTTAGTACGACTTTTTAGCGTGTAAAAAAGCCTCGTGGTGGATAAACACGCAGAACCGCCGCTCTGAACGAGGTCTGCTCAGAGAACAGTGCATTTTAGCACAGCAGCTTGGTGCTGAGCAAGTTCAAACCCCTGACTAGCTACTCTTTCTTGAGGTGCGTGCCTTCCGGAATCTTGTAATTATTCCGTGATGGTGGCGTGATAGTGATGCGAGACCGCATGTTCAGATTCCTGAATTCGACGTGGTCAGGTAAGGCTAGAGGAGGGTCAGGGAGGGTTTTGATATTCCATGCGAAAACAATAAAAAGAAGCTTTGGAGATGGCCGAGTACCCTAAGACAAAGGTAAACAAAGCTTTGGGCTGCTTCTGGTATGAATCCCACCAGAGGTTAAAATATGGTATTTTTTTTACTGCATTAGCACTATATACTAATCCCCAAAAATAACCGCGGTGTGAGTGCGTGCATGCGTGCATGCGTGCGCTTGGGCGTGTGCCGCCCCCATCCTTAATGCACACTCCGGTGTGCGCACATCCGGGCACCCACTGGCAAAAATGAATCTTCATTAACCTGAACACCTGATTAACCAGCTGGCTATTGGCATCTATATTTTTTCATAAGAACAATTTCAGCGCATCTGCATTACACAAAACTATTTCATAGCAATTGCATTTCATTAAAGTGGCATCTTTCTGGGCGTAATCATTACAATCGCTATTTAATTTTTTTCTTTAGTATCTTATCGCTTTAACAGCCCACCTTTTCTTCCTTATCTGCGTCAAGTGTAACAAGGAATGTTAGTACGTGGGCAGCTTGCTCACAATCAGGAAAAAAGGAACCAAATTACACATACTTTATTTCGTAATAGTAGCAGTAGCACCTGGGGTTTAACCTGTCGAAGCGACACGGGACGTTGAAGTGGATCGAGGACTACAGAGTAACGGAGACGAGCAGGGGTTTTTCAGCGTGCACTGACATTGCACACCACACGAGCGTTTTTAAAATTTCGCCGCAATAGAAATGAGACCCCGCGGCCGGGATCGAACTGGTCACTTGGGATCAGCAGCCGAGCGCCACTAAGCCATATTTTTTTCTTTATTGAACTACGAAACCATCACAAGGGCTTTTATTTAGTACCTGATGTCTACGACAACGAATGGCTCCGAAAGTAATTGTTACACAATGTGCACGGTTGGGTCGTTGACTAGATATATGTTTCACACATTCATGGTATATGATACAAAGAAAGCGAAGCTATTCTTCCTCGGTGGTTTACGCAAAAAAGTGGACAAATGAAGAGAAAGCTTCAGATTGCTTGCGAACTTTTTGTCAAGAGGACCGGTATTCGTCTGGGCAAAGCGCTCACCATTGGCGGTATTTAAATAGAGCTTTCACTAGGGGGGGGGGGGGAAGGCTTATAATTTAGAGCACTGGTAACAGTTTGGTTAAAAGCAAAAGAAACATTTAAGAGAGGGAGACTCTAATAAAATGAAGATTGCACATCAGTCTGGCGTACAATGCTTTAGAATTGCCGAAAGCGCATTACAAAAGTGTCATTTAAGTTTCTTCCTAGACATCATACTTCCCGCATTTTTAATTTCGCACAGGCTGGGTGCCATTTTCGCACTGTCTAGCTTTTGGTGGGTACTGCTGCGCTCTACATCTCATTTTGTCTGAAAAACCAGAAAAGTATGCCGAGTTGCAAAAAAAGTGGTACTGAACCGAGTCCCGAACCGGTTCGGAACGGTTCCTTTGAATCGTTCCGGTTCGGGTTGAGTTCCAAGATGGCGAAAAAAATATGGGTTCGGTTCGGTTCCGGTTCCGGGCAAAAATACGGGCTCAGTTCCGGTTTCGGGTTCAGGTTCGGTTCCGGTTCGACACTCTGGCGAGCGGACTGAGCGGACTCGGTCAGATGAACGTCTGCTCTCGTCGAGAGGCGATAATTAACGTCTCTCTTTCCTCTGGGCCGTGTGGCCTCTCTTAAGCGATGCTTAATTAAACAAGTTGTTCTTGTTACTCGACGCCTCGTCTTTTGCCTGGACCCTCAATGCTTTCTGCTGGGCCTCGGGCCGCTCGGCTGACGGCCCCGGACCGTCTTGCAACAACTGATGCCAGCGGTCGGACGCCACATGTAACAACTGGTGGCAGCGGTCTGGGATGCCACTTCTAACAGCATCAGACGTAATTAATAGGTACGAGCAGTAACTACTGCTGCGACTTTCGGCAGGCTTAGACTTTTGTTCCTCTATTTTTACCGTCTTTAGAGTCTGTCGGGATTTGCCCATTAGAGTGAGTGAGCGCCGCCGCGAATAACTTGAATTAAGATGCTTGAGTGTGCATCCCGTTCTGAAGATATGCAGACAATAATAGCCTAGAGGTCTATGTTGTAAACTGAATTACCGCTGTCTTGTCTTCGTCTGTGATCTGTCAGGACACAGACCCAGGTCATGTCGTGGCAGCAGTTGGTAGACAGGAAACAGCAGAACCTTGGATTTTAATTGTCGTGCTAAATTCCTGTAATATAACTCAAAAATATGTTTTGAGATTATTTCTCATTGTTGCGCTTAATGAAAACTAATTCTATAAAACCACACTCCGCATCAATTACTTATGGCTTCGTAAATTTGGCTTGCAGGTTCTGTGGCTCTGTACCATGCAGCGGAAAAAAGAGCTCTCTGGCGCTCAAAAGCGCCATTTGGCAACAGTGAAGAAAAAGCACCTTAGCGACACTTTAAAAAATGCCTAAGCTTTCTAGCTATTTTGCCACCGACAAGAGCACGAGCAGCAATCCGTCGACCAGTGAGGCGGTCGAGTGAAGGTGCCCAAGTAGACCATGCACTTAGCGAGACTGTTTGTGACGAAACAGACGCAAGCGAGGCACTCTCGTCAATGGCGTTGAAGTCAACTGCCTCAACAAGTACGTTTGAACAACCAGCTTCATCGGACACTGCAATGGAGCCTGTTCCTCCAGAGAGAAGCAGCTCGACCGAGTCAGATCAGCCAGTGCTTGGTGACGGTCCTTGCACGTCCACGGATCCCGCTGACTGGTTTCCCCTGAACGCAGTTACTACCAACTTTTGGGTAGAACAAAACCAGGATGTATGTGATAATGCTAGAAACATGAAGGGTGATTACTCTCGCTCGAAGAGGTACTTTCAGCCAACTGACGCGACACCGAAAGGCTACTACCGCTACTTCAAGCAAGAAATGTTCTATGTTCATCGCACCAACGGCGAAGTTGTCTTATGCGAATAGATGCTCCACAGTCCCTCTAAAAAATCCGTATACTGCTTTCCTTGTACCCTGATGTCGGCAGGAAAGCACCAGTTTTCGGAGCCAGATGGGTTCAGTTCATTGAACAAGGCATATGCGAAGCTGAAGGCACATGAGGAAAGTCAATGTCACAGACAATGCGTGCTTGACCTGTGCGAGCGACGTTCTGCTAAAGCCTCAATCGTTCGATCCCTTGAAGAACACTGCTCGGAACGGGCAACTTACTGGAGAAATGTCCTTCAGCCCGTGGTTGCTGTTGTAAGATTTCTGGCAGAACGAGGGCTCTCTCTCTCAGGGGATCTAATGATTTAATCGGATCTTCCCAAAATGGCAACTTCCTAGGGTGTCTTGAACTGATCGCCAAGTTTGATCCGTTTCTCGCTGCCCATAAAAAAAACTTTGGAAATGTTGGACGCGTCAAGACATCCTACCTCTCCTCAACCATTGTGGAGGAGGTTGTAGAAGCTCTCGGAACTGAAGCCCGAAAGAAAAACACTTGCGAGGTTGCGAGTGCCAAGTACTTCTCTTTCGGTTGATTCTACACCTGATTCAAGTCAAATAAACCAGCTTACAGTGGTGATTCGCTACGTCGCTAAGGATGAGCCTGAAGAACACTTTCTCGGATTTTTACCCATTACCAGCCACAAAGGGGAACATCTCGCGAAGTCAGCACTTGACTTCCTAAAAAATCTTGGAACTTCCAACACTGTCGTGGCCATTCATACGGCAACGCAAGCAACATGGCCGGCAAGTACTCCAGCATGCAGGCGCAATTTGAAAAAATCAACCCTCAAGCTAATTTTATCCCGTGCGCTGCCCACTCACTGAACCTGGTCAGGGCATATATGCTGTAGATTCTTGTGTGCAAGCCGTTAGTTTTTTCGGGTTTGTACAGCGTATATACGTTTTATTTGCTGCATCTACTCATCGCTGGGCTGTACTCAAGACCCACCTGAAACAAAACGCGACAGCGGTAATCCCAAAGCAAGTCTCAGACACGCAGTGGTCAGCTCGAGCGGATGTAGCGAGGGCTCTCGTGGCCGGCTCTAAGGAAATCATAGCCGTCTTGATGCAACTATCAAAAGGTCAAGATGAGAGAGGAGAAACGAAGCACGAGGCAAAGTGTTTGCTGAAGACAACGACAACGTTGGAAACTGCACTGATGGCCGAGTTTTGGGATGGAGTTTTGCCACGTTTCAACGCCACCAGCAAGGCACTTCAAAGCCCAACGCTCTCATTGAATGCTGCTGTCAGCCTGATGTAATCGTTGTGGGATTATGTATCCGGCTTAAGAGAGGTTCGATGAAATTGAAAAACTTGCGAAGCAAGCGTCGGACAATGCTTCATGCAAGGCAAGCCCCCAGAGAAAACCAAAACAGTCGACACGACACGACAGCGCTGAATGTACAAACAGACCACAGACGCAAGATCCTTCAGCTAAATTTCGCTGTGAGACCTTCTTTGTCTTGATAGACAACCTCCTGCATACGCTCACAGCTCGCTTGAGCGCTTACACCGAAGTCTGGTCGCAATTTGCTGTTATTGCTGATTGGAAGACCTTTTCCATAGCACACCGGTGGCTTAAGGCAATGTACCTCGTCACAAAGTATCCTTCTAAACTGACCGGCACACTTCCCGATGAGCTTGGGCAGATTATTTCATTTGCGAGCAACGAAGGCTGTTCTTCTGCGACAGACATGCTGCAACTTCTAATTCGAGGAAAGCTTGAAGGTTCATTTCCGGATGTTCATGTCGCTATTAGACTTTTTTTGTGCTTGAGAGTTATTATTTATTTATTTATTTAGCAAATACTGCCGGCCTGTGTTACAGGCCTTAGGCAGGAGTGGGGTACAAACATATTGATAAAAAATGACAAGTACATTGAAAAAGAAGCAGATAGCGAACAGAGCAAAAATCAGAACATACAACACAAAATTGAATACAAAGGCAGAGAACATGTAATTAAATCGAACCTGGCAGCAAACGAAGGGATCGGACTTGGCCCAAAACAAGGATACATAAGAGCCCTACACATCCTTCAGAGCTTGTAAAAATAAATTGACCGATTCGCAATTGACAACCTCAGCAGGTAAACCATTCCACTTAGTGATAGTATGAGGAAAGAACGAGTACTTAAAAACATTTGTTTTACATGAAAACGCGGTAACTTTCTTAGTATGGTAAGAGCGCGTAGGGCGTCGAGATGTGTGCTCAACTAAAATTCCTTCCTCTATTGTTAGTTTATTGTGATAATACAGAAAGAATAACTTTAATTTTTCACGATGACGACGCATGGCCAGCTGCTCAAGTCCTGCGGTTTGCAGTAGGGCTGTTGGGGAAATATTCCAACTGTAAGAATTAAAAATAAACCTAGCAGCTTTGCGTTGGACATTTTCTATTTTAAGTTTGTTACTTTCGGTCCAGGGATTCCACACTGCCGCAGCATATTCCAACATTGGCCGAACAAATGTTTTATAAGCTAAAAGCTTTATTTCTTGTGTGGATTGTGCCAGCGTTCTTCTCAAGTAGTGCAGTTGTCTTAGAGCTTTTTTTTTCTATATACGATATGTGCTCGTTCCATCGAAGGTCTGAGGCTATCTGAATTCCTAAGTATTTAAAAGCGTAGACAACTAAGAGGGGCTCATTGGCTATACGGTATGTAAAACTTAAAGGATTCTTTTTACGTGTCACAGTCATTGCTACTGTCTTGCTGGAATTCAAAGTCATTTGCCACGTGGAGCACCATTTTTCTACTGCAGACAGTGAATCGCTTAAAAGGAGTTGATCTTCAGGGCTAGAAATTTCTTGATAAATTATGCAATCGTCGGCGAAAAGCCGTATTTTAACATGTACGTTGTGAACTATGTCATTAATAAATACTAGAAAGAAAAGGGGGCCCAAGACTGAGCCCTGTGGAATACCGGATTCTACTGGGACAGCATCAGAGAGGACACCATCAACAACCACACTTTGACGTCTATGCGAAAGATAGGCTTCGATCCATGAGAGTAGGCACTCGTGTTTCAGTATAGGTTTTAACTTCTGCAATAATTTTTGATGAGACACACGGTCGAATGCTTTCTCAAAATCAAGAAAAACAATATCAACTTGATTATGCCTATCCAGTGCTGCCGCTAAATCGTGAACTGTTGCAATAAGTTGTGTTACTGTGGACAAACCGCGACGGAACCCGTGCTGCCGGTTATCAAGGACGTGGTTCGCCTCGAGAAAGTTAGTCAAGTGTTTACAGATGATGCGTTCAAGCAATTTTACTGAAGTGCACAAAAGAGAAATTGGCCGGTAGGAAGAAGGTGCTGATTTGTGTTGTTCTTTGGGAATCGGGGTGATTTTTGCGAGTTTCCAATCACTTGGCAATTCAGAGCAGTTTAGTGATTTCCTAAATATTAAAGTTAAATATTTGGCGGACCATTCAGCGTACCGTACCAGAAAGGCATTAGGTATTTCGTCAATCCCTGGCGACTTCTTTGTGTCCAAGTTAAGCAGAAGAGCCAGCACACCTTCCTCAGTTATGCAAATGTCACTGATTGGTGCCAGATCATCAAAAGAAGAAAAATGTGGCTTGCAGCCGTCATCGTGAGTGAATACTGAGCTGAAGTACTGGTTGAGCGCCTGCGCTGTTTCTAACTTGTCGTGCATACCCGCACTGTCTGCAGAAAGGCCAAGAATCAATTTCTTGCGTGGCGCGAGATGTCGCCAGAACTTGCTTGGAGAAGAAACAAGGAAATTTTTCATACGTACAGTGTGGAATTGGTGTTTGGCTGTATTGATGGCGTTCCGCAACGACAGGCGTAGCATGGAAATCTTATCTGCAGTGGCCGATGAGGGACGCTTTGAGTGTTGTTGTCTCGCTTTCTTAAGCTTACGTCCCAGACGCGCAATATCTTTTGTCATCCAAGGATTGCTAGTGCGCAAAATTTTCCGCTTTCTTGGCACAAAATCGCTTATACATTGGTGAACTAAGTTTTTGAAGAAGCACCACATGTGCTCAACGGAGGTACTCTGTGTTTCGTACAAGCACGAAAAGGAAGAAAATGAAGTGTCTAGTGCATCTAGGATATCGACATCACTTGCTCGTGAGAAGATCGGGATAATTGTCTCTCTCTTCTGGAGCTTTGATATAGGGCCCAACTGCAAAGTTAAACTTGACATTTTATGGTCTGATATCCCCTCTAAGACAGTCACACGTGGTGTTCGGCGTAGCAGGTTGCCAGAAACAAGAAACAGGTCCAGAACTGATTGAGAGTCGTTTTGTACACGGGTGGGCTCAGTGACTAGTTGTGTCAGGTTATGACAGAACACTACGTCGAGAAATAGTTGGGAGGCACCAGTGAGAGCCACCGGAGTATCAGGCAACCAATCTATTGACGGAAAGTTGAAATCACTCGTCAATAACAAATTGGCTGAGCGGATTTCGTTTCGGCATAGGAATTCATTAAGCTTTTCTAGAAATGTGTTATTAGAATTCGGGGGACGGTAGAATCCTCCAATAATTAGGTGACATTCCTCAAGGAATACTTTGAGTATAACACTTTCTAACCCCTCAATGTTTGGCAACCTTGAGACCCGCAAAGACTCTTTGTATAATATGGCAACGCCACCACCGCGGCCATCTGTCTCTCCGGAAAATGTTATAACCACAGGGTGTTATTTCAGAATCATAAATATCAGGATGCAGCCACGTTTCTGTCACGACTACAACATGAAGATTATGTGCCAGGACAATGCTCTCTAAGTACGTTACTTTATTCAAAATGCTTCGGGCATTGACATTGATACAACGGAAGGTCTTATTAGAACCATCATCTATTCATTGTGACCGTTTGGAACTGCGGCGTTCTCCAATTATAGGAACTCTTTTCTTCAGAGTGCTGTCCCACTGAAACACTTCGTCGTCTATTTTAATCTTATCGTATACTAGATTGACTTTCTTGCCTTCTTTTCGCTCCTCAGCTGTACTATCCCAGAGGTACTTTCGAATAGTTCTTGTGGCAGTGGAAAAGTCGTCAGATACAGAAATGCTCTTTCCTTTCAACTTGTGGCAATTCTTGAATATGTTTACTTTTTCACGGTGGTCGATTAGTTTAATAATTACTGGTCGCGATTTGTTTGTTTGTTTGCGCCCTAATCGGTGAATTCTCTCTATCGAAGACACCTCTACACCTAATTTTTCATGAAATAAGTTTACTACTGCCTCCGAAAGTGATTCAGAAGTCTCATCGGCCATATATGATAACATTGTTGCGCCGACTTCTGTCTTCAAGATCTACCAGTTTTTTTTCCAGGCTCTGAATACTGCTCTCCAGGTCAGTAATTTTACTGCCTAATTCCTTTATAGTTGACACGGATTCATCTACCTGCTTTAACTTTGCTTCTATGCCATCCAAGCGGTTATGAATAGCTTTCTGTCCTTCGAGTAACTGTTGGAGCAGCTCTGCTGTATTACCAGGCCCAGGGTTACTTTCGACATCTCCGCAAAGCATGAGAAGAGCAACAAAAACATTCCGGATACGCGAACATAAAGTATACACACTGTGAGGGCACACCAGCTGGATGAGGCAACGATCACTGGTTCGAATGGAACCATATTTGTTACTGACCTGCGTAAAAAGCAGAAATGGGTTCATGGCGATGTTGTCGGACAGCCAGCCGATGTGCCCACTAAAGGAATCCCAGATCGGACCGCTCCTTATGTAGGGCGAAGACGATGACGTGCGAGGGGGCGGTGTCCAGGCGTTGGTGTCGATACGGCATGACTTTTCGTGTGCGCAGGCTCCGACCAGGTGAGTCTGATAGGTTCGGCACACTGCTTCTTCCGTTGCGCTGTCCGTCAGAGCAGTTCCTAGCGTCAATATCTGCGTAAAAAGCAGAAATGGGTTCATGGCGATGTTGTCGGACGGCCAGCCGATGTGACCATGAACTGCACAGGCGAACGATCATTCAGAAAACTAAAACTCATGAAGAACAGGCTTCGATCAGCGATGACTGACAGCCGCCTGAGCGATTTGTCGCTGCTAAGCGTGGACGGAGATTCTGAGGCAGGTCAATGAACATCTGATCAACAAACTCTCCCTGCAAAAGGCCCGAAAACGCTTGTAGAAATATGAATGCCTTTCTTCCTTTGCTTAGATGAGGAATAGAAAGAGTAAACTTCTTATCAAAATTCTTGTTACGTTTACACGCCCAGTTAAGGGTTGAATTTCTGGGAAATGGATAAAGTATTTTCTACAATATGTAAAAGTGTAAAATGTCTGGAAAAATAAATTTATTCCGTAAGTTCAAAGGAGAAAAGGGGGTGTGAAATGCGAATGCACTTCCTTCCATTTTAAAATTGTATATTGCGTGTAAAAATGTAAATGTATTGCATATTTCAAAGTGGACAAGATGTGTATAAATTTAAATGCGTACACTGTGTATTTGAGCGTGTTATTAAAAGCATTTTTGCGGAAGTTCAATATCGATCTAATTTTCTGCAGGGGCCACCTTTTCGAAAAGGTTCAGCCCTCCCGCATGATGAAAGTATTTGTATAATAAACCGTTTATATTACGTTTTGCGCTAAGTCGGCATATAGAATATGCATAATATCACAGTTCAACGAAACACTGCTTTGAAGAGCTTAAATTCTTGTTGCTGGGTGAACTCACCAAATAGCCAGACGATTCCTAGTGAATTAGCTATACGAATTTGCAAACAGTTAATGAAAACGATCCACCTCTCTACTTCAACAGTGCTCACACGCAGACAATCAAAACGCGCACTGCCGAATTGGCCATGGAGGAAGGAGTGTTCCTTCCTCCATGTTCCTTCCTTTTTTTATGTCTCGTTATCACCTTGAATAGTTCAATCCCGATCACAGTCCGTCCGCGTGCTCTACGGGAATGTAGATGTCCAGGCGTTCTTCATAAAAACTGCGGAGATTCTTCGAGTAAATGCGGTATGTGTTCGCTGTACAGAATTATTAAAAGCGTCAACTCTCAGGAACGACGAGAGGGGCAGGTGAAGCAGAAGGGGAGGGGGGCTCTTGTTTCTTGAACCTGGCCCTCAGCACTGTTAATCCGGCCCTGGACGTGGCCGCGTTGTGCGCGTCTGCCTACCGCTGTTTGTTCACCCCATGGCTCGCAGACTCGGCTCCGCTGTACAGGTTCCTGGCCTCCTCGTGCGTGCCTGGCCGTTGCTAAACAAGGAACGAGCTTCATCAACTGCAGGGGAGTCCACACTACGGTCAGCGCGCCGTCTTCATCTTAGCAGTCACCGGTCTCAGGGCTCGCCCAATGCCTCTTCTCTGCCCGGTTCAACCACCGGACACACGGGGCACTCGGCGCTGGCGATGGGCGGCACAACCCGGCTCCAGGACAAGGACCGCGGATGTCGCGAGAAGCAACCGCATGAGAGTCCACCCATCCCGGCAAACCCGTCAGCCGATCTCCTAGCGACCACCACGGTAATGCATTTTCGATTGTTTATTCCCTAGTTCCTGCGCTTAGATGCCCTGGCAACAGTTGTAGACTGTTTCTACATCGGACTACCCCGCGTTATTCAACAAAACCGGCTAAATGACCAATTTGCACGTCGTCTCTTGACCTTTCAATTGCCGCCAGCATCCAAGGTCTGGCCCGCCGTCATGTCCGGAGCGAAACATCGGGTTGCCGCTTCGTGCTATGACGGCTCGGCTGGCGGTGACATTTACGGGGCCGACCATCACCACCAATGTCACCAGGGTTATGTGTTGGTCTAAGGAGCACGATGGACTGCAGTGCACTAGAGACAGGATTTCTCGGCGCTGCCACGGGGGTGTCTTAGGTGCTATTAGGCGAGTAGCGTTCCACAGCCTTCCTATATTGCGCGTCCGCTTTTAACAGGGGCCCGCATGCGGCTCGTAGCACATGGCTTCAAGAAGTGCGGAAGGAAACACGCATGGTTCTCTGCTGCGTGCTGTTGTGCAGTCTGGTGAATCCTTAGCCTTAATGTACGCGCCCCAGGCTACCAGAGTGCCTGAATAACAACAAGAGCAAGCCAAAACGACAAGATGTGCGACATGGATAAATACAACCAGAAACATATACGCATATCATTTTTGTGCTCGGTTCAAGTATATTATCAGGACTCACGAATTTGTTTCAAGTAGAATGCGGTCTCTACAAAAAACCGCAACGAAATAGCTTTGCGGAATTAGCTTTGCGGAATTAGCTTTGCGGGAGGGTCTTGCACTAAACGGTTGCTTTGACCGGTCAGTGATTCGTTCCTCCGTAAAACTTAAATCCACCTCGCCTGGTGAAAGCCACTTAAGGCCATTTAAGGTTACAGTGATTCAGGCTGATTACAGCTGACAGTTTCTGATTACTTACGCCTACAATCTGTCCTTTGGTTTGCGTCAGAGGTGTGAGTGGGACAGCGTCCTTGTGTAACCTCCACTGAAATGCGGTTGCCGAGCCCGGCAATTAAACCCGCCCCCACGTGCTCGAAGCAGGGTAGCATATATCCTTGGAGCAATCTCAGTAAACAACGCTAAACTATCTCTTTCAAATACAATTGACCTTTTAAGTACACCAGTGTTTTTTTTTCATTTTCTCTCTTTCCATCCGCTCGAAACTTTTCATAACTCACACTCAACTTTTAATACGCCATGTACATAATAATATGGAGAGTATTATTATTTAATATGAAGAGAATCGAGCATGCTCTGAAGAACCGAGGTAGCCTAAAAACGGTCAAGAGGAAACTAGGCATAGGAAAAACCACATGTATTCGTTCAGAGACAAATAGGGTGATGTCATATGGATAAGATAGGTAAAGGAGCCGAACATTTCTACACAAATTTATGCAGTAGCCAATGTAATCAGGTCATCAGTGAGATGGTCAGTGGTGCACAGTACTGAGAAATCCCGTCACTAACGAAGCAGGAAGTAAAGAATTTTTTAGGAGCAATGAAAAATACTGGAAGATATCTATAGGAGGTGCACAGCTACCATAATCCTACATCAAGTGAGCAATAAAATTCTAATAAGAAAATTTGACCAGCATGAAGACGTGATCTCGCCAATGCTATTCACCGCCTGTTTATAGGAGGTATTCAGAGGCCTGGATTGGGGACAGTTGGGGATACCATAATAAACGGAGCATACCATAATAAATTGCGATTCGCTGGTGACATTGCCTTGCTGAGTCAGTCAGGAGATGAACTGCAAAATGTGACCAATCAGTTAGGGAAAGCGGTACTGTGAGTATAAAAATTAACATGCAGAAAATGAAAGCAATGTTCAATGGTCTTGGAAAGAAACAGCGCAGTTTACGATTGGTATATATATAGGCAGCGAGGTGCTGGAAGCGGTAAGGAAATGCGTCTACTTAGGGCAGGTAGTGACCGCAGATCCGAATCACGAGAGCGAAATACCTAGAACAGTAAGAATGAGGTGGAGAAAAATTTGGAAGTTCTGGACAGAAACATTTTTCAGCGAGAAACTGTTTATGAACGCCGTTTTTACATATAATGGAAGATTTCAATATAGGAATCAATATATCCGCCGCTCACACCGCGGCAGTGGTACATTTTTTTTGTATTAATGTTTTTGCTAGCGTCCAAAGCTTTCCCCATTGATTTTTTATGGCAGTCTTAACTGTTCGATGAGATCGATGGAAACACAAAAAATTGCTACATATCAGAAGAATGGACCATTACTTTCCATATTTCCATAGCAGTATCGTACTGTTCTTGAATTTTCAAAATTTTTGTCGGAGAAAGTTAGACATGGATCATGACTGGCACTTTAACAGTATCCCTCAAGAAAAAAGTACTTATCTATATCTTACTGGCACTCACTTATAGAACAGGAACATGGAGGCTAAAGAAAAAGGTTCTACTTAACTTCAGGACAGCGAAGCTAGCTATGGAAGGAAAAATGATAGGTGTAACGTAATGATGTAATGATGCGTGATCTTTGTAATAATGCGTAAGGCATTATCATATATGAATTACCACGTGATATTCTTATACAACCACTAAATAATTCGTAATCGAATTTCTTTCTCGTGTTGTTTCAGTTCCAACAGCTGAACGATGACTGAAGTCAAAGTGTGGTTATAGGTTACGCGAGACATGAAAAAACTGCAATATCATCGTTGCTTCTACAGTCGCTGTCATTCCGGCTCTTGAGGAAGGCTGGTCTCAGCACTATAGTGAATTAAACGAAGAAACGATTATATCGCAGTTTTTCCATGCCTCACGTGACAAATAACCACCCGGCCTTTTGACGTCTCAGCCATCGTTCGGATGCTGAAACAGAAAATGCATCTCAGAAGAATTCTATCAAATTATTTAGCGGTCGTAGGCGAATACCACGTGGTGATTCAAGCACAGTGGCGTCTTCCGCATCATTGTAGAGAAGTAAACATGCCACCAAAATTAGGTGTCTATCCTCCTTTAAAGAGCCACTGCCCAGGGTCCGGACATTTTTGAAAAACAAGCCCACTGCATAGATGAGGCATCGAAGATAACCTCTGCAAAATACTAGAGCCATGCGCGCCCCGAAAAGCTGCGAAAATTCAAATCAAAGCCCGTTCGTTCTTTCCTATAACAAAAACGGGCCCGGCCCACTACTATGAACCCCGCTGACGTCAAGGGGGGCTACTTTCGCTAAAGGCACTCCATTGGTGCATCGTTCTGACTGACGGAAGAAGGTTGGGCGTAGCCTTGGCGTCGCGTCGTCTGCACAACGCTTTCCGCAGCGCCTTCTGTTCTGGCTCATGCCTACAAACCCGCATTAAGGAACAAAAAAAAACTGCGGAGGGAGCGTGCGGCGACAGCCTTGAACCCTTGCCATAAAAAGTAAAAAATAGTAAAACTGAGGGGCGGCCCCCTCACGGCGGAGGTCAGAAAGGCACCCAAGGTCGCACAACTGCCTGCGCTGCCGCGGGGCCTAGCCGGGGCGTCTCTGAGGGACGGTGATTCCAACTACGGTGTCTCTATCAATGTGTGGGGAAAACAGGAACCCTTCCTTAGCTGGTTAGCCGAGCTGACAAAGAGCGCCCTGGAAAGGACGATTAGAGCGTTTTTTTGGCGATGTGGGGAACGACATCCATTCCTCACTCTTATCCGCCTGCTCATCGATCACTCTTGTCCGAGCGTCCCACCGTTTGTGCCGTACCGGCTTCTCTCTCATCTATTGCTTGCATATGACACGCACTGATGACAGGGGGTACGCATCTGTGCCAAGAACTTGACTTGCAGTGCGAGTGGAGACGGGGGCGGCGGTGTGCTTGGCTTAGGCATGGGCGCATGGGACAGGTCGGAAGGAGAGCCCCAACGGGATAGGATGTGCATGCTCTTACCGAAGAGAGGGTGGTGTTGTGTTTGTTTTTGATATTGTTTTCTTAACGAGACCCTGGGTTTGAGGCTGAGCCCAACCCACGGGGTAGGTTTATGCTGGATTGGAGAATTGATGCTTGGGGCGGGCCACTTGAAATGACCGCCCCTATTTCTTTGTTTGTTACGGTTATAAAAACCAAACTGAACGAATGGAGACCAGCCTGAGCTGGGGCTCTATGCTTAGCATGCAAGATTCTGCTACTTAGGCTCTAACCTGCTAGGTCGATGAGTAAAGTAGCGCAAAGTTTGTTTTTCTTTTTGTAAATTCATTTCTGCTGTTCCCAGTTTTCTATTTGTACATGTATGCTGTAAACAGTGTTGTAGGCGTCACCGAAAAAAAGTAGCTAAATACGTCACTCGTTACACTACAAAAAAAAGAGAACGCGGTACCGTTACCGAAAAAAATTATCGCACGTTACTTTGCCGTTACCCCATGGCCATAAATTTTAATCAGTGCGCCTTCGCTGTAAGAACTCAAGATAATAACTTTATCAAGCTCATAATTCATATAATTCAAACTTCACAAAGAAAACAAAGCTGAACTCAACAAATTTACAGTAATTCTAGTGTGCTTCTGCTTACGAAATTACGCGGAAATTGTGCAGCAATAAAGAAATGCTTAAATGTCATAGTTCCGGAAAAAAATATATTTGCGCACATGAACAATTTTTTTTTACTTGAAACTGCATTATTATCGCAAAAAATGCGAGTGTTTTCGTCAAGGTGTTCAAGGTCAGCTTCGCTCAATTAGGAACTCAATAACCAGAAACGTAGCCGCAGTTGCAGATCGAAACAGCCGGTTGACTGCAATCCCCTTTTCTGTGCTGTACCATTGTACTCTTTCGACGGCTCTCTTGGGGCCATCTTGAAGTAAACTGGCGACATTCCTGAGTTTACTCACAAGAGGGAACTGCTTCCACAAAGAATGCGAGAGTGTCGCCTGGAGACGAGACCTTTTGGTTGGAAAACAAGCTTACGCAGAAACTGACTTACAGATTTCTGCAAATGGTCCATTGGTGGCTCGGCATGCGTCCACTCTTTAGAGAGTTGTGTGTGTGAGTGGTTTGGGGGTGAAGATGAGTGTGTCAGTGCGTGTTCGTGCTTTTTTTTTAGTTGAGTGCGTCGTCAAGAGCAGCTGTTTTTTGGCATGCATGCGAGCCGCAACAAGGGTCGTCGAGAACACCGGTAGATTTTGTTTATTTGCAACATCATTTTCGGCGTTTATTTTTTTTAAATAGAGGCGGAGGCGGACAATTTAAATAAAAAGAAACTAGTAACGTGACACCTCACGTTACCGAAAAATGTTAACATAAGTACGTTACCCGTTACAGTTCCGATATGGTAACGAGTACGTTACTAAGTTACCGCAAAAAGTAACGCGTTACCGGTAACGCCGTTCCTTGTAACGCGTTACCGACAACACTGGATCTATGCTCTTCTATCTGTCATCATCTGCTAGATTGCCTTCTGGTCTTTCTCCACGCCGAATTCACTAGAAGAAGGGTTTGGGAACCTTCCTGGAAGAAACGAACAGAAGATCTTAAATTCAACAAGATCTGAAAGTTTACTGGCGTCGCATCTAATGCGAAGGCAAGAAAACAGATGGTCCTTAGGGGTAACCGACTGGATTCCAAGGGAAGGAAAGCGCACCAGGGGGTGGCAGAAAGATAAGTGTGTGGACGAGATTAAGAAGTTTGCAGGGATAGGGTGGCTGCAGCTGGCATGAGTAAGGGTTAATTTGAGAGATATCGGAGAGTCCTTTGTCATGCAGTGGGCGTAGTCAGGCTGGTGATGATGATTATGATGTGCACGTTCACATGTTTTTATTGCAGAATTTACGCAGAGTCACCCATGTAACACATCTCAGAGACCTGAGATGACTGTCCGAGACGAAAAGGGGGACAAAATGCGGCGCCATTCGACACGCAATTTCCTCGGTCAAGGACCCTTGTACATGTGTGTGCGCGCCTGTGTGTGCGTGTGTGAGTGTGTGCGCGCGAACCGACCAGGTGGCAGGCGCCCGAAAGGGGCTCCCGTGGCCGTCCCCCCGCGACCGTCCCTGAACTGGGCGGCAGGCTTTCCGGGAATTCTACTATCCGAGGTCGGAGAGGTGGGAGCGACGGCAGAAGAGGTAGAAAGGAGGACTCGGCTCGGCATCGAAGGGACAGTGCTTTGTGACACACTGAACGAACAGGTCGTGCTTCCAATCTCTCTGTAAAGTTTTCTTCCTTTGCCGTTCGGCCAATTAAATCAGTTAAGTTTTACCGGAGTTCCTTCATTGTGAACGAAACTAACGAACGCGTACGTAGAGCACGTACCCTCTAACGTACAATACAAACAAAGTTTGGTGCCGAAAATGACCATTATTAACGTTTAGCCATTATCTTAGCCCGCAGGTTTCTTGGCGCCCTAAAACATCATCTTATCATCACACCTAGCGCGTCTCAGTGGAAATGGCGGAAATTGATGTGGTTTCCAGCCATTTATTTATTTATTTATTTATTCATTAATTTATTTCACTACCCTCAGGGCCAGAGGCATTACAGAGGGGAGTGGGTTACACACGAAAGTGAACAAAAAATACAGCTGTAAATAGACTTAAAAATTAGACATAAATGAAGCTCACAGAAAAAACGAACAAACAGGTTACGACAAAACATTTAAAAAATTAACAGAGCATATATCGCAGAATAAAAATAATAACAAAAGCAGCAGCATACAAGAAAAACAAAAACGACAGGAGAAACCACGTTCAAAAGGCACTAACATGCGCGCATATAAAACAAGTGGAACAACCGTTAAAAAAAGATGACAGTGTTAAGGATTCTCGAGTTTATGACAGTAGCAGGTTGGTTAAAGCAGATTTAAACGTAGAATTATCAGAAATTTCGACGATAGATCCGGGAAGGTGATTCCAGCTCACTGACGTACTTGGTATGAATGAATTGTGATAATGGTTGGTTTGGCATGAAGGAATACCAACCTTATGACGATGGTCAATGCGATGTGAAATGTAAAAGGGCGGTAATATCATTTTATTCTTAAGAATGGGATTGTTGTAATAAATCTTATGGAACAGGCAAAGACGGTATATTTTCCTACGTTGTGACAGCAGGGTAGTGACAAGCTTGTTTTCATAGTCGTGACGCTGGAGTTGCGATGATAATTTGAAAGAATGAAACGAACCGCCCGGTTCTGGACGGATTCCAGTTGATAGATGAGCGTCTCTTGACTGGGGTCCCGAACAGATGCAGCATATTCCAGTTTAGTACGAACTAACGATTTATAAAGAAGTAATCTTACACAACTAGAAGCAACATAAAAATTGCGGCGTAAGTAACCCAGCATGCGATTAACGTTGTTAGTTATATAATCTACATGCGTGTTCCATGAGAGATTAGAAGAAATAAATACGCCTAGATATTTGTAACAAGACACAGATTCGATGCTGCTGTTATTAAGATGATACGAGGGCAGTGAAGTATTACAACGAGAAACACGCATGTGCTTGCATTTCTTAGGGTTTAGTTCCATGTTCCAGGTATTAGCCCAGTCAAGAACATGATCGATACCGGACTGAAGAAGAGTTACATTAGCGTCACTGTTAATTTCGCGGTATATGACGCAGACATCTGCAAAAAGGTTAATTGATGAACATAAGCTAATAGGCAAGTCGTTGATATATATTAGGAAAAGCAAAGGCCCCAACACAGAGCCTTGTGGTACGCCTGACTGTGACAAATTGTGAACGATCAGTAAGAAAAAAATGCAACCAAGCAAGAACATTAGTATCAAGATTAAGTTTGCTTAGTTTGAAAAAAAAAAGCAGTTGATGTAAAGCCTTGTCAAACCCTTTTGAAAAATCTAGGAATATACAATCGACAATGGAACCCGAGTCAAGGATGGAATTCAGATCATGCGTAAACGATAAGAGTTGTGTTTCACAGGAAAATGACTTACGAAATCCATGCTGATAATCTGTAAAAAAGGCATTTGACTGTAGGAATGATGCAAGGTGAGAGTAAATTACATGCTCCATGATTTTGCACGGAATGCTCGTTAAAGAAATGGGTCTATAATTAAGCGGTGAATGTTTATCACCGGACTTGTGCAAAGGAATCACCTTCCTGACCTTCCAGGTATGCAGCAGAGCGAAGCCTGATAAAACGGAGCAAGCAGCATTTCACTTGGGAGGTGATGTCAAATATTACTTCCTCCTCTCTTGCTGTGTATAATAATGCAAGCACATGAAATGTTAAAATCCAATTCCTTTCTCTGAAACTGACGCTTGATTAATCCTGCCTCGAGAAGTGTCTCTAAAGTTGCTCATTACTTCTTGTATACGCAGCGTGCGCCAGGTCCAGATGGTGGCTACCCGGCGCTCCCAAAGAGGCCCGGGACTTTGCTGGCGCCTTAGCGGCCTGATTTTATCCTTTGAGAAATATTCAGCAATAAATAATATTTAAATGCGTGAAATTAAGGCCTTGTTTATTCCTGCTACATCGAAACAAATTAACTGCATCTGGCGTTTTGAGGACCAGTAGTCAAAACACTTTATTTTCGACAAATTGCGTCCGAAAGCCGCCAAGCGGAGACCACCTCTTCGAAGCCTCGTTCAGCGTGTACAAAACGTGCAGGCGAGTAGGCGGAAGTTTGTGAAGCTAGCCACCTGAAGTCGGTGCTGTGATCTTGACGTTTCGATAACTGCAGCTGAGTGGTGTCATTGCATAATCCCTTAGGTGCCTGCACAGGCAGGAAACAAAGGGGCTCACAGCCCAGCACGCCCACCATCGTGCATGCTCAACTGCTCCGAATGCATTTACCATTTAATTGGGCAAAACGTGTAGAGATTGAACCCTCGATTTCCAGAAAAATTGCCTAGCAGCAATACCGAATTATACATTCAAATCATCCTCGAGGAACTAGGAATGAGCTGTGGATACCTAACTGGTATTATTCTGACCACTTCCACTTTGAAGGAGGGAAAACTACTCTTTGGAAAAGTTCATAAACCGTACCTGTGTGTGTCCCTCGTGAGAGATATTATCGTGTTCCGTTTCACTTGCCATCTTGCCTGCCGCTAAAGACAAGTGTGTGGCTGGTAAACACACTCAAGGATCGGTTACACTACGTAAAAATAGCCTAAATATAAGCAGACTTCATACTATGTGCTCACCCTGGAATCGTGCGAGATGTGAAGAGAGAGAGAGAGAAAGAACTATTGACCATGGGATTTGGGACACGTAGATCCCTGTCTCTGCACGACATGCTCATGAGTACATGGAGTTCTATGACGTGGGCGGCCCGGTCAATGGCGATCTATTGCTGGCCGGGTCCGTCAAGCGTATTCCCATTCCTCCGAAGTGGCCAGGAGTTCCGAGCCCCGTTGGGGATGGTCCGCAGGGCGCTCGAGGAGAGTGTGTGTAAGAATAGCGTGGGAGTGGGTGCACTGAATGCAGGAGAGGGTGTATGCTCCCGGGTAAATGCAGGAAGCAAATAGGGGGAGGAAAGGGTGCGGGCCTGGAGGTGGCGCGATGATATTGGGTGGTAACTGACAAGGGCTTGGTGGGGTAGCTGGCGTTCGACGCGGTGTGCCTGGGTCAGCTCACTGAAGGAGTGCTTGCGCTCCTGGAAAGAGGCCGACTCTGCCACTACCCGGTTGATAAGACCTCGGGCGTGCTCACTGGCGGCTTCGTTGCCGGGGTTCCGAGAGTGTGCTGGCACCCAGGTCAGCTCCACTTTCCAGGGCGGGTTTATGGAGGGCGAGCTGAGGATGCGGAAGGCGATTCATGGACTCGTCCTTGTAAAGAATTCAAGATGCAGTTTTTGAGTCATTAAGGTCGTATCGGGCATTAATTAGTGTGCATCAGGGGCGTGCATGTTGCAAGTTGCGCGTCCGCGCCGTGAGTGCCGCCACGGTCGAAACGATTGCAGCGATCCTGGTATCGGCGGTAAACGCGGCTGCAGTTGAGCCTAATAAAAGTAAAATTTTTAGACGACAATAGATAACAAAAACATGCTTATGAACTAAATTATAACCAGCCATAAGTATTAAAAATAAGATATCAAAGACGACACAACGCGTCTGCGTCGACAGCGCCGGCGCGGAGGCAGGCAGAGAGAGAGCTTCATCCCCCCCCCCCAAAAAAAAAAAAAAAAAACTTGGAGGCAGCAGACGACCGGACGGCCGCGCAAGAGATAAAGTCGAAACGGCGACGTACGCACTGGAGCAGCGTCATGTCGCACGTGTACTGTCGCGCGAAGTGGTGCAGCACATCCGGCAAGAGTGGAGGACATCTCTTCAGTGTTCCTGTCGACCACAGGTATTTATGAACTCACGGCTTATCGTATGCCTCTTTGCATAACAAGTTTACAAAACCGTTAGTGACCTGCGTGTCTTTGTTTTGACCGCCTTTGACCGTTACGATTTGAAATTGCCGATGGAACGAAACGAATTTTCCCTGGTGCGGTTAACTGCAGCGGCTTTACTTTTTGCGAGATGAGTTTTATAAGTACGTTCAAGGGACATTAAAACAAAATTAAGTGACGGTGCTACAGTTTGAGATGCCCCAACGGTCCGTTAACTGCCTCTCATAAGCGTGGAGCCGTTTGCTACCTTGCTTTGCTTGTTCGCATTTGCGTGTGTGTGCTCACTGCCCGACATGTCTCGCACTGCAGAGCCGAATGGCCAGGCGCTTTCAGAGCGGTCACGTGAATTGAAGTGGACCCTGAGAGCCTTTTGGCTGGGACCGACCGATAGCGACGTTCGGCGCATTTTATTCACTCATCATACATTTTCATCAAAGCACATTCATATTCCATCCTCAGTGCACTTTCTCACAACGGTCAGTGCGATCACCATCAAAAATATTCGCTATCTGACATCCACGAAAACATTCCACTTTCGCCATGCGCCACAGGTTTTTTGCACTGCACGCACTGATAAACACCAACGTCGCATTTGCGCAGCACAAACGTAGTCACAAAGATGTATCGTCCAAAATGTCGCCGCAAATACACCGTACAATGCGCTTCGTGCTAAGCCTTTTCTGTACTTGCAAACGCCGCGGCGGCGGGCGTTTTTCTCGTCGCCGAGTGTCAAATCTGCGCCGTCGGGCGAAAACCGCGGGCTCGCCGCGGTAAAAACGCTCCATGTATTCTGAATACATGCAGCGTTTTTACGGCGGCATGTCGGCGATTTTCGCCCAACGGCGCGCACTCGACGCCCGGCGTCGAGAAAAACGCCCGCCGCCGCCGATCTGGACCCGCCAGATATTGGCGCGCGGCGTCCTGTGAGACCAGATGCGGCGGGTGAAGCGAGCCAATTAGCAGCGCAGAACGCCCGCTCTTACAGTTTGGCTGCCCCTGCCCGCCGCCGGATACATGGCCGTCATGGCCGATGAGCTACGCAGGGATTTTGGCACGGAAAAGTTATTATCGGGAAAATAATCTCATCAGTCATGAAATGTCACTTTTTTTGGTGAACACCACCGAATCTTGGATCGAAATGCCTGCGTTTCCTTCCTGAAGCGAAATTGTTTAATAAAACAGCAGCCGGTGGTGTCTGCGGCTGAGCGGACGTTCAAAGGTACGCGACGGCTTGCATTCGAGCACTCAAATTATTATAGATGCTTATGCATGCGTGCTAAAATAAGTACACTGGTGTAAAAGTGAACACTTCCGTGATTTTAACAGTAGCTGCAGCGTCGCTGCTCTCACAGATTTCCTCGCTCAGTGGTATTTGCCATTTGTTATGGTTACTCCGCGGCGCGCCGCCGCTTCTCCAGCTCCGTGTATCTTCAGCCGGGCGTCGCGCCGCCGCGACGTTTTCTGCTGTGCGAAGGAACAATATGCAAACTGGACGCCCGACCAATCAGAAAGGCAGCGCCCAATCTGCATTCCTCCTCATTTCTGCTGCTGAAAATGGCCGCTGCATTGCGACACCATCGGCTCGAAACAAGCATTTCTGGAGAAGGACTCACAATTTCCCTTACTCTCCATACAAAGAATAAAGACCTCATGAAAGGGACTATGCAGTAATTTAATTGTGCTTACGTAAAGCAGAGGAGAGATAGGCATTCCATCACTCGTCACCCCAGCGCAAGAATTTTTGAGCTAGCAACAATAACAACGGAAGAACTAAGGATTGGGCGAGTTGGTGGTGATCCATCGTAAAAAACAGCGCTTAAGAACACGGACAGAGGACAAGGCGAAACATACTGACGGCGCTGAACTTACAACTGAATTTTATTCACACGAAGACAGTCAATTTATATATTTACACAAACATGCGCAAAGGCGTCTTGGCAAACCCAGATACACTGTTGCCACTCACATGCATAAAACTAGAGAAAACAAAGAAACAGCAATCATCCATTCAAGGCACGTGTGCCATTACCTCACCCTCCCTACCCAGAATGAAGCAAGCTCATTTCCCTCCCTGACAAGCTTGTCGAGGATTTGCTTACGCATCCCTCGCCCTTCCTGATGATGAGGAATGCTTCCGCGATCTCCCTCTTGCTCTGATCGTGATGTACAAACACCACACTTCCGTGTGAACAAAATACGGAACACAATCACACGTGAGGAGGTGTTCTGCTACATTTCTATTATCCTTGCTGCTGACCGAATTGGCATGTTCTGTGAGGCGAATGTTGATACAACGGCCTGCCTGGCCGATGTACACACGGCCGCGGCACACACAGGTGTGGGATTAGTACTGCCTCCTTCATGGAACTGTTGGTTTTTGAACTCAACAACACGTATGTAGTGTGGGACCGGACGACCAGGTTTATGTGCAAAAATCTGGGGTCTGCATAAGGTCTAAGGTAGCCCCCATTCTCAGTAACATTTTTCTGGGCAGAGTTGACAGACTAGTGGAGGAAGAGCTGGCCGGAAGTGGCACTCGCGTTCACCGCTATGTCGATGAATTTTTGGTACTAGCGAAGCCTCCAAGCCCTGGTTGCGTGTCTCACGTCCTTGATGTTTTTGCCCGCAAAGGGTCAGGACGAGAGTTTACACATGAAGTGCCTCAACAGGGATCCTTGCAGTTTCTAGATTCGAAATTAACCTTTGAACCGAACCATGTATTTTGGGAGTACTCCCCTCGGAGCGCGAAACCGTTGCTCAACTATGGCTCCTTCCTTTCTAAAGTTGTAAAAACAGGTATTGTTAAGAGCCCCCTAGGTATGGCTGTGAATAAATCATGCCACCATAGGATGGGAAACAGCCTCCTCACGCAGGCAAGCAGGTGCAGGGATGCAGGGTACCCAGAGGCCCTTATCGTGTCCTGCACTGAAAAGATGTCCAAAAAGGTGAAGGCATCCGGCCACTCCTCAGAACTTAATACTGGTTCTAAAGAAAGAAATGGGGCTGTTATGCCGTACATTCACGCCCTATCTCACAGGCTAAAGAGAGCAGGGGCCCGATACAGAGTAAGCCTGCTTTTTTCTGCTCCCAATAAACTAGCAAAAGTAGGGGCTGCAGTGCAGAGGAAACGCGAGGGGAAGGATGGTAAGAACGTTTGCAAAATTAGGCATGGAAACAAGTACGTTGCCTGTAAGAAGGGAGTGGTGTATCTTATCCCTTTGTCTTGCGGCCGTGTGTACGTCGGCCAGACAGGCCGTTGTATCAACATTTGCCTCTGTCACTATATGGTGGGCGGCTTGATGTTTGATTGGCGCCGAAGTTATAATTAATCGGGCCAACCTGCCCACCACTGCACTCTCCGTAAGTTAGGAGGGGGTGGAGCGACAAACTTCTCCACCCCGAATGCGGAAGATGAGGTTAGACTGCTGACCGGCGATAGGGGCCACGCCTGATTAGCCGTTGACCGGAGGGATGAGGCGTATAGGCAAGTTTCTCAGCAACCCTTTTACTCGGGTAAGAACAAGAACAACGGCTACGAAACAAGCCAAGCAAAATAGCGGTAATGCACAGGCGCGATGCGAACAACAAGCACAAAATCAGAACACAAACACAAACTATTAACAAGAAGAAGGAAAACAACAGGGCGAGAACTATACAACAAAGTTACACGATTAAAGCAATATACAAAAGAATAGGACGAGAACAGCGACAGAACAAAGAAAAGAGCAAAGCGAGTGGTGAGAATCGGTGACTTAGCTGCGTAGTGGCAAGGTCCGGTCGCAGGGAGCGTCGGGCTGCGGAAGCGCGCGGTGCTGATGGGGGGGGGGGTGCGGATACGGGCGAACTTGGGCCCCGGGTTACGCGTCTTCCACGCGTCTTTCGGGGCCGCCGTCGCCGCGCTCTACGCGTCAGACACCGCCTAGGCTCGCTTGCCGAGCCTTCCCTGGCTGACCCCACACACGTCGGCACGCACCGAAATCTCTAAACCAACTAACTCGGTCGTGATTTTCCCGCCACCGTGTTCACGTGACAAACCACAAAAAAAAACAAATAAAAGCAAACGAATCCTCTCGGCCCCGTGCACCAACGATTTACAGATGTTGAGAAGGGGGGAGAAGAAACATGAAGAAACTGAAGGGGATGCGAAGGAAAGGTATGGTCCTAACGAGGAGCGATGTTAACTTCCCAAGGTTGGGACAGGTGCTAGGGCATTCACCGGCCGCTTCCCGTCCCCCCCTCGCGAAAGCACTCGCTTCCCGGCGATAATCCTGAGGAGGGGGGCGGCGTAGTCTTGACCCCCCCAGCGTCGCGAGGGGTCAACGCCCACGCGGGGGGAGGCAAAGTCATCGCCGCTGCGTCGCGACATGCCCGCATACTACCGGCGCCGTGGCCAGCCGTGGCCACTTTGGTCGGAGAAGAAAGAAGAAAAATAAAGCATGCGCGCACTTTGTGACAGCCTCACAGAACACGCCAATTCGGTCAGCAGCAAAGATAATAGAAATGTAGCACAACACTGCCTCACGTGTGACTGTGTTCCGTATTTTGTTGGCACGGAAGTGGTGTTTGTACATCACGATCAGCGCACGAGGAAGATCGCGGAAGCATTCCACATCATCAGAAAGGGCGAGGGATGGATGCGTAAGCAAATCCTCGATAAGCTTGTCGGAGAGGGAAATGAGCTTGCTTCATTCTGGGTAGGGAGGGTGAGGTAATGGCACACGTGCTTTGAATGGATGATTGTTGTTTCTTTGTTTTCTCTAGTTTTACGCATGTGAGTGGCGACAGTGTATCTGGGTTTGCCAAGACGCCTTTGCGCATGTTTGTGTAAATGTATAAATTGGCTGCCTTCGAGTGAATAAAATTCAGTTGTAAGTTCAGCGCCGTCAGTCTGTTTCACCTTGTCCTCTGTCCGTGTTCTTTAGCGCTGTTTTTTACGATGGATCAATAACAACGAATATATAGATGATTAAAAATTACGCTCCTACCTCCCCCCTCGACTCGTACACGCGGAGCACCAGGAAAAAATAAAGAAAACAGCTCCTGGACTGGGCCCCGCCCATGAATACATCATTCGCTGACGTTCGTCTTGCGACTTCCGGTTGTCGCACCCAGCACCCCAGCAGCAGTGTCGGCAGCGTCTCTCGGGTCTTTCTTTGTTGTAACTATGCATAGCTGCTGCTATTCGTTGGCCTAATCACAAATGATCAGACTTGATCCAGTCGTTGAAACTTAACTCTGTGAATTTATTTACATGTTAAATACAAGAATCAAATGCAAGCAACTGCACATCTCTCGGAACGCTCGAGCAGTCAGCGAAGCTAGCTGCTCGTCGTTCGGCGTCCGGAGTACAACTGGCTCTCGCTCTCCCCACGCTGTCCAAAGCCCCTTCCAACCGCGGCACCTTTGAGCGGGGGGGCATCGGCGCCCGCGCTCACACAAAGAGTTTCCGCTTTGGGTGAGCCGGCACGGCTCCTAACTGATTACTTCGGAAGACCATAGCGCGAGCCTCCAAACGCCCCCCCCCCCCCCAGGCGCTCCCCGGGCCAGAAGGACATGTGGCGGAAAACGACAAGTGGGAGATGGCACACAAAAAAAGAACACTAATGGGCGGTAGGGTGAGCCCGTCCTTGACCTTCGCGCCCGAAGGTCGCCCTTGACCGTCGCGCCGGAAGGTCGCAACATTCTTTGCCTTCCTGAATTGCGGCGCGCGTCAGATTTCTTTGCTTGTCACCGCGACAAAGGCGCTGCGAGCCCGACAGAAAGAGGCGGCAGAGGTAAATTGAAATCATATACGTGAAGGCAATGCCCTGGCTCGCGCTAGCCCGAG
Organism: Amblyomma mixtum; assembly: GCF_055824585.1. NCBI lineage: Eukaryota > Metazoa > Arthropoda > Arachnida > Ixodida > Ixodidae > Amblyomma > Amblyomma mixtum. The sequence continues at coordinate 290,409,552 of NC_143014.1, forward strand.
GAGGTAGCGCGGCGGCTCGAGCAGACCATTTTCATGGCTACTGGAAGCGTGCCAGTGACGTCGTGGCTGCCGTGGCTCCAGTGAATGACAGCGTGTGGTGGCCTGCCGACGTCACGGGACTAGTGACGTCTATTTTCCCGGTTTTAGCTTCAAAATCAGTCACTACGAAGGCACCAATCGGCCCGTGAATTTTAAAAAACGTGTTTTTTTTTACATTCATAATAAATTGCCGGCTCAGTTCCAAAGACTCATACTTGGTGTGAATGCTTCTTAGCATCATTTCTAAGTATTGAAAACATTTACAAGTGACTTTTAGTTCACTGCGTAGTCCCTTTAAGGCAAGGTTGTCCTCTATCACCGCTGCTGTTCATGCTTTATGTGATAAATGTGGAAAGAAGGCTCCAAGGAAGTAAATTAGGTTATAATCTGTTGGACAGATTAGGCGTAAAGGGGATCCCGGGTTTAATGTATGGAGATGATATTATGCGAAGCATATTACTAGAGGTACACTACAGCCCTTCGCTGTGGTTACGCGCCGTGCACACCACGTGACACATGACGTCACGACAGAGCAAGATGAGGGTCCACCTCGCACCGTCGCTGTGGTTATAGTGAACTAGAATGTACTGTGAAAGAAGCCAACAGCCACAGAAACCAAGGGGCACAGGGGATTTTTTTTAATTTATTTATTTATTTTGTGGTGTTGATCAATTTCTGTGGCTTTCTGTGGCTGTTGGCTTCTTTCATATTTATAACGAGCCCCTCATCCCCTTCTCTTGTTTGCTTAATTGCTTAGCGAGGGCCTCGGTTCTGGCAGCCTTGACGCCATAGGAGGCATAAGAGGGCTCTCACGCAGCTTCCACCCTCTCCGTTCGATGACGTTCTACGTCACACCTGCGGTAACTCAGGACGTTCCACGTCCGCCGCTTATGAACTTGGGTGGCGCTGATGAACACTCTCAAGGTTAGGTTACTTGTAAACATAAATACCCCCGAAAGCAGAAGAATTGACAGCCGTCGCCGTAGCTCAGAGGTAGAGCACCGGACGCGTAATTCGGAGGTCGTGGGTTCGGATCCCACCGGCGGCATGTGGTTGTTTTTTCTTCTGCTTTTCCAATCAATTAGCTTTAAGCGATAACATATTCAGTAATATTCTAAATTGATCAACACCACAAAATAAATAAATAAATTTAAAAAAAATCCCCTGTGCCCCTTTGTTTCTGTGGCTGTTGGCTTCTTTCATATTTATAACGAGCCCCTCATCCCCTTCTCTTGTTTGCTAGAATGTACTGTGGTTGCACGCCGTGCAGACCACGTGGTACAGTGACGACACACCACGTGACATACCACGTGAAACATGACGTCACGACAGATCGCCGTCACGCGCTGGGAGAGGGAGAACGATGCCATCGCCCAGACACCGGAATGTCCTCGAGCGGCATTCCCGCGCATTTCGAACGCGCGTTCACACTCGGTGTAGGTGAAACGCTCGCTCCACCGGGCAGGCGGACGCGGCTTCCGTGGCAATCCAGGCGCCCACCCAACGCGCGTCTCGGGGTTAGTCGGCGTTCCGCTGTAGCCATGCCGTTGTCTTCCCCCACGACGAAGGCTTCTAGTGGTTGTATTAAAATGATCAAGTATTCAACCAAGGAAAGCCATGTATTAACAAGCCTAGCCATCAATATGCTTCGCATCTGAAAAGGGTTAACCAAGTTAAGCCTCAGTCATTTTTTTTACAGTTTGTTAGCAGATAGCCAGGAAAATTTGCAAACTCTGCTTAATTATTGTGGAGACGAAGGAGACGTTGTAGGTTTCAGTTTTAGCGCAACTATGGCAGGTGTGATGATTTTCACCTATACAACTGATGAGGCGCTTACAATACAAGGTCATGAAAAACCCAGAGTGGCCGAATACCAATATGTCGGGATATAGTTAAACGAAGGGCAGATATACACGGAAAAGCATGAAGAGCTCCTTAAGGCGAACGAGTGAAGAGATGCCGGGATAATGAAACATAGGGCATTATGGGGTACCACACAGACGAAAATGAAAAATTGGCAGTGGTTTAGCTCTGGTTAAAGCTGGAGGATTGCGAAAGCAACGAGGAGAGAGAGAGAGGCAATAGAGAGCGCGCGGCGGCGGCCCCAGCCAAAGCCTCCCCAGCACGCTAGCTATGCGCCGCTACTGCGCATGCGCAACTGGCCAGCGCGGCTGCGCAGCGACGGCGCACCAGCTGTGCGCCGTGTGACGTCACTGCTCCTCTCGCATGCGCAGTATGGCCTTTCGTCAGCTCCACGAAATGGCTCGGCGACTGGCGCAGTGTTGCGTTCGCAACAATAACGCAACGGGGCTTACGTTTCGAGAATGCGGTTCTATGCTTATGGACAGATGTTCAGTCCAGATTAGAAGTAAATCAGATAGCCGTTGGAAGATTAGCACTGGTGCCCACGGCAGAACCACAAACGAGGCAGTACAAGGGAGTATGTGCTGGGCATCGTTCTAAGCACGGGAAGCTCAGAGACGCCTGAGGAAATTGTACGAAAACAGGTGGTCTGCGAAGGCATTTAAAGGTACTATGTAATAAATTAATTGAGATTATGTGAAGCAGACGAGGGATAGGCATTCCATCACAAGTCACCCCAGCACAAGAAGCATGAATAACAACGAAGGTATGGACGATTAAAATTATGCTCCTCCTCTCCCCCCTGAACTCGTACACGCGAGGCACCAGAAAAAAAATAAAGAAAACAGCTCCGGGACTGGGCCCCGCCCGAGAATACGTCATTCGCTGACGTTCGGTTTGCGACTTCTGGTTGTCGCACCCAGCACCCCAGCAAGCAGCGTCGGCAGCGTCTCTCCGGTCTCTGCCGCGGGCGGATTAAAACGACACTGCGAGTGGCTCCGGAATCCCGACAGAAAGAGGCGGCAGAGATACATTGAAACCTTATTCGCGAAGGCAATGGCCTGGCTCACGCTTGCCCTAGGGGATCGCGCGGCGGCACGAGCAGACGATTTTCATGGCTTTCGGAAGTGTGCCCGTGACTTTGTGGCTGTCCTGGCTCCAGCGAATGACAGTGTGTGGTGGCCTGCCGACGTCACGAGAATAGTGACGTCTATTTTCACGATTTTAGTTTCAAAAGCGGTCACTACGAGCACACGAATTGGCCTGCGAATTTAAAAAAAAAACATTTAAAAAATCCTTAATGAATTTCTGACTCAGTTCCGAAGACTCATACTTGGTGTGAATGCTTCTTAGCGTCATTTCTAAGCATTTAAAACATTTACAAGCAACTTTCAATTCCTTGCATAGTCCCTCTAAATACTTATAAAGAAAGAGCGTTGGCTCACAATGGCGGAAAAGAACTAGGAAACTAACCAGTAAGTATGCCGGACACGAGGACGGAGAAAGAGCATTAAACGACATGTTAAAAACGCGGAGTGCAAAAATTGAATTCAGTGGAAAAGAAGTATAGTGTAGAATTATATCCATACTGGAAAAGCCAGATCAGGAAGGAATCGTTCTATGGTAACTCAAGAGGCAGTGCCCTGCTCTCTTAAGCTAGATCAGGGTGTCTTAGAATGCGCAGCTACAAAAAGAAATTTAACGAAGATGACACATGTGCTGTGTGGTAAATCTGTAGAAACTATTGGGCACTTCATACTCAAATGTGATGGTATTCATCCGGATGTAATGCAGGCACAGTCACTTTTCCTGAGACCCTAGGGTTTAGAGGTAACAATGGTCATGTGAATAAATCTGTGGTGGATGTTAGCAAAAAGTAATTGGAAGATTGGTGCCTCAAAAGCACAGTGGTGACATAAGGTTAGAAATGTCGGAAAACGTACGGAAAGAAAATAGCGAATTTTAATAATAACTACCTTAACATATTGGCTGCAAATAATGTATGTATACAAGACACCTCAAAGAATCAGTGTTTATCTGTCATGTGCATTTTCGAGTCTATTGTAGCATCATTGTAAATAGGTTTGGTGTATTGTATTGTGTGTTGTTCCTATTATTTATGTGAATATCAGTTGAATTTCAGTTTACAGCACAGTATAATTTCCATCCATCCACCCACCCACCCACCCGCCCACCCACCCACCCACCCATCCATCCATCCATCCATCCATCCATCCATCCATCCATCCATCCATCCATCCATCCATCCATCCATCCATCCATCCATCCATCCATCCATCCATCCATCCATCCATCCATCCATCCAATCCAGTCCAATCAATCCATCCATCCAATCCAATCCATCCAATCCAGGGGTTTTACTATCCAGAGATTTTACTATCAAGGGGTTTTACTGGGTGCTGCGTGTGTATGCTTTGTGCGCGTTGTTGTGGACCTGTAGAGGGAACGGGAGAAATTAGTGAGGCGGAAGCCCATTCCCGACTTAGCGGAAAGAGGGAAAGTAGAGGAATGCAGGATATCGCTGCAGAGCAGATATTCGGCTATAACTGAGGAGGACGGTCTCAATGTTCAAACAATGAACGATAATCTCACAGCTATCATTACAGAGTGCGCAGTAGAAGCAGGCGGTAAGATGGCTCGACAGAATACCAGCAAGCTATCTCAAAAGTTGAAAAATCTGATTAAGAAACGAAAAAACTTGGAGGCTTATCAAGGTTAAGCCCAGTGGATGCAAAGCAGCCTTCGTTTTGCATTCTTATTATTAACGTCCTTAGCGTTTGGAGGCATCTTGACCGCATACACGCCCGGCGCAAAGACGCTGGCGCGGTTGCGGGCACAAACTGACGCGACGGCGGGCGCGCGCCGCTTCATCCCTGGCGTGACGTCACATATCACGTGATGCAGCGATGGTGGCGCCGCCGCCGCGTCGCGCGCGACGGCGCGAACCGAAGCGTGGAGGCCTCCGCCGGGCGACGTCCGACGGCGCGATATGAGGCCCCATCTGCAGCCGGTGTGACGTCATCACGTGACGTCACATCATGTGATCTCACTTCAAGGTCAATAGTGGCCACCGCCGGGCGTCGCGCGAAGGCCCGAAACCTACGTTAATATGCTTCCCATAAAAGTATGAAGACGCCTAACCCTACCGACAGAATATAACAGAACTGGCAATGCTATCAAAGTTATTAAATAAGCGCAAGGTAGCCGACACAAGGAAGTTTAATATGGAGAAAATCGAGCATGCTCTAAAGAACGGAGGTAGCCAAAAACCACTGAAGAGAAAAGCAGGCATAGGTAAAAAATTGGCTGGGGCTTAGCTCGGTTAAGCCCGGATATCAGAAGCGAAAAGCTTCGGCAATGCCATGGTTTAGCGTATGGTTTCCTAGGCGTAGCTTGTTGAGCCCTACGTCTCGCATTTATTCGCTGCTTCTCGGCCGATTTCCACGCACCACTTCAGCATCGTTTTCCATGGCCGCCTGCGCTCCTCTCAGAGCGCTCCTACATATATACCGACAGAGTCACAGCAGCTCCGACAACAGCCGCGCATGTGCAGAAGCGCGCGGCAGCAGCTAAAGGTCAACCGGCAGAGCCGCGGTGGCATGCGCCTCTCATGTGACGTCACACGGTTGTTGTAGAGTCGCGGCAGCGGCGGCTCCGACCGCCTGCACCTCTCCTGTGACGCCACGGTTGTCGCAGAGTCGCGGCAGCGACGGCTCCGACCACCTGCGCCTCTCCTGTGACGTCACGCAGTTCGCGCATGAGCACCTGTGGCTTTTTCTGACGACGGGGAAGAGGCTAGCCTCGGTGTTGACTAGCCTAGCGAAGCTTTTCGCTTCAAAACTAGATGTATGCGCTACAAGACGAAGATGGCAATGCCATTAGCAATATGAATAGGACAATTAAAGTAGTCTAAGAGTTCTTCACAAACTTATACCATAGCTAACGTAATCAGATCATTAATGAGAGAGACAGTCGAGCGCAGCAATGGGACATCCCGCCAGTAACGAAGGAGGAAGTAAAGAAAGCCTTAGGAGCAAGGCAAAGGGAGAAAGCAGCTGGTGAGGATCAGATAACAGCAGATTTGTTGAAGGTTGGAGGAGAGATTGTGCTCGAAAAACTAGTCACCCTGTATACGCAATGCCTTGTGACCTTCAGCGCACGAAAAGCTTGGAAGAACAGCAATATATATTTTAATTCATGAGAAACAAGACATAAAGGACTTGAAAAATTACCGACCAAAACAGCTGACTGTCCACTGCCTACAAGGCATTTACTAATGTAATCGGAAATTGAATCAGGAGAGCTTCAGACTTCAATCAACGAAATGACTAGGCAGGCTTTCGTAAAGGATACTCGACAATAGGCCATATGCACACTATCAATAAGGTAATAGAGAAATGCGCAGAACATAACCAACCCCTATAATAGCGCTCATTGATTACGAGAAAGCATCTTACTCAGTGGAAACCTCAGCTCTCATGCAGACATTGCGGAATCAGGATGTAGAAGAGCGTTGTGTGCAAATATTGGAAGATAACTGTAACGACTGCAAAGCTCCCATAGTTCTCCATAAAGTCAGAAATAAAATTCTAATAATGAAGGGGATCAGGCAGGGAGCCAAGATCTCACCAATGCTATTAACGGCCTTTAGTTAATTTAGAATACCTAAGCAATCTGCAATTCACTGATGACATTATTGCCTTCCTAAGTCACTTAGGATATGAACAGCAAAGCATGGTCAATGAGTTAGACAACAGAGCAGAACGGTGGGTCTAAAATTACCATGCAGAAAACCAAAGTAATGTTCAACAGCCTAGCAAGGGAACAGCCGTTCGCAATCGGTAGCGAGGTGCTGGAAGTAGTAAGAGAATATGTCTACTTAGGGCAGGTAGTGACCGCTGATCCGGATCATCAGAGGGAAATAACTACAAGAATAAGAATGGGGTGGAGCGCATATGGCAGGTTCTCTAAGATCATGAATGGCAGTTTACCAGTAACCCTCAAGAGAAAAGTATACAACAGCTGTATCTTACCGGCACTCACCTTTGGGGCAGAAACGTGGAGGCTAGCAAAGAGGGTGCAGCTTAAATTAAGGACAGCGCCGCGAGCTATGGAAAGAGAAATGATAGGTGTAACGTTAAGAGACCGGAAGCGGCCAGAGTGGGTGAGAGAACAGACGTGGGTTAATGACATTCAAGCTGAGATCAAGAGCAAGAAGTGGGCTTAGGCAGGGCATGTAATGGAAGGCAAGATAACAGCTGGTCCTTAAGGGTAACGGAGTGGATTCCAAGAGAAGGCAAGCGTAGCAGGGGACGGCAGAAAGTTAGGTGGGCGTGTGAGATTAACAAGTTAGCGGGGATGCGGTGGCCGCAGCTGGCAAAGGACAGTATTAACGAGAGACATGGGAGAGGCCATTGCCCTGCAGTGGGCGTGATTCCTTCAAATATGCCATCACAAGCCCTTCTTTTCTTTTAAGCAAGTAGCAAGATATAAAGGCAACGTCATTAGCAATTCAAATAAAAAAGTTAAAACTAACACAACAACTCTATAAGGAGGCATGTTTTGCGGCCTTGTAGTAACGCAGTACACTAACGTTGCTGGGATGCTAATTAGGCTGCTACGATTGACTTTTTTTACATATAAGCGCATACGAAAATGTAAGCCGGGAATTAGTATGCGAGTTTCTATTGAAAGCAAGGCTACAAGCCGACGTGCTAATAATGCGGATACGCCCTCGACTACGCCGTGTATGACAGCCTCTGCACCGTCTCTGCACTGTGAAAACCCTATAACGGAAGAACTCACCAGGAAAACTGAAAATGGCCAATGTTTCAAAGGTGCCTTCACCAATCCATGTCACAGCATGATCGTGATCCGCCCACGTGCACTCAGAACGTGTGGACAGTGACAGCTAGGACACGTGCATGTGCGTGAGTCGCGAATGTGCAAATGCTATAGAGCACATGCATTTCGGAATTTTTCATTTTACGAGTGTTTACTTCTGTTAAAGGGGCTGCGAAACACTGCTTGGTGGGATACCGGCTATACTTCAGGTGGGTTCTTTATGTCACACAGATGCTGACTTAAAAAGAATTACAGGAATCGATGCACAGGAACGGGAGTTATTCAGTGAAGAAATTTGAAAATACAAGCAAACAAAACGCTGCCCTCAACTCGATTTTGGCGGGGCTTCCCACTCCTATTTCGCTCTCCCAATGACGGCACCTGGCGCAACCAATCAAAACAGCCTGCCAGAGCACGTCGCGGAAGTTTGCACTCGATGGCTGCCTGCTCTCTGTAACTCGTTCTTGCTGAGACTGGCAGCGTCGTTTCCACGCCAGAGCCCCTGGTGGTGTATTTTTATTTTACTTGCTTTGCAGGGCTTTTATCTAAGACGAACAAGTTGTTTTTGTTGATCTAATATAAAACGCAGACAGGTGACAAAATGTGTCTCTATTTATTCACACAGTTTGCAGTATATTTACTGTTTGTTCAATCATCAAGCTCGCGCCAGGTGACCTCATATCCGCTGCTAAAACCCGCTACTGTGTGGGGACACCATCAGAGCCATAAATTTGTTTTTAGGACGGCATTAAAATATTAAAAAACTTAATATACGAGATATTACCGACGCTAATAGCACCATTGTAACTCGCTGTATGCGATCAACAGGCAAAACAGTCAACTAAGATTGTGTTTCTGGGTCCCTGTAAAGTGTACTTGAGCTACTATTCTTTCTCGCGCCATTCTTTGCCTTTGTTCGATCGTATTCCCCTACCCTGTCCCTTCTGTCCCCGCTTCCAGCAGATGAGTTATCGGAGGAACACAAGGCAGTTTCCGCGCCTGATCTCTCTCCTGCTCACCTTCATCATCGCAAACATTTGGCAACATGAACACAAACCCAACCGAGACGAAGATGGCAGGTGCAATCAGCGATTCTCAAATTCTCAAACCGAGCAGCGAGCATCTTGGCCGTCTGCCACTGAGCCATCGCGGCCGGTCCTGAGAAAAAAACTGGCGAATAACATTGCACCTTGAGCGCGTGCTTTGTGTGCTGCGCGCAGAAATTTAGAGTGCTAGCCCACTCAGCTTGGAAAGTATTATTTCAGCGCCTTCGAACAGCTGAGAGATAAACTAAAATCCTGAGACACGCCGTATACACGCAAACACGAATGTTTTCCACGGCATTTATAAGGTAGCACTTGCAGCCGGGTATGCATTTGCAGTCGCGGGCACGTACGGTGCTCTCGCAGATTAGCGAACAGTCGAGAAGTAGGTGTAAGATTCAAGGATCAGGATTTAGCTGGCAACATCGAGGAATTCTACAGTATTAACGAGAGGGTGGCAGGTATCGTTATTTGGCTTAATAAGAGGTACAAGCTGAAGGTTGTGCAGGCCTCTGCACCTGCATCTAGCCATGATTACCAAAATGTTGAAAGCTTCTATGAAGACGTTCAGTTGGCAATGAACAAAGTCAAATCACAGTACAGTGTACTAATGGGCGACTCTAACGCGAATGTAGGGCAAGAAGCAGGCCGGAGACCAGGCGGTAGGCAACTATATGACATAGGCTCCAGGAATAGCAGGGGAGAGTTATTAGCATCGCAAAGGGAAATAATTTACGGATCATGAATACCTTCTTCCGGAAACGAAAGAACAGGAAGAGGACGTAGAAGAGCGCCAACGGTGAGACAAAAAATAAATAGACTTCTTAGTATGCGCTCTCCCTGGTATCGTGCAGCATGTGGAGGTCCGTGGAAAGGTGCGTTCTAGCGACCGCAGAACGTTAAGGTCTCCAATTAGCTCAGACCTGAGAAGGGAATGGAAGAAATTAGTGAAGCGGAAGCCCATTAACGAGTTATCGGTAAGAGGCAAGGTAGAGAAATTGAGGTTATCGCTGCAGAACGGATATTCGGCTCTAACTGACGAAGACGATCTTAACGTTCAAACAATTAACGATAATCTCACAGCTACCAGTACGTAGTGCGCAGTTGAAATAGGTGGCAGGATAGTTCGACTGGATACCGGCAAACCATATCAGGAGGCGAAAGATTTGATTAAGAAACGAAAAAGCATGGAAACGTCTAACCCTACAGACGGAATAGAACAGGCAGAGCTATAAAAGTTTATAAATAAGCACAAGGTAGCCGACATAAGGAAGTTTAGTATGGAGAAAATCCAGCATTCTCCAAAAAAAAACGGAGGTAGCCTAACAGCAGTAAAGAGGGAACTATGTACAGGTAAAAACCAGATGCATGCGCTACGAGACAAAGAGGGCAATGCCATTAGCAATATAGAAAATATAGTTAAAGCAGCCGAAGAGTTCTACACAAATCTATACAGCAGCCAATGTAATCAGAAGGTTAACGAGAGAGGCAGTAGAGCTAAGCAATAGGACATCCCGCCAGTATGGAAAGAGCAAGTAAAGAAGGCCGTAGGAGCAATGCAAAGGCGGAAACCGGCTGGTGGGGATCAGCTAACAGCAGATCTCTCGAAGGATGGAGCGGAGATTGTGGTGGAACAGCTATAGGCACCCTCTATAAATAAATGCCTTATGACCTTGAGCGTACCAGAAGCTTGGAAGAGCGCTAACATAATCTTAATTCATAAGAGGTGAGACGTCAAGGACATGAAAAATTACAGACCGATGACCTTACTGCCTGTTGCGTGCAAGGTATTTACTAAGGCATTCGCAGAGAGAATCAGGACAACCTTAGACTTCAATAAGCCAAATGATCAGGCACGCTTTCGTAAAGGACACTCGGCAATAGACCATATTCACGCTATCAATCAGGTGGTAGAGAAATGCGCAGAACATAACCAACCCCTGCATATGGCGTTCATTCATTACGAGAAAGCATTTGACGCAGTTGAAACCTCAGCTGTCATGCAGACATTGCGCAAACAGGTTGTAGAAGAGTCTTATATGAAAGTACTGGAAGATATCTATAACGACAGCTCAACTGCCATGGTACTTCATAAAGTCAGCAATAAAATTCCAATTACCGAGGGGTGTCAGACAGAGAGACGCGATCTCGCCAATGCTGTTAATCGCCTGTTTACAAGAGGTGCTCCGAAGCCTGTATTGGGAAGAGTTGGAGATAACAGTTAATGAAAGATACTTAAGTAATTTGCGATTACCTGATGACATTACATTGCTAAGTAACTCAGATGTGATGATCAATGAGTTAGACAGCCAGATCAGAACGGTAGGTATTAAAATTAACATCCAGAATACCAAAGTAACGCTCAACAGTGCATAAGGCAGCAGCAGTTTGCAATTGTAGCGAGTTGCTGCAAGTGGCAAGGGAATACGTCTACTTGGTTCAGGTAGTGGCTGCTAATCCGGATCATGAGAGGGAAATAAGAAGAATGAGGTGTAGCGCATATGGCAGGTTCTCTGAGATTATAAATGGAACTTAATCAATATACCTCAAGAGAAAAGTGTACAACAGCTGTACTTTACCTGTACTCACCTAGGGGGCACAAAAGTAGAGGCTAACGAAAAGGGTTCAGCTTAAGTTAAGGACAACGCAGTGAGCTATGGAAATAAAAATGATATATGTAATATTAAGAGATCGGAAGCGGGCGAAGTGGGTCAGGGATCAAACACGGGTAAATGACATCCTGGTCGAAATCAAGAGGGCAGCGCATATAATGCAAAGGTAAGATAACCGCTTGTCCTTAAGGGTTACGGAGTGGATTCCAAAAGAATGCAAGTGTAGCAGGGGGCGGCAGAGAGTCAGGTGGGCGGATGAGATAATGAAGTTTGCGGGGATACAGGGGCCGCAGGTGGCAAAGGACATAGGAGAGGCATTTGGCCTGCACTGGACGTAGTCAGACTGATAATAATGATGATGATGCAGCCGCAGCAAAAATGCTTCAGGCATCTGGAGCGCTAACGGGAGGCGGCTACGCCTGTGCTTCCAACCACAATCGACTGTTGTGCGTCGGCGCAGACACGTCTTACATTTGCCGTGCACCTTAAAGGGTCCCTGAAACGGTGTCCATGTAGGCAAAGAGAAGTCGAAGTATTGATAGACATTGAACGATCCATCATCCTACCGCAAAAATTTTTGATCTACCTTGTGCGGAACCAGAGATAATGGCTATTAAAAATGACCACCAGCCTTTTCCCTCTCAACTCGTACACCGGAGCGAACCATAAAAAAATAAAGATTACAGGCCGGGACCATGCTCCGCCCACAAATACGTCATCGACGAGATCGGTTTGTTTACTTCCGGTTGACGCGCTCTTTCGCTCGCTCGCTCGCTCGCTCGCTCGCTTTCCCGCTGTCTGCTATGTTCACCTGTGTCTCGCAACCCTCGCTGCGGCTTCTCTCGTACTATAGACCCCGAGCTGAAGGAACGACTTTTGCGGATGAGTGCCGAAATGGGATTTCAGCCTTAAGGCGGGGACACATGTGCGAAAAGTGTGTGCGATTCGCTGCGGCGCGCCGTTGTGAACGACGTCGTAACAACCGATCGCAGCTCGTCGCCTGCGTCCAACCTGCTGGATGTCTACGACAAGCCGCGCGCGGAAAACGCAACGACGGGAAGCGGGAGCCAATACGAGTGCGGAGAGCGGCAGCGTCATGATGCCGTACAGCGCGCTGCTCAGGGCGCTCGGGGCCGAGCCACGCCGGACCGGCCTGCCAGCCTTGATGCCGGCCACCGGCGACTGAAAAACGCGCTAGTATTGTTTGTTCTCGTTCATATCAAGCCCTTGGATAGATGCATGTCAAAAATGCATAATTTCTGACGATCGTTGGCCAATACCGAGTTGCTGGTAAAAGTGATGACTGCGATACAAGCAAATTTCATCCAACAGCCGGTTTGGTGCTGCTGCTACTTGGTGCGGTTCGCCTACCGTCTGCTAGCTCCGTTGCTGAAGGCATCGTGGAAATCGAACATATCTTTTATTATGGGACGAGTTCGCAGTAAAGCGATGTGAATAGTAGGCCTTTTATTATAGCGCAGGCAACTTCCGAAGCGCCGTCAGCTGCGGTTTCAATGCGAAACCAGATAGGCCTAGCGACGACTAGGGCAGCCTGGGACCAGCGCGCAGTTCGTCGCGCGGCGTTGCCGCAGGCGGTGTCGTTGCCGAAAGATCCACTTTTGCACAGACATATTTTCGTTGCTCGAATCTAGGAAGCATCCTCGCTGGTATCATGGCTGTTTTGCATTTTCTTGTGCGAACGTGATGTACGCCGAGCATGCCGGCCGGCCGGCCAGCCTGGATCCCGTCTGCCGGCGACATAAAAACGAGCTAAAGTGTGTTCTTGACGTAAATAATAAACCCTGGGATAAGAAATGTGAAAAATGTGTCATTTTTGAGGATCGCTGACCAATACTGAGCTGCTGGTAAAGGTAACGACTGTGATACGAGCAAATTTCTTGCCACAACCGTCTCGCAGCTGCCGCTGGCCCGACGTGGGCTCCGACTCGCCTGGCGCCCGCTCGCTTCGCTGCAGAAGGAGTCGCGGAAAGTTACCATACTATTATTTTATTCTGAGATGATGCTGTTGACTGAAAAGCGATGTGTAGAGTAAGCCTTGTATTATAGCTCAGGCGACTTCCGAAGCGCCGGCCGCTGCAGCTTCGATGCCGAAGAGGCAATAGGCCTAGCGACGACCACGGCAGCCAGGCAGCAGCAGAGCTCGTCGCCCTGAGCGCCCGCGAGCGGTGCCGTTGCCGAAAGCTCGCAACATAAGCAGGCGTGCTTTGTCGCTGCTCGAGAAGTATTTCTGATAACAAGGCGATCTTGCCTTGTGATATTTGTACACCATCCCAAGCAGCGCTCAGGCATTGCTGCACGGCGGCGAAGTGCGACACCGGTTGTGAGCGGAGCTTGGGTAGGGCGGCGCAGCGATGCTCACCGCCCCGTGTCTCCCTGCTTGTAGTGGGGCGGCAGTTCGCAAGCGACGATCGGTGCAGCGCGTCGGCCAAGCTTTTAAGGACACGCCGTTCAGAAATCGAGCGCTGAATCCTGACGACGACAACGGCTCGCTCACTTCCATCTTTCGGCAGACAGTACCGAAGGGCAACATCTTGCCGAACCCTGGCTTTGCAACCAACGACACAGCACGGCCGGTCCATTTTGATTGCGCATGCGACGGAGGTCGCGACAGAAATCAGTAGTGCGGTGACTCCAAATCGCACCTCGATTCTCGATTCGGTTCGACGGCGGCGCCGGCGGAGTGACACAAGCGGCACGAGCAGACGAAAACATTGTAAACCGGAAGTGCAGTACTAATTTCTGACACCGAACACACAATAACTGCGTAAACATGCATATAAACGACAACTCTGCTTGCTGAAATGCGAAATGTTTCCGAAAAGAGTAAGAGTGTGAAGTATCTAGAGCTTCTAGTTTGTTAAATGCGTGATTTCACGTTGGCACCGCGAACCAATCATAGCCCAGCACTTGTGACGTAAAGAGTACAAACTGACGTAATGAGTACGGATTCGGGCGGAAGTTCACCGCCGCTGGTCGCCGCGAGGCTCGGGAGAGGTAGTTTTTGAAAATGTATTGTAAATTATCTACTCGCCTTTGATGTATTGTACGCGGCATGAACGTTCAGTGGCCTACGCTCTACATAATGCAAGTATTTGTTTGCCAACCTCAGACACCCCTTTCAGGGACCCTTTAAGTTTTACTTTTATGGAACGGTAGGGAATAATCGTGCTTTTGGTTCGCTATAATGTTATGTTCACAATTTTTTTGCGCTCTAAACCGGTGGGGCCTTCACAACTTGGCCGAATGTACGGCGTATGGACATGATATGCTCTTCGAGCGGACTTCTTTGTTGAAGAAAGAAGTGGACTGTTAATTTATCGATAAGCATGTATGCAGTGTATAAATTACCCTGACTACGAAGGCCAATATGCATGAAGCATGTCGCAGGAAAAAGCGTCACTGGTATCTCGGAAAACACAGCATCGGTGTCTGCACGACAGAGACAAGTTTATAAAGTTTTCTCTCTCTCTTTTCCCGCGAATCCTCGAGAACGAAAACTGAAAGGGCGACAGTAACGAAGACCACGAAAATGTAACCAGCCTATGCTGCCCCGCGCGCCGGTCAGCTGAGCTTGCACAGGAGTTTCGGGGACATGCAGAGCGTAGCGAGCGACTGAATGCTGAAGGCCAGGCTTTGTCGGGCAACCCTCGCACGAACATAAGGAGTACAGACACCAAATTTTTTTTTCTCTTTTGTACCGGTGCGTAAGTCACTACCGTACATGAATTACCGCGTGGTATTCGCCCGCGACCGCTAAGTAATTTATAATTTAATTCCTCTCACATTTCTCGGTTTCAGTTCCAAGAGCCGAGGGATGGCCGACTTTAAACATAAGTATAGGCCACGTGATACATGAAAAAACTGCAATATAATCGCTGCATCTTCACTAGTTGAGATTCCTGCTCTTGAGGCAGGCTGGCTTTAGCGTTTTAGTGAATAAAACAAGGAAGCACTGCGTATATCACAGTTTTCTTCATGCCAGAAGTGACTTACACTCACCTTTGACATCGCAGCCACCGCTTGGCTGTTGAACCGATACAGGTGAGAGAAATTTGTATATCAACTATTTTGCGGTCGTAGGCGATCACCACGAAGTGATCCCTATATAATAAAGACCTACATATCATTACGACGAAGTAAACACGCAACCAAAGTTTTTTGATGACTTTACCCCTTTTGAGCCTAGAAGCGGAGCGTGATCGCCTACGGCAAAAACCGAAGCCGCACATGGAAAGAGGGACATCAGCAGGAAACATTTCTCTTCCTCGAGGAAGTGGGTGTTCCCTCCGAAACTACTGCTACCAGCAAGCAGACACTTGATACACAACGCCGCTGTGGACCCAGCACTGATGTGGCATTCGAGAGCAGGTTGCTGTTGCTTTTGTTGCTGACCTCCGTAGACATAGCACATACACATGAGTGGGGAATGGGCAGGATTTTTTGGTGAAGGCCAATGAAAATCATGTAGGCCATTGCAAGTAAATTATAGAGGCATGAGGCAGAAATGTAGCGTAGTGAAATTATAAAACCAGAAAAAATAATGAATACAAATTAAAAATAATGAAACAATTTTGAAGAACGAGGAAAAAAGTACGCAATTTCTAGGCGTCTCGAATTTCGACTGGGCTAAACAAGGAAACCGCCCAGTTGCAATGGTGTAGTCGTGAAGGTATCCGCAAGCACTTTTTAACGCGAATCCCTTGGTGCTCGCACCGGACAAGAGAAGAACTGGGTGTGACACAGGCAGCCCTAACTTCGAGAGAGGAGGCTCCAGTGATATGAGAGGAAGACAATAACCTTTCTCTTGCGCATCATCATCATCATGAATTCAACGTTGTGTTCAGCAGGATGACAGTGTAAGCCATTTCCAGTCCATAAAAACATCTGATTATTTGGGAGAGGTTTTGCCCTGCAGTGGGTGAAGTCAAGCTGAAGATGATGACGAGCATTTCATAGTCATTACGGTGTTTCCAGCCCCTGAAAATATTGATTATTTATCACAAGGAACCATAGCTTCACCTAAAAAGATAATTTATTTAGTGCCTTTAAGCACGTTACGCTGACTCTAGATCATTTTGCTGTTTTCTCTCTTTCCCGGGAAGTTTTTAACTTAATACGTTATACTTTACGGAATAAATTATTATTATTATTATTATTAAAGTATTAATTCTCTTATATAATGTTTATTCTCTTTCTCTCTTTGTTCTCTTCCAGTTTAGGCCCCACAGACGACAACTCGCAGGATACAACTTCTAAGTACTTTTCTTTCAAGGTTATTAGTGATCAGTTTTATTTTAGCAGCAATCAGTTAAATACTTCTTTTATGGTTATCAGCAGCCAACTGTTAACACGATCGCCACTGCTTGTTGAAAGTGAAAGTTGTGCGGATTTTACCTCGAGGCTCATGTGTCCTGCTTTGTCGGGCAAAAATTTTTAAAACTTGTAAAATTGTAAGAGGCTGTTGTATAAATATTGGAGATAATGGTAGTAAAGTTCACAAGTTCTTTATCATTCTTCCTGGCACTAGAGGTGCCCCGCCGGAGACGGTTTGTTTAACTGGAAGACTGAAGCGATATCTTCACACCAAGGGTACCCCGTCAGAGACGGTCTTGCGATGAGTTACGATGCAGGGATAAAGCGAATACTTGAAGTTTATGTACAGATATTTACATCACATACAAATTTAGGCACTGGAGACAAATTAAGCAGCAAAAGGACAAAACAACAAAAGGTGGAACTGGCTAACACTAGGGGAGGCCCCTACTCGGCATAGCCGAAGATGCATAGCACCTGACCTTAGCTCAGAACCCTTTTCCCGGCTCCGGGGCCCGGTTTTAAAACCCTAAATACCCGGCCCACATTTGGTAGCTTCCAATCATACTACCCTCTTCATACGATTGGCTTATCAAGAGCATGGCCAGCCCTCTAGCCTCCGTAGGGCAAAACACCCTCTCCATTGCAAAATAAAAATAAAAACAACCACAAACGCACAGCCGTGCCAGCCAGTGCCAGCATGTGCGGGTTAGAACATTCTATCCCTCCAAAATAAAAGTAAAAACAAACACAAAACACACTCGTGCGAGCACGTGCCGTCGGTTTCCCCAATGACCCCCTGACCTTGGCGACGTCTCGGAATTGGGGATTATCGGGCTTAAGCGGGCAGTTACCGCTGCACTGCCACTGCGAGCTTGGACCTGCGTTCCAAGGCGACTTCCCAAGGCTGTTTAGTCGGCGCCTCACCGACTCTTTGCTGCTCCCGGCTAGCCGCGCTGTCGCCGGCTATTCCTCATCTCTTTTGCCCCCCTTGTCAACAGCGCCCTGACGCCGTTCCGTCCGGCAGTGCTTAATCCTCTCAGGAATCCTGCAGACTTTTCGAACGAGGCGTTCGTCGCGAGTCTGCGCCTCGGCTAGTGTCCATTAAGACGAGGGGATTAAGACAAGGGGGGGTGTCGTCGTGTGGCGGCGCTTCAGTCCCAAGCTGCCACCGCTCTCTTGCCCAGCCGACGCGAATCAGCCCCAAAGGGCGATGGACGCCCGAGCGACCCGGCGCCTGCGCGCGCGCGTACGCGCGCATCGTTCCAAGAAATGTCATTCTTCCCTTCGAGCGCACCCCACCGTCCGGTCCCGTCCCGTCGAGGGGGGGGGGGGGGGGTCCATTGAAGACGGCAGCGGCGGGGTACTGAGAAAGAATTAGCGGTAGTAATGACCCCGCACGCACTACCGATCCCTTACAATGGTCCATTATTCTAATATGTAGCACAATCTTTCTTTTACAGTGTTTCTATCGATCGCATCGTACAGTTCATATTGCCAATGGAAACCAATGGGGAACACTTTTGACGATTCCAAATACGGCAATATAAGAAAAAATACTAAGACTGCCGCCTGATCTGCGGGTATACGTTATAGGGAAATCTTACATTATATGAAAAAAAAAGTGCGTTCATAAATGGTTTCCCGCTCCTAAAATGCTTTCGTCCAGAATTCCTGGGTTTGTGTGAACTGGATGAAAGCTTCCCACAGCTGTGTGTGAGCTTCTGTGCTTTTCGCAGACGGCAGTTCGACAGCGCTGATGCACGCTCAGTATGAAGTCGTATGTGGCAAAAGTTGCACGATTAATGCATGCAGTGAACGTAAAGATAAAGAGCATCTTGATGATATTGAACTTGTCCACTAAGAAATACTGCAGTAGATGTGCAGGCGGAAACCTATTTGAAAGGGTAAAATGATACCAAATGTCCGCGTGCATCATACGCATCGACAAAAAGCTCGGTTTTGCCGCCAAGGCGGCTCAGTGGCAATGGCGCTCGGCGGCTGACTCGAAACACGCGGGCTCGATACCGGCTGCGGGGGTCGAATTTAGGCGAAATTCTAGAGGTCGTGTATTGTGCGATGTCAGTGCACGTTGAAGAACCCCCTCATAGCCCGAGTCGGTTTCGAACGTTAAACCATCATAAACAAAAGAAAAAGGCGCATTCTCACAGGAAGTTAGGAAGTCAGTGCAATGATACTTGGGTTCTTTTCTCGTGACCTGTTTTCTTTCCGATCGTGACCTGTTTTCTCGTGACGGGGCTGCATGCGTCTCGTAACATACGGCTTCAAAAAGTGCGGAAAGAAGCACGCATGGTTCTGCTGCCTGCCGTTGTGCAATCTGGTGAATCCTTCGCCTTAATGTGCACGCTTTAGGCTGCCAGAGTGGCCGAATAACAAGAGCAGGCCAAAACGACAAGACGTGCGACATGAATACAACCAGAAACATACCCACATACCCACATATCATTTTTCTGCTAGGTTCAAGTATAATATCAGGACTCGCGAAATATTGCAGGCTCTACCAAAAGCAGTAACGAATTCTTAGTAAAACAGCGCAACGGCTCGAAGCCAAACGAGGAAGCGACAAAACACCAGAAAAATCTCTGACCAACTCGCCCACCAGTTCATGTTGCGCAACGACGTAGCTGCGCCGTGGGTGTAACCCATTTTGAGAGGAACGCGGTGGAGTACAGACACATGAAATCGTCTTTCATGTTTCGATGAGACACTGGATACCCAGTGCCGCCGCGCCGGTTTTCTGCTCGATATAAGATTTTTCCCGGTCTGCGGTGCTTTTCTTTCCTGGGGTGCAATTCTCTGGAAAACGGTCTTTCAACAAACAGCTGCGTTTACCGGTGAGTGATTCGTCCCGCCGTCAAACAACTCAAATCCCCTTAGTGTGGGCCCAATTAAGGCCACTTGAGGTTATAGTGAATTGGGCCGATTACATCGATGCTTTGGAGTAGTTTCGCCTACAGGCTGTTCTCTTATTTGCATCAAAAGAGGACGGCGTCCTTATGTAGGCTCCACTGAAATGCCGATGACACTCCCTGGAATCAAACCCGCGACATCGCCCACGTGAACAGCCTAGCATATACTATATGCACGAAGCCAACTGACCCCAACGCAAAACTACCTCTAGCTTGGTTTAAACAATAATTTACCTTTTAGTACTCTCAGGCCTTGCATACCTTTTTTATACTCTTTTTCGACTCTCCACAAAGTTTGCATAAATTGCACTGAACGCTGAGGGCCCTACACATGTCGCAGGTTTTTTTACTGGTTTTGCGCAAATTCACTCACGTAACAATGTCACGATGATATCATGGGGGCTTGATGGTTGGTCGGCGCCGAAATTGTAATTAATCGGGCCAACCTGCCCACTACTGCACTATTCGCAAGTTCAGAGGGGGAGGAGCGACAAACTTTACCCCGCGAGCGAATTAAAGATGAGATTCGACTGCTGACTGGCGATAGGGGCCACGCCTGATTAGTCGTTTGCCGGTGGCATGATGCGTAGATAAGTTCCGTAACAAAGCCCTTTACTTGCGCAAAGAACAGTGGCGAAATATTACAACACCAACACAAAATACAGTCAGTTGCTCAGGCGCGAGACAATAAGAACACAGCTACGATCCCCGACAAACGCGCTAATATGAGGAACACAAGGCTGATAACTACACAACAGTTCTACTCGAGACCGAAATACTAAACAGAAGATTAAGACGAGAAACAGCGAGCGACAAGACAAACAAAAGAGTTCAAGAGAGTCGGGAGAAAAGGTGTCTTAGCTGCGTACTGGCGAGGTCCGGTCGCAGGGAGCGTCGGGCTTGCGGATAAGGATGAACTACGCGTCTTCGGGGCCGCCGCCACCGCGCTGTACGCGTCAGACCCCGCGTAGGCTCGCCTGCCTACCTCTCACGTCCGCACGCACTGAATTTCCTGGCCAACTGCTCGGCTCGCGGTTTCCCCACCGTTGCGTTCTCGTGAGAAACGAAAAAAAAAAACTCTTCAGGCGCCGCGTACACGCAGATATTGAAAGGAGGAAAAAAACAGGAAATGGGGAAGGAACACGAGAGAAAGCCCAGATGCTAACGATGACCCTTCGCGAAGGTCGCGAAGGGGCTGTGGCATTCAACCCACGGCTCCTAGAACGTACAAGCGCTGGAGTGTAGAGAGGGCGGAATGGCCTTGGATAACCCTCCAGCCTCGCGAGGGCTTAACCGTTAACGCGGGAGGTGAAAATCGTCACAGCCACGCCGCAACGTGTTTGCTTAGAGTGGCACCTGGGCTACCTCGGCCCCAAAAGTGAAGGGGCAGGCAGCAGTGGCGGTCCTAAGGGAGGGGGGGGGGGGAGGGGGGCAACGCCCTCCTCCAAAAAGCCTTTGAACATCTTCCCGAACGTCCGTTTTCAGGCTGTCACAGGACAAGCTGCAATTTTTGACATAGAACTGGAAAGCTTTTTCGTCTGTGATGCCTCAAGCACCCATGCCGCCGGCGCGGTGGCCACGGCGACAGCGGTGCCATTCACCTGCGGTTGCGGCGGCCAGCAGCCTCGTCGGGGCGGCAAGGAGACACCCATTCATGTCTTTATCCCACCATGGGACACAGCGACGCCAGCGAGGGGATCAACTCTTCTGTTGGCTTGACAAGGCTTGACCAGCCGCCTTGAAGGAGGGGACCGAGGGAGGAACAAAGCCCCTTCCACGAACTAAGTAATGAAGGCCGCCAATCTCACTGGTGAAATGTCCAGGCAGGTGTTTTGAGCTCCGTGGACATGCCGTGGCGGGGTATCTCAGCTGTCGGCTTGTTTCAAAATGAATATTGCTCACGTAAATTTATTTATTTATTTATTTATTTAGCAATACTGTAAGCCTTTGACAGGCCTATACAGGCAGTGGGTTACAAAGGTATTCACAATGTACAACACTTTGTAAAATATATTAACACTAGAACTTGTTATCTGAAACAGAACATCATTCCAACCAAAATCAAACGGTAGAAAAGAGCAGGAAAAAAAGAAAAAAAAGCTTCCGCATTATGGCACTGAGTGAAACAAAGATTCTACCTTATTGACAAAGCTAGACACAGAATCGTCGTCAACAACATCCCCTGGCAATGAATTCCAAATCTCTACGGACGACGGAAAAAAAAGAAAACTGAAAAGTATTGCACCGTGTGACGTATGGCCGGATGTGCTTATCATGATTTTTTCGTTTAGTGTGACGGTGTGGTGGCTGCAGATACTGATCTTTGTTGATGCGCAGCGACCCATGGTAAAGCATGAAAAGAAACTTCATGGCGGCAACACGACGCCTGCTCGCAAGTGTGGGAATGCCTGCTTGTGTTCTAAGAGCACTGACACTTTCAAACCGGGAGTACTTCGAGTAGATAAATCGTAGTGCTTTATTTTGCACCCTTTCCAAGGAATCTGTCAGGTACTGTTGATGCGGGTTCCAGACTATGCTACCATATTCCAGAATTGGTCGGACTAGAGTTTTGTAGGCTTTAAGTTTTACTTCAGGAGGAGCCTTGCCTAATTTTCTTCGTAAAAATCCTATTGTTTTAAACGCTTTTGCACAGGTGTTGTTAATATGTACTATCGCGCTCAATATGAGTTGCAACGCGCGGTCACCGACCGCGGCTCGTTGCGTGGTGTGCCTCCTCCAAACAGTGGCTCGGAATTCTGGGAGAAACTGCTGTTCCAGGAAACAACAGCACCCCCGCTCAGGAAAAAGGTTTTCCCCAGAATTCCGAGCGACTGTTTGGAGGAGGCACACCACGGAACGAACCCCGGTCGATGACCGCGCGTTGCAACTCATATTGAGCGCGATAGTACATCCCATTTCATTGTGCGTGTAAGTGTTACCCCTAAATACTTAACAGTGTCTGTTTGGCTGAGAACGGACCCCCCTAATGCGTAGCTAAACCTTAACAACGATTTTTTACGACTTACACTTAAATACTTAGTTTTTTCTGCGTTTATTTTCATGCCCCACGTTTCGCACCAGAGAGCAATGTTATTTAATGACATATTGAGTTTCCTTTGATCCTCGACTCCCCGCACGACTGTGTAAATCACACAGTCGTCAGCAAAAAGCCTGATTTTCACCCCATCGACAATACAAGAGCTAACATCATTAATATATATAAGGAATAATAAAGGTCCCAGGACGGATCCCTGCGGTACACCTGAAACTACTTCGAGGTTCTCCGATTCATTATTATTTATAACCACATATTGGGTGCGATTTGGCAGATAAGCTTCTATCCATGCTATTACTTCCGAATTAATGCCAAGGAGCTTTAGTTTGTGAATTAATTTACAGTGCACAACACGGTCATAAGCCTTAGAAAAATCAATAAACATGCTGTCAACTTGTTCTCGGGAATTGATTGCTCTCGTGAAGCCATGCGTTATTTCTAATAATTGCGTGATTGTGGACAGCCCTTTTCGGAAACCGTGTTGGGTCGGATTCAATAAGTTGTTTTCTTCCAAGTAACTCATAATTGCTTTGTTAATAATGTGCTCCATAAGCTTGCAACAACCACTTGTAAGCGATATTGGTCTGTAGTTGTCAACTACTAATTTGTTTCCGTGTTTATGAATGGGTATTATTTTCGCGCGAAGCCAGTCAGCAGGGAGCGTGACAGTTTTCAGTGACTCGATGAATATAGTATGCAGGAAAGGGGATATCTGCTGCGCATATCGGTTCAAAAACAGATTTGGAATACTATCTGGGCCGGATGATTTTTTCGTGTCAACCTGCAGAAGTAAGTTTAGCACGCCATCCTCAGTTATTAATATCTCGGGCATCAGAGAATCAAAAGTTGTCTCAGCTATGCTTACCGCATTTGTTCGCGTGAAAACTGATTGGAAGTACGTGTTGAAGGAACTGGCTATTTCGTGTTCGTCCTCGACGACTATGCCAGCAATTTCTAATTTTCTGGTGTGGTCTCTTGGTTCCGCCAAATTTCGCCAGAATTTCTGCGGTTGTGTTTTCAAGAAATTTGCTAATGTGTCGGTAAAAAATAACCTCCTTGCTGCCCTGATCTCCAACCTCAGTTGACTTGACAGCGCAACCACCTCTAATCTATTGCCTTTTCTTTTTCTCTTTCTACGCAATTTTCTTTTCAGGTGAATTATTGAACGTGTTAGCCACGGAGCTTTGCGTTTAATTCTATTGCCTTTTCTTTTTCTCTTTCTACGCAATTTTCTTTTCAGGTGAATTATTGAACGTGTTAACCACGGAGCTTTGCGTTTAATTCTTTTCTGTCTTGTCGGAATGAAGTTGGATTCGCAGTGCGCAATCGCATTCTTTAGTTTTACCCACAGGCTGTTTACGGACACTGGTCCTCGGGATTCTCCGGTTGAAAAATCATCTAGCGCTATGTCAAGGAAGTCTATTACACTCTCATCTTCAGCCCTGCTGTAGTCTTTCACTGCTTTCATCGAAGAACTTTTACGGCGTTTGTTACCCGCGCTGAAGTTACAGCATGTTAATACAAGCATCTTGTGATCAGAGATACCTTCTTCTATTGTTATTACTGGATTTAATGATTCTGACAGGAAGGCAAGATCAAGAATTGCGTGGGAGTTTCCTTGCACTCGGGTAGGTTCTTTAACAATTTGTGACAATGAGAGACTAAACATTATATCTAGGAGCCGCTCACAGCTACGCACTTCTTTATTTCCAATCGTCATTGTATCCCAATCAATTCCCGAAAGGTTGAAATCCCCACTTATCAACAGTTTAGTCCGGTCGTTGCCTTTGCTATGTAAGAAGTCATGCATTTGCGTAAGATAATCTTCAGTCTCCCCAGGACGTCTGTATATGGCACCTATTAATATCGAAGATTCGTTAAATCTTAAATTGCACCAAGTACTTTCATGATTAGCTATTCCGGGGTCTTGGTGGAATGTCAGACTTTGTTTAATGGCAATCGCCACCCCGCCTCCCCGGCCATCACGATCTGAACGAAGTAGCGAGTAGGAGGGAGGGATTATTTCATGATCGTCTATACTGGAATGCAACCATGTTTCTGTGATTATGAGCACATCGGGGGAATACAACAGCAAAAGTTCTTCTAATTTGTCAGTTTTATTGACAATGCTTCTGGCATTAAAGCTTAAAATTGTAAGTTGTGCTGTAGTATTCTTGTGTCAGTCCTGCTCACTTGTATTGCCGTTGACAGTGTTTTATTTTCGATTCACTAGAATTCGCTTGTTTTCTGTGTCGTCCCACACATACATATCATCATTAACCTTGAGTTTGTTAAACACTAGGGCTACCTTATCGCCTTTCGAGCGGTCGATTTTAGATGATTCCCACAACTGTCGACGCGTTTCTCGGACACTTGCCGAGAAATCCTCTGATATCGATATTGCACTGTCTTTCAACTTGAAGCAATTACGCAATACTTCCATCTTTTCGGCAAAATCGTAAAATCGCAGGATAACTGGTCGTTCACGACGGGCATTTTTAGAACCAATTCGGTGAATTCGTTCTACAGAACGGACCTCGATGCCCAGAATGTCTTTAAATGTCTCTTTTATGACTGCTTGTTCCAGTTCTGCTTTGTCTTCTTTAGCGCCTTCCTTTAAACCGAAGATGACCAAGTTATTCCTTCGACTACGATTCTCTAGATCGTCGATTTTCCTGTTTACATGTGTAAATTATTTTTCCATGTCGCTGACTGCTTTCACGCATTCTTTTATCCTTTCATGGTCTTCCCTCAATGTGGCGAGTGATGCTTCCATTTCGGTCAGCCTACGCTCCACACATTGCAAGCCATTTTGTAAAGTAATTTGTGACGCCCTAATCTCTGACACCATAGCGTGTATCTCATCCAATTTATCCGGACCGGGGTTCTCCTCTACGTCACCGCTGAGCTTCAGCAACAATTTGGCTACACAGAGCATTTCACAGCAACAGCACAACAAGCACTGTTAATATTGAAAGAATGAATAATGATGTAACATCGATATCGTTCGCAATTTATTTTTCAACAACAAAGCGCACAAAAATTATTGTGTAAATAAAATAAATAAAAAAATCGTTGTTTCTTTCTTTTCTTTTTTGATATACAGAAGTCTGTCACCCCGGCCCCCCTAAAACTACTGTCTGGGACCGCCACTGGCAGGCAGGCAACGACTTCGCGACAAACTAATCTTGAAGACCTTTGATCATCATTATTCATGTCCTAGGCGCTCTTTGGACACAGCATTCTTAGCGCCATAAAATTATCATCCTATTATCACCACAGTTAGTGCGTTAGTAGGGTGGTTGCTAGCCATTCTTCCAGGTTTGCAGGGGGCCTCATAGAACGGAGCAATCAGCATTTCAGTTGTGGGGTGATTCGTAATATCGCTTTCTCTTCTTTCTGTGTGTATAACAATACAAGCACATGAAATATTTTGAAATCCAATCCCCTTCCCTTAAACTGATGTTTGAATAATCCAGCATCGGAAACTTATGTCCTGTCCCTAACCTTGCTCATTACTTTTTCTTGTACGCAGCGTGCACCAGGTCCAGTTGGTGGCTTCCTGGTGCTCCCGAAGAGGCCGGAGCTCTAGCGGCAAAAGGTTTATCCTTTGAGACATTTTAAGCTGTAAATAATGTTTAAATGCGTCAAATTATGGTCCCGTTTATTTCAGCTAGATCGAGACAAATTAACTGAATGTTGCTTATTGAGATCCAATGGTGCAAACATTTTCTCTTTTAAACAAATTGCGTCCGACAGTCACCAAGCGAAGACCATCTCTTCGACCATCTCTTCAGCGTGTACAAAACGTGCAGGCGAGTAGGCGGAAGCTCGTGAAGCTAGTCGCATGAAGTCGGCGCTCCGATCTGCACGCTCTGATAGTCCAGCTGAGACGTGCCGTTTGCATCCTCCCTTGGGTTCCTGCACAGAGAGGCAACAAAGGCTACGAGTGTGCTCCCAGCTGAGCTCGGCCACCATGCAGGCTCACATCTCCTCTGAACGCATTAAAACGCGTAGAGATTGAACCCTCGACTTTCGGAAAAATGGCAGTGGTGTGGTATTGCCCTTGAAATCTCCCAGAGGGGAAAGGACTGTGGAAAACTAGTGTGTATCATTCTAACGACTTCCACTTTCAAGGGGAGGAAACAGCGGAAGTGTTAATAGACCCCACCTGTGTACAGTGGCCGTCCCGGAGATTAGGGCGGGGTGGGGTTGACGGACTTCGGTATTCCAAAAAAAAAGGAAACAAATAGTAACGAAAAAAAGAAACAAAATAGAAAGTTCGGGGAAGGGGCTTTTTTCCTCACTCCGTCCCCTCTGACAAGGCAGCTGGTCGGCTTTCTTTGTCAAGCTAACAAAACGGGGGACCGCAGGAGAATGGCACCGCCGCCGCCATCGTTGCTTCGACGGCGCCAAGGGAAGACAACGAAGAATGTCTGGGGGGGGGGACACGGCACACGGCAGGACCACGATACTTCGACAATCACTGCGTATAACTACCAACCTGTAGAACGTACAAATGTGTGAAATAGGACAGCTGCGAACACGGTGAGCGTACTAAGTAGGGGACTTCTTGGCACATTACAGACGAAAAGCTCACCAGTTTTATGTCAAAAATCCCATCTCGCCCTTTGAGAGCTCGAAGACGGTCATTCGCGAAGATGTGCAAAAGCTTTTTTTTTTTTTACTTTACGCGGAATTTATTTTGAGGTACTAGCCACAAACCATCAGTGCAAAGATTGTTTAAGCACTGATGTCAGCACCTCTATCGCATTGCGCTTTCTCAGTAGATGTTTTGCTTTATGCATTACTTGAAATGAATTTGCCATTGTTTTAAAACTACCTTTTTTCACCTAGTTTTATGAAGCACAGCGATAATGAAGAATTAAACACTCTCGATTAGCTTCACAACTGCATATGTGTAATTTTGAGGTACTAGCCACAAACCATCAGTGCAAAGATTGTTTAAGCACTGATGTCAGCACCTCTATCGCATTGCGCTTTCTCAGTAGATGTTTTGCTTTATGCATTACTTGAAATGAATTTGCAATTGTTTTAAAACTATCTTTTTTCACCTAGTTTTATGAAGCACAGCGATAATGAAGAATTAAACACTCTCGATTAGCTTCACAACTGCATATGTGTATTTTTATTGGAGACACATGTATTTGTTCTAAGATCATATTTTAAATGAATATGATCCCTTGAGGAGCTTGGCTTAGAAATATAAGACGGGCATCCCGGAAACTTTGATGGGATTGCGCCTGAGCGAAGGCGCAGATGCGAAAGTGGTGCAGTGGTGGTGCGCCCTGTAACCTCGTCGATGTCGGAGGCCTCCCGCACGGTGTCAGCCTCAATGAAGTGAAGCTCGCAAACCTAGAAGGAAGTGTAATTTTAGTTTAGAAGCTGTAACTTCGAAAGAGAGTTTTCTTGAAAGGCTGCATTCGCTATCTGCAGTGCCTCAATGAAGTGAAGCTCACAAACCTAGAAGGAAGTGTAATTTTAGTTTAGAAGCTGTAACTTCGAAAGAGAGTTTTCTTGAAAGGCTGCATTCGCTATCTGCAGTGCTAACCAGCTGCTTAGTTTAAATATACTTTTTTTTACAATACAATCGTATTTTGCAAAAGTAACTATTCTTTGAAGAAGTTTCGAACATCTTGCCCTGGAGTGCGGTGATAAAACGAAGTTCTCTCGTAGTATTGCGCTAATCCAGGTGTTCTGTTCTTCTTCATCCCGGTGAAACTTGAAAACGTGGTTTTTGGGACACGATTGGAAATTACTCCGGCAATTGGGCACGCAGCACTTGTAAGGCATATCACGGCAGAAGCGTAATCCACATTCCACTCCAGCGATGGCACTAGAACATCGTCTCGGACACAACCGCACGCGCAGCACGAGGTGTAGGCGCAGTCAACGTCTAGAAAGAAATGTGCGTTCGGAAGCATGTCGCGACATGCCGTGACTTTCCCCGAGGCAACGAAAGGAGTGTCACGTGTTTCCAGAACCGATCGCATTGTCGTCTCCTGACTTCTCCGTATAGGTGGGGTTAACCATTGTGTACCTTCCAGGCCTCATTTTCAACACGAGTGCGCCGCTCGTAGCTTCGAGACGTGCTGCACGGAACTTCTATGTGGGCCTCTTTCCCGTGACGTAGCTCAGGGGGGGAAGGAACAGCCCACAGGCCTTAAGTTCCCCCACCTTCCCCCCTTAGGACCTCGAATGCCTGCGTATCTTCCGTGAGAGAGAGAGAATAACCATTATTTTCCGATCTTAGTCCTGGTGGCCGTCTTTATTGGGTGGTGGTAGTGGTTTATTTAAATAAATAAAATATTAAATAAATAAAAAAAATAAAAAGTGAAGCAAAAGAGTGTTGCCGGCCGCGGCAATTGCTATCTAATATCTTAAGCACCCGAGCTGCAGGCGGTGGAAATGAAAGGAAAGGGAGAGGATAGTGAGGAGAAGTATAGACGGGAGCGACAGCAAGAAAGGATAGGGGAGAGCTTTGTACACTATTTACAAAATACTTTGCCCATTTCGCCCAACACGTGGGCGATACGGGCAGCGAGCAATGGCCACAGTGTTGGGCGGAGTGCAACAGGAGGAGCGGCCCAGCTAACAATAATGTTCTGTTGGCGTTCAACATGCCCTCTTCGCGTTTCATTTGCCACTGGTAGTAAGTAGTGAGCCATAATTGAAAAGACGTTAACAATTCGTACATTAATAAAAATAGCTGCAATAACAACCTTAGAAATATATGAAGTCCATGGCAGAGGGCAGACGGTCTTGGATGATCACATATCGAACAGTGGAGGGGATATCTTCACGGTGCTTGCCAACGTTTCGACAAGAGGACGAAGACAAGTCCTGCTGTCGAAACGTAGGGCAAGCCCCCCGAGGCTGTACCCTCCCTCGTTCGCTTTGTTTACAAACATGGCACGCATGAAGGAGGCAACAGTCACCGGAACAAAGGCGCTGTGGGAAATTTTTCAAACGTATTCCTTTTTGTAATAATTGCGCTCATCCGAGGGAAATTGACAGTGTAATTATTTTATGGCTGAAAGATAATTTATTCGTCATTGTGATAAAAAACAACCACACACCACTGGTGCGATCCGAACCCACAACCTCCGAATTTCGCTACCGGCAGTGGCCGCTCGCGCGCACTTATTTTCGGGCAATGCTTGGATATTAGCGCGCGAGCGGCGCGAACTTTATTACTTTTGTATTTTGTACGAGAATGGTGTACAAAGCTCCCCCCTGTCCTTTCTTGCTATCGCTCCCGTCTATACTCCCCTCACTATCCTCTCCTTTTCCCTTTCATTTCCGCCGGTCGCAGCTCGGGTGCTTAAGATATTAGATAGAAATTGCCGCGGCCGGCAACACTCTTTTCCTTCACCTTTTTATTTAAAAAAAAATAAACCACTACCACCACCACCAACTGAGCTACGGCGGCATCTGTCCAATCTTTACTCTCTCGGCCCTGAATTTTATTATTTTGTTCGCCGGCTTTTTTCTTTGTGTTTTTAGAATGTTTAAAGCCCCCTAGCCAGGCAGTAAAAGGCGAAAGCGTTAATGGGGTTTGCATTAACGGATTAGGCGGTATCGAATCAAGATAGAGCATCAGTGCTCAATGGGTGTAAAATATGCGAAAGGGACCGCTTTGGTTACCGCAATTCACACCAAAGAAATGAAAGAAAAAGTGTCTTAGAACTTGCCGCAAAACAATCCACTCTCTTTTGTTCACCCTGCGTCTTGTATCATTTCTCCTCGTTTTTTGCCGCACACAGGGGGGTGTGAAGCTCATAGTACTCATAGTACGTCCCGTCAAAAAATATGTGCAAAGATTGCATAGCCTGCCTGGAAGGCGACTGTGGAGAAGATGAAGGCCTTCCCCCTATCTGTAACTCTCTGTCCTATCTAGCTTCACAAAGCGCTTCAGTAACACTTAGCACGGAGACCAGCACATAGAAGTGCTGAGCAGGCACGAGGCGCAATGCATCTGGCTCGCGCGTGTTTTCATAATGCACAATAGAAGAGTTAATAAAATGGAAGATAATCTGCAGTGTCTCCACCTTGGCCAAATGGTATTCTGTACAGGCGTGAAGTAATTCAACCGCGTCTGTGGCTCTACGCGGCGCGGACATATCTCGCACAAGGAGAAAGAAGAATCTGTTCATGAGCGTACCGTATGCGCATTCTCATGAAAAAGCAGCCTGACGATGCATTGTTCCTAGAGTCGAGGGCGCGTCCTATGTGCTGCGTTGCAGTTTGCATGCCCCGACCGCTTCTTGCAGCTCGCTGCCGATCCTCACTGGAGGGAGAAAGCGGTAAAAAAATAAATAAAAGTGCAAGGTCAGGGGTCCATTTATTCCTACTGTTTGACCTCTTACTAAGCTGAAGGTAAAATTTACACTGTCCGCGATTGCAGTCCAAGGTCCCGTAGTGAAGCTTTCGCTTCGAAATACGTCGCCCTGCCTTACGTCCGAGGTGCCAGCAAAATCACCGCCAAAATCCTGAAAAAAGAGGTCTCCAGGTTGTGCTCAAGCCTAAAAACACTGCTGCGCTTTGCCTACCTGTTCCCAAAAGACCGGCCACGGAGAGAAAGAGCCCAAGGCATTACCGACAAAATTCCTTGCGCCGACTGCGACGCAAGCTACATTGCCGAAAAAAACGTCTAAAAGAAAGAATTCGGCGACATAAAAATGACGTCCGCAACTTCGCAAGAGAGCGCAATCCAGTAGCCGAACATTCCGAGGACTCAGACCAAACAGTAAACTTCGACGAAACCAGCATCCTCGGAACCGAAGCAAATTACCAAAAAAGACTCTTCCTCGAATTCTGGCACATTCAAACTACCCCGAACAACATCAACCGCACGAAAGGAAACATTCCCGCAGCGTACGCACAAGGACTTTGCTCTGCAGCTCACAGAGGAGTCGCCATTCGTCCCCCTCTGTACACTCTGACAACGTGACTCACAGCCTTAACCCCTCCACCGACCCCCCCCTCTACCCGGCGCCAAATTCGCGTCCGCGTTCCTTCTTTCGACCTCGACAGCAGCCCCCAGTCACCCCTGGAGAAGGAGCCGAGCCGGCTCCGAAACGTCGGGTTTTTAAGCTCCTCGTTGGATATGAGAAATCGTTAATGAACGCCTTTTTTTTTCATTTAATGCAGATTTCACTATAACAATCTATATATCCGCAGATCATCCGACGGCAGTTTTGCATTTTTGTTCCTATTAACGTTTTTGCTATCACCAAAATTGTTCTCGATTGGTTTTCTATGGCAGTCTTAACTCTTCGATGCTATCGATGGTGACTTTTAAAAAAAAAGATTTTGCTACATATCAGAAGAAGGGACCATTACCTTCAATATTTTCATAACAGTATCCTACAATGTTTTTTTTTTCCGAGAATGTTTGACACCGGAATATAGTCGCGTGCGTATTTGACCAATAACAGAAATTTATTTTAACGCTGCAGCATCAAGGAGCACGCGTCGCAGAAAATCCGGCGTCGTTGTGGTCTTTGATCGTGCGCGAAAAATCCACGGAAAATCCCCAGGCAAGCAACCTACAGGTCACGTGACCTTGTGGAGTCATCTCTACCTGCCCACTGGAAAGTCAGCAAACTGTTCGCCGGGGCAGGTGGCAGCTAATGATTGGTACCGGAGCAACCTGGGCCGCTTAATCCCCACCGGTGACAGCACGTATACCATCGCGGGACAGCGGCGCATCGCGAACGCAGGGGACGCGATTTCTCCACACTGTCTGCGATATAAATTATGTAGACCGCCGGTAGTAATCAGCAGATGTGTCGCGTTTCTATATCACCTTATGGACCATACTATGTAAGGAATGGCTTGAGTTTCGCGAGCAGTCTCTCGCGTATGCCGTTCAGTCCCTAATTAATGAGTATATATGTGGGAAGAGTGGAGAATGTTCATATTTTGAGATTTTTGCAAGGAACAACCCAAGGTGTCACATAAAAAAAATTGCACCTTCTCCGATTAGTTATGCAATTTCGTTCGGATCTTGATATGTACAATAAGCACTCACTGAAACCAAAACGATTTTTTTTTTGCGTTCCGTGTGCCTTGCTTAATATGGCTCTGTACAGTATTTCTCAGTTTTGAGCAGATTTTATTGCGCCTATATTGGGAAAATTGCGTCGTGGACATTAATAACGTTCATATCGCTTTGTTCTCGATTTCTTAGTGCTTGTCATGTGTGGAAGTTGGCGTTCGTCAGAAAAGGCAACATGCAGACGATCCGTGCTGGGTGGATGTCAGTCCACGGCTGACAGCGACCTGAGTAGCCCATTCAGTGGCCCGGGTTTGAACGCCCAGGTCTGATGTGGCCAACACGGCCTGCGCGAGCTCGATAGTCGTAACTTGTCTTAGAGATTCCGGTGGCGGCTCCTCTTTACAGTTCCACAATATGTGATCGTAAGTGGCTGTTTCGCCACATCGTGTACAGTCCGGGTGGTGGAACTCTGAAAGTTCCACAGCTGTTTTCTCTTTGCCGCCGCGCCGCCCATTGGTCAGTTTCGATCACGTGATTAGGCGCCGCCATGGGTGGTCCACACGCTCTAGGAGCAGACGGGGCGCAGTGATTCCGAGGTGATTGGAAGGCGTGTTTTACGAAGTAGCTGCTTAAGTATCGTGTGTGTGTGTGGGTGTGTGACAGCTATATGTTTTCGGAGATGTTGCTTTACAAGATTTTTTATTTATTTATCTGCTGGTCATTGATAATGGCTCATCTGGCTTAAATAAAGAAATTTAAATTGTGGAGTTTAACATCCCGAAGCGACACGTTAGCTATAAAGGACGCCGAAAGGGGGGGCTTTCGGTGAATTTCGACCACCTGGAGTTATTTAATGCGTGCTTACAACGCACTGCACACGGGCGTTTTTGTATTTCGCCAGCGAAATACGTGACGCACGCTAAGACTGCGCTTTTATTACCCGGATGCTCTCCTCGACTTTGCGCGTCTTTTGCCGACAGCCTGCATCGCTCACCATCTCCTCCACCGCCTGCAAGAAGTCGCGAAAGGATCTTATCGGGGGGGGGCCATCTCGCCCCACAGTCAGAGCGTTGGCCCGCGCGTCGAACTTTGGGTGGTGGTGGTGGTAGTGGCTTATTTTTTAAAATAAAAAATAAAAAAGGTGAAGCAAAAGAGTGTTGCCGGCCGCGGCAATTGCTATCTGTTATCTTAAGCACCCGAGCTGCAGCCGGCGGAAACGAAAGGGAAGGGGAGAGGATAGTGAGTAGAGGTATAGTGGGGAGCGATAGCAAGAAAGGACAGGGAAGAGCTTTGTACAGTATTTACAAAATAAAAAAGTAATCAAGTTCGTGCCGCTCGCACGCAAATGTCCAAGCATTGTCCGAAAATAAGTGCGCGCGAGTGGCCACTGCGCACAATCACTTACAACAAAGAAGTAAACTGTATGTACATAGCCGCGCGCACATAGCGTCCTGTCTCGGACTAATCGCGCGCGCGGCACACTGCTAACACTGCACTAGCGGCCGGGGTGGGGCGCCCGGCCGCGTATACCGTCCGAGGTAGCACCCACGGGGCGTTCGTGTCACGCGTGCACTACCTGGCGAAGAGCAAGCGGGAAGTCAAGCCCGCCTGCTCGATGAACGCACAGAGGCTCACCATTGTTCTGCCACGGGTGCGCGCACTGCCGCGAGCCACAGGAGCGTCTCGAGACTGTCCGGGATGATTCCCAGCGCCCTGTAGGCCGCGAGTATCTCGCGACGAGGCACTGGTGTATAATGTAGAAAAGTCATTTTCAACTTTAGTGACGAAATAACGAAGATCAACTATTTGTGCCAAGTGGTTGTTCCCGTTCATATTGGACGGTCCCGTGCATGCCCTATACGCCATGTAATCAAGCCCGGGCCGGTCAAGCCCGCTTGCACGATGAAGCCGGTAGTAAGGAACGTCCCCTCGGTCCATGCGCGGAAATCAGTTCATCCTGGTAAACGGCGATTTTCACGACCTAGAGGGTGTGCCTAATTTTATGCCATTATGGCGGCGTTACGGAGGACTGCTCCAGGGGTCAGCCGACGTGGAATCACGTTTGTTCTAAAATTTCGCGCTTGTTTGTCAATCGAAGCATCTCGTCAGTCGGACTCTTTTTCTCGAGGGTGCAAAAAATAAAGATCGAAAACAAAACGGATAAATAGCTATCTGGCGTATGACGCAGAACCATGCCAGGAATAGTTAGTTTTTATTATGCATTTAGTTAAAGTGTCGCTACAGAGGGGCACTTTTCACCAATGCCCCGAAGGGCTGGTCCCGTCCGTAGCAAGCAACAGCCAGCACGAAATTCAACAAGGGAGAGAAAGAAAAGGAAACACGTGCGCCGACTAACGAATGAAAATTTATTGCAAAGGAACGCGAATATACACGGGAGGACATAATCTGTAAGGCCCGCCGCGGTGGCTCAGTGGTTGCGGCGCTAGGAAGAGAAGCGCCTTTGCCTCCCACACCTTCGCAATTCCTCAATAATCTGCAGTAACAACAATCAAACTTCTAGGGAAATATTTGCAGCTTATGTCATCGCTGAAAGTCAGGACAAATGCGTGACGAAACCTTCGGGCGCCCTTCTAGAAAATGAGTAGGAAAATGAGTCATCGTCGGAACATTGAGCCCAGAGAAAGCCGGACGAGCAGCCCTGCTCAACGCAGATGTTCTTGAAAAGGTGAGCCATTCAATGATAGCGCGTTTTTTCACTTCACCTCTGGAGCTTCTGTGACCAGGAAATATTCAGCATGAAAAGGTACTTTTGTTCGTCACGGATGGGGCATCCCACATGTGCAAAAGGCAGGAAACGGACTGACGCTTTTGTACAAGATGGTTCACCCGACCTGCATTATTCATTCAATGCGTCGTGTCGCCGAATGTGTCGGGCTCTCATTTCCCCAAGTGGACGCGTTAGTATCAAGCACAAAACAGCTGTTTCTTAAATCTCCGTCACGAATTGCTGTTTTCCGCACCACAGCACGTGACATTCCTCTGTTGCCAAAGCCTGTTTTGACTCGATGGGGAACATGGATAAAAGCAGCAGTATATTAGGCACGCCACTTTGAAGCGGTCAAATATGCCTTTGATGAAATCAGGGATGTCGCTGCGCGTGTGATCAAAGCAAGAGCTATGTGGGAAGAGGCGAGCTTGGAAAGAGACCTGACATATATCAGTACAAACTTCTCAACATTGACGGAAAGGATGACAAATTTGGAAGAGACTGGACTCTCAACAGATGAATCATTGAAGGCAGTCGAATAAGTACAAGCAGCACTTCGGAGACTGGAAGGAAATGGCGCTATTGCTTCCACAAAGACGCAACAATTGGGAGAAAAAAATACGGGCCTGGAAACAATTTCCCAAATCAGAGGCCTTCTACGCGAAGACGATACGGCCACATCACCTGACGGCCTGAGCTCCTATGAACTCTCATGTTTTAGGTTCGCCCCACTAACTTCATGTGACGTCGAAAGAAGCTTTTCAAAGTACACAGCTACGCTTAGCGAAAACCGAAGGAGCTTCAAGTTCGAAAACCTGAGAATGTGCTTTATTGTGGCGTGCTTCTACTGAGGACTGCGTACGCTCCGTGCTTAACTTTCAAATCTTGTACCAATAAAGAGTATTATTCAAAGCGCCTGTTTTTGCCTTATAGCGCCTATTTCAATATTTTTTAGAGCCTAGATGCCTGCCTATTTCGGGGTTCTTTAGTGCCTAAATTACCGGGCCCTAATAATGAGTTATCGTTTTTGTATGAGCGTCTCCGATAGCGTTGTTCAGTGATGTTTCCTTTTCGTTTTTTTATATTATATCCTCCTTATATTAAATCCTATATATTATATCCTCCCGTGTATATTCGCGTTCCTTTGCAATAAATTTTCACTTGTTAGCGCACGTGTTGTCTTTCTGTCCCCTGTCGAATTTCGCGCTGGTCGTCAGAATGAGCACCAACGAACTCGCCCAGTACAGCGCCCTTCCAAGCAGCGGCCTCAAGAACCGCGAGGATACCTGCATGATTCCTATTCATGCTGTCTTTGTCGGAGACGTAAAGGGGGACAAGATGCGGCGCCATTCGGCACGCGATTTCCTCGCCAGGGACCCTTGCGCGCGTGTGTGCTCGCGTGTGTGTGCGTGTGTGCGCGAGCCGACCAAGCGGCTGGCGCCGGACAGGGGATCCCGCGGTCTTCCCCCCGCGACCGTCCCTGAACCGGGCGGCGGGCTCTGAGGGCGGGCAGCGTGGTTGCCGGAGGCGGAAGTGGGAGAAAGGAGGACTCGGCCCGGCATCGAGACGGAAAGGCCGCGCTTCCAAACTCTCTGTAAAGTTTTCTTCTTTTACCGTTCGGACAATTAAACCAGTTGAGTTTTACCGGAGTTCCTTCTTTGTGAACGAAACTAACGAACGCGTACGTAGAGCACGTACCCTCTCACGTACAGCCTTCTTGCGGCTTCCGCTTGATTCAAAGTAAAAGTTAAGCAAAAGTTTTTTGCACTTACTTTTCTGCAATAGCACCAATGCTCGTAAGAGAGGATTGCGTTCTCTACAGTGTAGGATTCGGTGAACTCGTTCTTGTCCTTTAAAAAAAATAACACGAAGAACATATCACAGAATACCATTATCATATGAAGCAGCCAGAAACTAAGTTGTGCCCGAAATTGTGACCTGTTCGCGTTGAGGCGTAATAATATCCAAGTTTCATTTACTTTTCAATACTGAGGAACTAAGTTGGGCCTGAAATTCTCACCTGTTCGCGATGACGCGTAATAAATATGAAGTTTCATTTACTTTTCAATAGTGAGGAACCAAGACTGGACCGAAATTCCGACCTGTTCGCGTTGAGGCATAATAAATATATCAAGTTTCATTTACTTTTCAATAGTGTCACGCCTTCCAGGTGAGGTCGGTCTGCAAGGAATGGAGAAGCCAGCGTTGGCACAAGCATACATATTATGCACACGACAAGCCCGCCAGACAACAAAAACTATCGCGGACAGGATTCGCGGACACCGCGGACACCGCCAGCATTTGCGAACGTGTACAAGAGCACGGGCGAGGGAGGCTACGAACGCAGCTCGAACGCAACAGAGAACGCAGAAACAAAAAAAAAGAACCCCTGTGCGCTCAAAAAGGATTAAAGGGTGCAACGTTTTCAAGGAGTCTCTCTTTGTTCATGTCGCCAGGACACAGTTTGTTCATAACAAGATAAAAATTTGCCTCTCGTACGGTGTCTTTTGTATAAACCTTTGCTTTCCTCATTGTGGTTCACTACGTACGAAATGAAATTAGCGCTGCTTTTAGCAACGCTGTTCTTTTTAGTGTCGCACTAGTTGCAATCTCACTATTACATGAATAAGTGCCGTTTGCATAAGCTTCTACAGCCTGCATGCCGAGTGAAAGGAGGGCATGTCTGTTGCCGAAGTAATCGGACGCGTGCTGCGACACGAGGCTTTTCTGCCTCTTCTTTCGTGTCTGTTCCTTTTTCTGTCTGTGTTCGCGGCAGTGAGAGGGGGCCCAGTAAAACCAGTCGACAGGCTCGTACACTTCACTGCTCTCCCTTCCTTTGGTCTCGGCAGCAGCAACACCGTCGGCTTGCGTCGGCGCTAACGTCTTCACCATGCCGGGCTCTCACTACGCACACTGGAACCTAAAAGGAAAAGGAATGAGCTTGAATTCCACGAGTTTAACTTTGTCCAATTTTAATGCAGCCATTAATTTTTAATAAGGGAAGAAACTTCTCACTGGCAGCTGCAAGGCAAGCGCAGCCACACGCTACAAGGGAAAGCTATACAGCTCCAAAAGAAACTTTGTAGTTCAAGAAAAATTCCTCATGGCCCGGGTTTCGGACCTGGGACCACCGCTTCACTGGAGTAGTCACTCTACCAACGGAGCTAACCGGGACGGCTAGCCTGTGGTAGGGCGAGAGCGAATTGATCAG
This sequence comes from Amblyomma mixtum, assembly GCF_055824585.1. NCBI lineage: Eukaryota > Metazoa > Arthropoda > Arachnida > Ixodida > Ixodidae > Amblyomma > Amblyomma mixtum. The sequence goes on from NC_143014.1 coordinate 290,448,256, forward strand.
TAGTTCGAAGTAGGAAGTGGTGCTCAAATGTTAGGGGAATATCCCAAAGTGGAGTCATCTCCCTAAACATTTGGGGATTCCCCTAAACATCTGACCAAAAATTAATTCTTGGGGTACGTTCCGCGCTTTCGGCGTACGCGTCCGGGCAGAGCCTCGGCTTTAGAAAGAAAGTGTGGCTCCCGAATTTTGGGGCTCTCCTTTGCTGGTGGCTTTTCTTTTCCACTGTCCGCGGTTACATGGTTGTGACAGAAGCGCATCGGAGCGAGCTGGCATATTTATAATATGGTGGAACATCGAAGCTTCCGCGACGGTGGTTAAGCCCTGCGTCGAAGCTTGGAAGTTTCTCGCTGGTTTTGCAGCTTATTGTTTGAAAAGGCATCCCCACCGATTCGCCCGGCACACTGGAAATCCACTCGCTTTGATGCGACACGTCCCTTTCTGGAAGGCGCAATCGGGTCTCCATCTACCCGCCGATGGTGCAGCGACTCCGCCGCGACTGTGTAGATAAGCGAGCCACTCGTATGGCGCCGACGCGAGATAAACCCGTCAGGCGGTGACTCTGTCGGAGCCGCGTAAACCCCGCTTCTTTTTCCTGCCGCCTCTTCCAATCTTCCCTGCCATAAGCAATACCGGCAACCTTCTCCCTTATCCCCGGTTTTTCGCTCGGTTTGAGTGGGATCCGAACCCACGTCTTTTAGATGCCAGTGTGTCCATGGAAACTCGGCACACTGAAGACGTTTGCGCCGACGCGATCGTTGCAGCGCGCGCTTTCAAAATTTTTCAAAAATAGAATTTTTGAGTTAATAATATGGCTTTTGGCAGTGTTGGCGGACAACAGAAAACGGTGAATCATCCTAAGTAGTAAGCTGGTTAACTAAATTTAATAATTAGTTTTTTAACTAGCAGAGTTAGCCGCCTAGATGCAATTAGAGATTTGTAGCCTGCCGTTAGTAATAGCCATACCAGTTTTTAGAATTTCGAGAACGCTATTACCCTCACCGCTGTGGCTCGACAAAATTTGGCTGCATCGCGCGAAAATAGATGCGCTTTCGAAAGCATGCAGGCAAAGCAACCCCTCCGGGGCCCGTAACTAGTCGAAAACGCCAAATTTTGTTGAGCCACACCGCCAAGACTAATCGCCTTTTCCAAATTCTAAAACTGATATGGCTATTGCTAACGCCCGGCTACAAATCTCTAATTGCAACTAGGTGCCTAACTGTACTCCTCCCGTCCGCTCTGCATATAGGCGCGGTGACCTTTCAACTCTTCACGAGTCCTGCACATACTTCTCAAGTCGCGGACGATAGCAGTCACCATGAAGCTCTCGTTACCCGAGCCCGTGAGCCCTCCTCGCCTTTGGCTGTTCCTGCAGAATCTGAGCGCTGACTCCGCTGTCGGCCTTTCGCGGGAACAAACCATGTTCTTTTTGAAGCGAAAGCTTATCTACGGGACCTCGTGCTTCGATCGCCGGTAGCCCAGTTTTGACCTTCAGTTGAGTTAGAAGTCATACCATGAAAAAGAGAAAAAGAAATCGGATAATTTTCGGAGAAATAGAAATCGAAGAAATATCCATGACTAGGAGACCAGCACGCGGCTGCGCGAACAATCTCTATGGGCTGCTCAGCGAGACCTAGGCTATCACCGCCGCCAACACACCTAAACTGCACCGCCCTCTCGCACTGTGCATTGGAGTGCGTCGTCTTCATCAACCTCCATCTGCTCCGTCCCGCGGCACTGCCTGCTCATCGTCGTCTTCTACGTAGCACAAATCCGTGCTTTCGCTCCGATTCGAATGGAGCAAACATTCTATGTAGTTTTGTGTGCGTGGTTCTAACTGTTGAGTCTTGCGCAGCAATCGCGAAAGCGGGATAATGCTCTACGCATTTAATGAAAATCTCGTTTCGCCCTTTTATCTCGCCATCACCCCGATAAGGCTAACTGTTGAGTCTTGCGCAGCAATCGCGAAAGCGGGATAATGCTCTACGCATTTAATGAATAATCTCGTTTCACCCTTTTATCTCGCCATCACCCCGATAAGGCGTTAAATGCGCCAAACCTAGTGCGCTGTTGTCCAGTGTTATCACAAGAAGCGAGAAATCGGCGATAGTCGTCGCTCTGTAACCATTTTCGTCATCGTCTTGACGCGCTAAAGCCCCGTAATATAGTTTGTAGCCTGGAACACTGGGAGCTGCGCAGTCTGGCAACACTGGCACAGCAGACGACCTTGCCTTGGAAGAAGGAAAGAACTCCTCCATGCAGACGACGGTAACGACGGGTACGACTCACGAAGCCGCCTCCGTGGGCCGCCTCCGTCGCTGCACCAATCATAGAGTAGCAACTGAGCGACGCGGCTGACGCCACGGTCACAAGCTCCCGTGCCGTCTAAGCGGCTCGCGGTTTTCCCGCCGCCGCGTTGGCGTGGCAAACAAACAAACAAAAACTCAAAGCACAGCGCGCCAACGATTTGCAGATGTTAAAAAGGGGGGAAAAGAAGCACGAAGAAACAGAGAGGGAAACTGGGAGAAAGCTACGATCCTAACGAGGAGCGGGGCTAACTTGTTTGCGAAGGTCGGCAAGGGCGCCTGGGCGACCGCTTCCCGTCTCCACAACGTCCAAGCGCTCGCTACCCGGCGATAATACTAGGAAGGGGTGCGGTGGCATTGACCCTCCATCCACGCAGGAGGGAGGAAGGGGGAGGTTGAAAGTCACTGCCGCCGTACTGCGACACGCCTGACAACAACCGGCGCCGTGGCCACCTCGCCCGCAAAAGAAAAAGAAACACAAGGCATGCACGAACTTTGCGGCAAAGGGATCAGGTCCTTGCATCGGACTGTGACTGTGGTTCAACGCCACAAGCAACATTTATGGAGCGAGACAATCATAAAAAAAATGGAAGAAGCAAAATCTGCATTTTACACGTCATTAACATTTCAACCATTTAAGAGGAACACAAGGGAAACATACAAACCTAATTTGATACCACATAACATGGGAATGCGATAGAAACATATCGTTCCACAAACACGACACACCAAGTGCGGAGCAATGGGAGAGCCGGCTCACCAGCTGCGAGCTAGAGGCCCAAAGGGCACTCATAGCACACGCAAGCGAGGTGGCCAGACTCAGTGGAGCCCTGGACTAGGGGACCACCTATGGCTAAGGAGGCAACCTGAAGACTTGAAGACTTGAATACGACCTCCACCGCAAGCTAAATCTTAGAAATCAATAAAGTTTCTACTCACTCACTCACTGATAAAGAAGGGCTGGGAGGAGGACGAGTGCAGAACCACATAGGATATTAAGTACCTGCATCGACCCATCTTCATAAGAGCATTAGTGTAGCACATCGGTTTGTGGGGACCGCTAAGATGCTCACTGCTGCTATAGAGAAGGGAAATATCTCTGGAACCTCCGCATCTACAGTCTTCTTTCGGCGAGGGTAAGAGAACATGCATTGCTCGAAACGTAGACGTACGTTCCTCAAGAAATAATTAAGTATTCTGAATTTGGTCACAGTACATTTCACTGCACGCAATAATCGCGGCACCAAAGTGATGACATTTTAATTTAGCTGAGAAGGACAAAACGTCGTTTTAGTGTCCTGTTTTCCCCTTCAAACCTCTTTTCTCAACGCAATTAAACTTTCTAAAAGGAATTGTGCGTCCTTTTTGTGAATCGATATTGACCCTTCCGTGCCGACTGTTCCGAGCCTTCCAAATGAAAGGAGACTTCGTATTGTATGCTCCACAGTAGAGATTTTCTGAAGTTCCGGTTATCACTAAAACTTTTTTCCAAAATACAGCACGATACGCAGCAGGTTGTAACGTTTCGCGTGCTTTCATTTAATCACTTAATCTTCGACTAACAAAGAGCCAAAATGGAGAAACCTCTGCATACTAAAAAAATTTCGTATTATCAATTACTTACATTCTTTAAATTTTTTTATTTTAGAGGGAAGTAAAATGCCCTAATACATACTTTCGTTATTTGAGAGCAAAAAGAGCAAAGGACCGGGTTAATTGGAGGAATATGAGAGAGGGTTTCGCCCTGCAGTGGGTATAGCCCGGCTGATGATGGTGACGATACCTCTAATCCAAGGGGTCTCTCCGCGGTCGCTTAACCTCCACTTATCGCGATTTACTCGCTCCAGTCCTAATCCAGTCTAACAACTTTTTGTTCATCGTAAGTCCACATTGCTTACCATTGCCGAAAAAAAGTTTGTCCACTTCTCTCAACATTGAATTTATGTTCTTCCTGAGGCCGGCAGCACACGATGTGTTACAGCGTTACAGATTACCGAAGGCGAAGAGATTGTTTGGGATGATCACACATACTTTTGGCCTCTTCGGTGGCGGCTCTATTCCACTCTCGGGAGTGTCCGGGACGGCGCCTACTTCAGATTCATGAACGAGCCTCGTTCTATGGCGGTCCATCGCGCGCACCATGCCTGCATTTCATGCGACGCACCAAATTATGAAGAGTCCTGGCGTTCATAAATGTGACCGAAAAGTAAATGATGACACTTACCGAAATCCAGAAGCGTTGCCGGCGCTGGTGGCTGGCCGGCTTCCCGTTGCACCATGACAGTTGTGCCGCGCAGTCCTTCTATGGCGCTTTCCTTTGTTAAAAGCTTCATACCAACATCGGCGTCTGTGGCACGGACCGCATAAACATCCCATTTTTGCTCTTCGTTCCGTTTCACAAGTACATGTGTAATTTTGGAGCGACAACGAGGGTAGCTGGACTACAACAATCTGTTCTCACTCTACCGTGTGGCTTTTGTAATGTGGAATAAGATTTATTTGAAAGGTTCTTGCATTCACAGAAATTTTAACCGAATGGCTGGTGTCACCATGCATTTGATTCAATGAAAGACATGGACGTCTTTCGACTCTTGTGAATTTATTAATGAATTAATGGTACTCATTCTTCAGTAAAATTCGTGGTGTGTCCTGTTTTTGTTTTTGTTTTGCTTTGTTTTTTTCATTTCAATGTGTTCTGTATATACCGGACATAATGATTTACATTTGACTAAAGAGCTTGCCGCTCAATCTCAGGGTTTTAAATCTAAAAGTCGTAATTCCTAACTACCATGCATGTGTATTGAGTGTATACTCGCCGTCCCTGAGGATCCTTGATTCTGCACTTTAAGGTGCATAATCGAAGAATTGTCAACAGCGTGATCGCAAAAGCATGCATAATTAAACGCAGCCTTGCAGAGGTTATGTGTGCCTATAGCCAGAACCCGCCTCCACGAACAGGTGAAGAGGCTAAGCGCGGCACGATACCTATTTTGTTAAACGTAGCGTAGTCCGCAAGCTTGCTTTCCAAATGCAGGATCCAAAAAATAAGCTCACCAAATTTGACCAAAAAGTCAGAAAGGAAACAGCGTTCATCCAGTACGTGCGATAAGTACTGCAAAGCTTGGAAAAGGCTACAAGCGAAGCGGGCGTGAGGTTTCGTTTTGGTCTGGTATAAACTAGGTGGAGGGGAGCAAACGAGTGAACGAAGAAGAAAAAGTAGGCAAGTTTTTAACGCACGATTATAAACCGAGTATACGTGCGAAAGCATGTCTTTAGGGTGCTCATGCAATGGCCAGCAAAGCTCATGAATCCACCACCGCGGGTTCAACAACAAGTGTCGGGAATATTTATTTGTATTCATTTCATTTCTGCATGCATGGGCCAGGTCAATCACTGTCAAGGTCAAGCTTCACACAAACTTGTTGAGCCGGTTCCATAGCTCGGGAAGTACTGCCTCGCACTAAAGTGTTATCGGAGAAATTGAGCCCCAGAAGAAGTTTGGTGTAGCGTTGGTGCACTAAAGAAAATTTCGACGTCACGCGGCCACTTTTGTATCGGTGAGGCGGAGTGTCGCATCAGCGCCGCAATAAGTTAACTCTAAAAAGGTATACCGAATAAGTCACGCCGAAACCATCTGGCAGCCGTACACTGTGATGAGTGCGAAAACTGTGAAGTGGTTTTGAATCGGACCGTCATTTCCAGGTATAAAAACGAGATATGAAGGCTCATTTCCGAATCAAATACCAACTGAAGAAATGACATGTGCATCAGCAGCCTGTCGATATCTCTCTTCCGAAAACTATATGCATTTATTATTCAGTTATGCTGAATAAATCTTCCCAGGCGTGGGGCTGGGCGGTTTTCTCTGTTATGTTATTTGAGGAATTTGTATTGAATGAACAACAGAACAACGTCCACATATATGAGCAGCTTGCGCCAAATTAATTTCTGCAGTGAAGCTTCATCTCAAATGTTCGAAGAATTCGCATGTAATAAATTTCACTAGCGGAGCTACATCAAGAACTTTGACGGCTTATTGCGGACTAGATTTCCGCAATGATCCCACATCAACAATGTTTGAGCGATTTGAAATTGAATGAATTTCTGGAGTGAAACAACATCAATAATTTCGATGAGATTATGTGGTCTGAATGTCTGTAGTGAAGCCACATCAAGAATATTTTAGCAATTCGTATTGAATGAATTTCTGGAGTGAAACGACATCAATAACTTTGATGTGTTCGTGCAGACTCAATTTCTATAGTGAAATCCCATCAAAAGTATCTGAAGAATATATATTGGATGACTTTCTGTGGTGAAAATACATCGATATCTTTGACGAGTTTGTCAATCTGCTCCTCCGTAGCGGAGAAAAAAAGCAGAACAGGCCATCGTTTTCGCCGATCTACAGAAGATTTGCTACACACGTGGCTTTATCAATGCGTTGATCGCCGTCAGCCTCGGAGGACAGGGGGAACAGCCAACAATGAAACAACAAAACGCGCGCGCGTGGTGCTTCCATACGTGAGGGGAACCAGTGAGGCACTAGCACACATTCCGGGAAAACTACGCGGCTCACAAACCTGTTTCGACAATAAGCTGCTTCTCACCACGACCGAAAGACCGCGTCCCCAGAGAAAAACAACCGGGTGTCGTCTACAAAATGCCATGCTCAAAGGGAGAGCGAAGCCAGCACCCCGCTGCTGCTGGCACACTTAAGTCACCCCTAAAGAAGGGCCCAAAACGTTGGGCAAAATTAAAATATTCGTTGCCGTCAGTTTTCTCTCGACTATCTCAAAAACCCGACCAGACGGACTACCGGCAGTTTCTGAAACCTAACGCACAGTTGTGACGATCACAGATAGCATGAACATTGTGAAAGATATAAACAGGTTATTTCGGAATGATACGACACTCCACTTAGCTGTATTCAAAGCAGAGCAATAAGCCACATGCGGAAAAAAAATTCTAAAAAGCCTTTCATTTCATTTTATTTCATTTATTGAAGCCTTAAGGGCCCGTGGGCATTACATAAGGCGGGGGCAAGAACAGTGTGTAACAACATATGATACCAGCTCAACAAAAACAAAAACAAAAACAAAGGAACCAAACAAAGCAAAAAAAAATCATGAAAGGAGACAGTAACACAGGATCAGATTATTTGGTAAAGCCGAATACATCACGTGAAACACAGATGACTCGCTAATTTAGTGCGGAAAATTGCTCGATCTGAGCAAGAAGCAATACTATCAGGCAGGGCATTCCATCGGGCTATTGCGTCTGGAAAGAATGAATCATTCATCGCTGACGTGCGGCCTTTCATGGGAGCTATGGGTTGACTGTGGTTTAGGCGAGGGGATATTCTTGATGGCGGCTGTAGCAAAGGATGCCTGTTAATAGGGCGGTAGAAAAAGGAATGGAGGAGGCATAGGCGTGATACGATGCGACGTGATTGGAGACTTGGGAGGGAAAGGGCTCGTTTTAGTGCAGTGACACTACTATCACGCCAGTACTGTGACATGGTAAACCGCGCAGCTCGATTTTGGACGGCTTCTAATTCATTTGTAAGGTAAGCTTGCGAAGGGTTCCAGATGGATAAGGCGTATTCGAGCTTCGGACGTACTGTCAGCAGCAAAAGTTTGCGGGATCTCCAGCGCGTGGCGGAGCGACGCAAAACTGCATTCCAGCGCCATCTGCCGCGATTACGCCCGATGTCGAGGCTCACGGAAATGGCGTTTGAAGCACGCTTTGCGCATGCCTATCCTTTCTTCGCTATCAAGCATGCCTTGACGTTTGCTTCCCCGTGACGTGCTTATCAGACTCAGGGAAACCGCTGAGGCGCTGTGTGATGTTCGCAGCCAGTCCTACTTTGGCTCGCGCGAGGGATCGGAGCACTTTTCACCATCGCAGCAGCCGAAACAGACGCGCAACGACGGTGACACGGCGATTCGTTGCCAGTGGCAAAAGCGGATCCCGGCGAAGAACGCGATGAGACATGCCCTATAACAAAGAAAGGACAGGCATGCACAAATAATGGCTAACACGGAAATGCTGTGAGCCTCGACATCGGGCGTAATCGCGGCAGATGGCGCTGGAATGCTGTTTTGCGTCGCTCCGCCACGCGCTGGAGATCCCGCAAACTTTTGCTGCTGACAGTACGTATGTCTGATAGGCTAGTTGTCTGATTTCAGGTGGCGCTGATGTTAGGTTCCGTCGCAGATAACCAAGAGTACTTGAGGCCTGGGAGCATATTGAATTAATATGAGTGACCCATGATAAAGATGATGTCAGGTGAACGCCAAGGTATTTGTAAGAGGAAGTTCGGGCAATGGTAGTTGAATTAATATGATATGTGCAGTTAATAGAAGTTTGTTTACGAGAGAAGGTCATGAGTTGGCATTTGCCTATATAGGTTTAGCGGCATGTGCCATTTTTCACACCATGATGCAATTATGTCTATATCATTTTGTAGCTTAATGGTGTCTTCAGGGGCATGGATGATGTTATAAACGACGCAGTCATCTGCAAAAAGTCGAAGTTTGGTTCTTGTGTTAGTTGGGAGATCATTTATGTAGATTAAGAATAACAACGGTGATAATCCTGCGCCCTGAGGGACACCTGATGTGACGTCAGTATGCGATGAGCTGCAACAGTTGGCGAATGTAAATTGCACGCGCCCTTTCAGAAAGTGTTCGAACCAGATAAGTAATGTTTGCGGGATTCCAAGTAATGCAAGTTTAGCTAGCAGATGATTATGAGCATAGCATATCTTCACCAAAAAGGTAGTTTCCGCGTACCCTCATGAACCTCCCAATGGCATACGTGCAGCGCTCACCTTCCACGTGCTCTTATTACTTGCAAACAGCACACACTCCTATTGCGCGATATCTTGGCTTCGTTGTGGTACGGCAGAACTGTCTCCCTTGTAAGACGATTGTGGACGGACATCGTCACGAGCGCGCATAATTTTCAAAGGTGGTGTGGTGAAAGGCGATGGGAGAAGGAGATTCTCTCACTGACTCGGGCAAAGCATACGGAAGAGGCGCTTTCAGGCGGACTCTTGATGAAGGCTGCTTCGTTTTTTAGGCCTTTAAACACGTCTCCCCGGCTTGAAATGCAGATGCAGTACTTGCGGCGGATCTTGCACGATTGGCTGTAAAAGCAAGTTTTGCGCTCATAATTCTGCGCTTGATATCCACGAGGAAAATGCCAATGTAGAAATATAAAAGCTGGATTTGCTTAACATCTTGAATGCCTCGGATTCAGATGATAAATATATATATATATATATATATATATATATATATATATATATATATATATATATATATACACACGACCTCCGGAGGTCGGAGGTCGTGGGTTCGGATCCCACCGGTAGCATGTGGTTGTTTTTTCTTCTGCTTTTCTAATCAATTACCTTTAAGCGATAACATATTCAGTAATATTCTTAATTGATCAACACCACAAAATAAATAAATTAAAAAAAATCCCCAGTGTCCCTTCGTTTCGGTGGCTGTCGGCTTCTCTCATATATATATATATATATAAAACAAACAAGGGAAGGGGAATGAGGGGCTCGTTATAAATATGAGAGAAACCAACAGCCACAGAAACCAAAGGGCACAGGGGATTTTTAATTTATTTATTTTCTGGTGTTGATCAATTTATAACATTACTGAATATGTTATCGCTTCAATCTAATTGATTAGAAAAGCAGAAGAAAAAACAACCACATGCCGCCGGTGGGATCCGAACCCACGACCTCTGAATTACGCGTCCGGTACTCTACCGCTGAGCTACGGCGACGGCTGTCAAGTCTTCTGCTTTCGGGGGTATTTATGTTTACAAATAACTAGGGGTGTGCGAATATTCGAAATTTTCGAATATAATTCGAATATTATATTTTTACTATTCGTATTCGATTCGAAATCCAAGTATTCGTATTGTTTCGAATATTCGACCCGACGCGAATATTCGTACCCAGCCGAATATTCTATTGCGAGCACCGGTGTTCATATCGGTCCGCAAGTCCTATTGACAGAGACATAACAATATGGCGGCGCCTAGAGCAAATACGAAATAAAGATTTAACTCTGCGAAAGGGTTAGGACACAAGGGAGACACATTCACGACACATGGAAGCGCGCTTCTCAGTGTCGAAGCTGCGCTTCTAAGTGTCGTGAATGTGTCTCCCTTGTGTCCTAACCCTTTCGCGCAGTTAAATCTTTATTTCAGAAATGAACCAACTAGCCCGGCAAGTCCTTTTGCCCAGAGCCAATTGAGAGGGCATTTTTGTGGCTGGAGAAGTTGCTTCAGCTAGAAGGGAACTAACTACTTCTGCCTGACCATGTGGAGCAGCCGGTTTTCCTTCACGGCAAGCTTTTATGTTCCACTCCTCTAAGAATAATGTTCGAGACTTTGATACTTTTTGTGCAGCCACACACATCTTTTGTGTTTATTTCATCACTCATAGTTGAACTGTGATGTTCTTGGATGTTTAAATAATGTTTTACAGTGGTTAAATACGTCTGTCCTTGATTATTCGATATTCGATTCGATATTCGGAACCAAGTATTCGTATTCGATTCGTATTCGAAAAATTTGATATTCGCACACCCCTACAAATAACCTAACCTTGGGAGTGTTCACCAGCGCCATTGGTCCTTTCATCATTGGTCCGAACGCGAATTTATTATGTTGGAATTCAGGACACTGGGCATTGCAGTGGCAGGAATGCATATTGACACCCAGAATTTTTTTCTCAGCTGTACATAATTTTCGCTACAAAGTCGCGAAAGAGACTGGCAGCCTTGGCAGCCTTGAAGTCATAGGAGGCATAAGAGGGTTCTCACACAGCTTCCACCCTCGCCGTTCGATGACGTTCTACGTCACATCAGCGGTAACTCAGGACGTGCTACGTCCGCCGCTTAAGAACGAGGGTGGCGCTGGTGAACACTCCCAAGGTTAGGTTATTTGTAAACATAAATACCCCCGAAAGCAGAAGACTTGACAGCCGTCGCCGTAGCTCAGCGGTAGGGCACCGGACGCGTAATTCGGAGGTCGTGGGTTCGTATCCCATCGGCGGCATGTGGTTGTTTCATCATATATATATATATATATATATATATATAGCGTTGTGCACTAAAAAAAAATAAGCAAGTTGTCAATAACAACTGTCTGCTCTCCTTCCATCTACAATCACGTAGATCATGTCTTCCGTGCCTTAAAATGCACCTGCACAATCGACCTGGCCGTCTCTTTCGCGACTTTATAAAGAAAATTATGTACAGTTGAAAAAAAAATTCTGGGTGTCAATATTCATTCCTGCCACTGCAATGCCCAGTGTCCTGAATTCCAACAAAATAAATTCGCGCTCGGTACTCCGCCCTCTGATATCCTTCCCCTCCTTGCGCCGCCACACTTTCCCCTCTTTTTCTGTCCTAAAAAAGCCCTTTCTTCCGCTGATGAAAGGACCAATGTAATTCTCGCTAAGGATGACTGAAATTTCTCTAAGTTAGTTCCCAATGATGATGTGTTTTTATGGCGCAAGGGCATGTGTGGCCAAAGAGCGCCATGGCAGAATGCATTTTTCTTCTACTCATGACGGGGTCCAAGGCTCATTTCTCTAGAATTTCACCCTGAAAAAGCCGAGAACCACACCAGGGGAGAGCTTGTACCCATTGTATCACTGGTGGGTGCCCGGCGGCACTGGGGATCGAACCCTGCGCCGCCCGCATGCGAGGCGGATGCTCGGACCACTAGGCTACCGCTGCGGTCCCAAAAATAATTCCCTTAGTGGAACCCGTACACAGTAGATTGGCTCTAGCTCCTCCCTTTATGTATTGAAGTATGGGCTTCTAGTACTACTTTCCCCAATCTCATCAATCATGAGTGATAGGTTTGAGTAAGAGCGACGATGCCATTTCAGGTTGCATACGCGTCTAGAACGAGCATGTACAGTTTGATATGAGTATACGAACAACAATGATGACTAGTAGGATAATTAAAAAAAATCGAGCCCGTCTGTTTCTTATTTGTGCAGATGAAAAAGAAATTGGGAAGTGATCGAGCAGCCCCCAAAAATTAAGGCGGAAGGGAGTGCACTACACTTGAGGCTTAAATTCCTGTTTCTGGAATTACAATCTGAGCCTCTAGCTGAGGGAGCAGACAACTTTGCACGGCTTCCGATATGAATGTAAAGTATTCCAGTTGATGTTCCAAGATTACCGACTTCCAAGATTTCAGTAGCAGTGAAAGATGTTTGATTTTTTGGCATTATTGAGAGCATTTCAATTGTCGTCTTACCAATTTCCGGCATCTCTGCCATAAAATTGCTTGATAGGTCGAGAGGGTCATGACGTCATCAACACCGCCAAATTTTAAAACCTGAGGAGCCGTGAAAATTGCAAGTTGCCGCCCCCCCCCCCCCCCCAAAAAAAAAAAGAAAATTCCAAAATAACCACAAAATATTGGAAGTAGGCCAACCGCACAAAATAAGGTGAATTGTTGGGAGGATTGCGAAGGAGCAGTGAGCCGGATTAGCACAATATCCTATGATAATCTGCCCCAACGTAGCGGAACATTGTAGAATGGCAGGAGTCATGCATGCCTTATAAGGACAATGGAACCAGTTCGAATTGGAGTTTCGGCGGGTGTATCGCAAGAACCTTAGACGCTCATTGTAGACTCTATAGGAGGCAAACTAAATGCTATGGCATTTTCTTTAAAAATGTGATTAAGAAGGCCTCCAAGTTTTTACTTGGGTGGATTATTTAGTGTAACGAAACGGTTCAATTTTTTTCTTAATTACTTCCTAATTGGGTGGTCGAAGTGCTAGGGAAACTCTCGCCTTACTCAATTCCATAACTTCCGAGCGAACCGTCAATACTACACTTAATATCGCAACTGCAAGTATTATGGTGACCATAGAAAGCCTCGAATACAATATACTGCTCAGCGCCCACGAACTTTTTAACTGAATAATTCGCACAGATGGACTACCTAGACCTTCCTAGAGCCCTCAACATACAAATGCTGTGTTTACATATGACAGTCGATATTTAACGAACCAAAATTGACTTCTTGAACCCTATATCGCTCTGTTTTGTGGATATTGCGGGTTATACCACGGACCGTAGGCTGTGTGACTTCGTAATATGGCCATGCATCAATCTGAAGCGACGATGTAGTTCCGGCAACCTCATCTTCTGACGTGCTGCTGAGGAAAAGAGCACCCGAGATTAGAGCATTAGTAGTGGCACTCAGTATCCTCTCTTTGTGCAGCCGATTCACTTCACAATTTACATTCCGCTTGTCGCAGGACGCAAGCAAACCGAGGATTTTCAGAGCGGCAGCTGCATTTTGTTCCAGGATAGAATTTTCTAGCGCATAGGCATTTTGCCACCTTTCGATATTCCTTACTCATTACGAGGCTGTTGACATACGAATAAGGGACCGCCAACACTTGATTGCGCCGTGTATTGGCGACAAAGCATGCCTGCCCACGTAGCGCACTTTCGGCACGGCGCTGGACGCGGGCGCGCCGGGCGACGAACTGCACTGCTCTCTGGCTGTCCTGGTCGTCGCTAGGCCTGTTTCGCATCGAAACCGCGGTGGAGAGCGCTTCGGAAGTAGCCTGGGTTACAATTAAATGCCTGCTCTTGGCATCCTTTTACTGCCAACACCGTCGTCTCACAACAAAAAATATGGACATTTTTGCGGTGCGCTCGGCAGCGGAGCTAGCGGACGGGAGATGTTAGGTTACAAGCCGCTCCCTCAGTTGCATTTTTTATGCGTCTCACAGTGGAAGCTACAAGTCGGTGTCAAAGGCTGAAAGCACCCACAAGTGGGAGTGGCCGGCATTTATAAAATCAATGCCAAAAATGGCCTCGTTCATTGATTGGCTAAAGTAATTGGCATTGAGAGCCTGAACTATCTGGTGCGCCATAGAGGATGATAGGTAATTAATTTACACCACACCAAGCCTCTCATATCCCCAAATTTTCGTTTTGCATCACGCTTCTAACGAAATGTGCTTAGGCGGCAAGGAATTGAAACCGGGAATATGAATAGCAATGCCATAACCTCTATCTCCTGAGTGCAGTTGGTGAGCTCTGTATGTAGATCAAGATATGAGCTCTTAATTTAAAAGATGACTCAATCGGTGATAACTGCGGCAGTCGCCGACTACTTGGAAAAAGGAAGAGAGGGCAAGAGACGAGCGGCGCACGACGGTGCGCAACCTCCTGCGTGGAGGCCTCGCGCGCCGCTGCCTCCACATCGACCGTGGAAACAGGGACTGGGTTCGGGCTCCCATCACTTTGCATCGCTGCTGGCTGTGGAAGTCATGGTGACAATTCGTGGTTCACTAAAACGCTACAGTGGGCTATTTTTTGTTGTACTGTTACTTTTTAGCGCTGCAAGTAAATACAAATTGTGAAAAGAGGGAGTGTGAAATTTGTACCATTTTCCAGTGCGATGTTCGAATCGTATCAAACCGTTTTGAAGTGTCTCAACGATGACACGCGTAGTATGACAATTCAGAATGAGTGTTCAAACGCATTATGCTTGCTTAGTACGACCTCCGTATTCCAGGTATCACAAACCTTGTAATGGCACGGTTATTCCTCTCGGGGAGGAAATACAGGTGTAAAGGAGAGGGTCATAAAAAATAGATCATTGTGATCCTTGGAAGCATTGCAGGACAGACACACGATGAAAGGGACGAACCAGTTGCCCATATCGGCGCACGAATGCCGAGACTATAGAAAGCAGGCGAAACTATATTGTCACAGTTGCGGTGCTTGACAGCGTCTCCTCGTATTGTGCTACCGGCCCCACCGTAGGAAACGTAGGCGTTCTACCCGGTACCAAGCATTTGTCTCGACTCCCTCTGCTCTAAAAAAAAACAGGCTTGAAGCGTTCCATCTAGTAAAGCGAAATCCCTGACAAGGGCAACACTTCTGGAAGCTGCCTCCTTGAAGAGTGCCACATGGAAATTATTAGGCACGCACACTCTTTCACAAACTGAACTTGGGAATATCGGCTGTTACGGCAAACTGAACTTGGGAATATCGGCTGTATCGGCTGTACGGAATATCTGCCCCATCGCTGTGGATATCGCCCTTCTCAGATATGGCATCACGAAGAAATTCTGATTCGGACGGGCTTCCCTACCTTCAAGTAAATACGAGATGACCTGACTACCGGCCTGAATTCTATTGTGTATGCTTACACCTAAACTGCACAAAGAAGGGACAGCTATACTCTGAAAGCTCCGAAAACACCCTAGCATTCTTCTAAATATCCTTCCACGCTTCACCAAAAAGGCGCTATCAGAGGTGGGAATGCCTTCATTTTCGCCTTTCCTTCGATAGCCTGAGCATGGAATCATTGGCCCTACCCAATATTTCGTAAAATTCCCTCGGCCTCCCTCACCCTCACTTCGTAAAATGTGGTACTCCTTCTCCCTCACCTCAATTTGTCGGCCGTCCCTCACTCTCACCCTCATAATCAGCAGTTCTAACATTTGTGTTATTTTTCCTTACTGCCAACATGAGCCTATGTTACTGAGTCGGACAAGGCACAAGCTATTGTTCACTGGGTCCGGTTTCAGCTGTGTAGAGCCGCGTGGTTCTTTAAAGCTTCGCGCTCCGAAGTTGAGTAGGCGAGAATGGCCACATGAAATAACAGAGACACTACACACATGCTGTAGCCGATCACTGGCAAGAGATGGAAGAGTTTGGTACTCCTCCTGGCAGCGATTAAAATAAACTGCGCCGAAGAATAGGGGCCGCAAAAACAGGGCCGAATTTAGAAAAATGGGGCCCCTGGGCTAATGTGCATGTAGGCCCCCTCTTTTTCCCTCTACTGAACTCTCTGCCCCTGTTACACTACTAGAATATCTCTCATGGTTCACTGTAATTCCACCAGATTAAAAAGAATGAAGTGTGATCAATGGGGTGAATGCAATAATAACGCATTAGCATTAGTTCTACAGCGCACGAAACACAACGCGACTCTTGGAGCGCGCGGCACGTGTCCGTCAGCGGCCGAGCGCCGAACGGTAAAAGCCCCAGCAAAACTTCTCGCGACGCTCTAATCAGCCATTCAAAGGCGAGTGCAGAGGAGTTGCATCCAGGTTTACCAATCGACACCGGAGACCGCCTCCTGCTCCCCAGCCGCAAAAACCTCCCAGCCATTCGACTCCTCTTGGTGTACCTGGACATTCTTGGGCTGGCTTCGATTTTGTCGGCCAGCCTACGGTCATCAGTCCATCAGGCGTCGGACTGACGCATACCCCCTCCTCTAATTCTCACCCCCGTCCCCGCGTACTGAGCAGCGCTCACCCACAGTATGGGAAGGATAAGATAGTGTCCGTAAGAAAAAAAAAGCTATGGTGACAATTACATTACGTGCAGGGAATGCGATAGCATTACAATAAGCGACTTTTAGGACAGACCACACCACCGGATAGAGCGAAGGGAGGGGAAAGGTGGCAGGTCACGTGACCTGATGGCTTCCTAACTACCTGAACCAATCCGAAAACTTTATGACAGACCACCAGCTCTTTTCCGTGAGAAGGCTTCGGTTTCCTGCGATGCTGGTGTAAAGAGAGGAAGAGGGGAGAGGTGGTGTGTCACGTCACGTGATGACCTCCTAACTGTCTGAACCTGTTGACGCCTTTTGTGACTGACCACAATGCCGATTTTTTCCAGCATTTTGTAATAGACGCGCTACTCATGAAGGACTACAGCTCAAATTCTCGAATTAATTTATGTGATTAAACATCATCCCTTTCGAAGCGATTGCAAGCAACCATTGCGACGGAAACCGCAGTACGGTTATGCCCAGCAGAAGGTAGTTGAGGACGACGCGTGGAGCCCAATCCTCGAGACCACGGATCAGATAGATGTCGGTAGCCCTGTGAATGCTTGGTTGCGGACAGCCAACTTGCACGGGACTGACAGGGTCGGTGGCATCTCGTAGGGCCAGAGGAGCCAGCATGTCCACCAGCAGTTACCTGCCCGGGTCACTCCTGGCCTGCTGGCACCATTTCTTGAGGGTGGTGTACGGGTAGGCCAGGCAGTCCCCGCCCACCCCGTGGTCTGGCAGCGTCCCGGAGTGCAGCAGAAAAAGCAGCATCAATAGGGGGCCGAGCAGCAGGCCCACACCAGCCTTGGGTTGGCCGCATGCATGCACAGGGCGCTCCCCAGAAGCTAGTGCAAGATGAGGAATTCCTCAACGTGAAAGAGCATTCACTAACAGATCATCTTTGGTTACAGGCGCGAAAAAAAGACAGAACACAAGGCAGACAGGTGGCACGAAGCGCCACTAACAACTTATTTATTTGAAGAAAACATGCATAAATATATGCCGTCTTACATGCAAGGAATACTGTCATCTTCAAAGTTGATGTGATAGCGAACGGGTGAGAAAATTGCTCTCAGCCTTGTACAAAGATATGGATGTGTCGCTGACGCACATGATTCTTTTTTTGCAATATAAAAGGCTTCAATTAGTTGCCTAGCTTTTATATCTTTGCTTTTTGACAGAATGCGTACACCGGAAAAACATAGCTCACAAGAGCGTGACGGACGGGACCTTATATGCTTAGGCATACTTGGGCCTTCTTTATTTTTCTGAACGTTTCTTTCGTGTTCCCTGATTCGCTCGTTAACACAGCGCCCAGTTTGCCCTATACAGGAGCGGCCGCACGAGGCGGGAATTTCATATACGACTCCTTCGGCGCACTTCATGAACGATCGTCCTTGTTCGGCGTAAAAAATTAAAAGGTGGCATTGATATCAGCTCGCGTATATCCAAACGTTCGATGAGGAAATAAATATTAGAAAATGATTACGGAAATGTTTAACTATCGATATTTGGATGTTTTGTATTCGTGTGTTTATGAAATCTGTGACTGCTGCATGAAGCAAGAGCCCATTCCAGGCTACGGGTTTAGCTCCTGTATTTGCGCTTTTTTCTGTGTTGAAAGGTTGAATAAACTTCAATCATGCACACTAATCAGTACGAATGTTAATTAGTACGAATGCCATTCATACTAATCAGTACGAATCTAAGTGGTATAGTATTCACTTCAGAAAACAAGGCAGTGTCAACCATGACAGGTGTCATTGTGCACGAGTTTGCGCAGTCTTGAGAGGCCATTAAAATAAAAAAGCTTTCTTCAGAGGCTTCATATTTGACCCTTCGCTATTTATGAAGACACACCTAATGAATCAATTTCTTTTAAGCTACGTGAAAGAAGTGGCGGAGAAGGAAGAGGTTCCAGGGAACAAAAGGCGTCGTCGGTCCTTCTGATCAGCTCACATGAACGCGCCGCGCACTCTCCTGCACTCGCTTCCTCACCATCGGCGCCGTTTAAGCTGTTGTCGGTTCTTTCTCGTCACCGCTGGAAAAACCTCTTCTCTTGAGGGTTATTGGCACACTGTCATTCATGATCTGAGAATATCTCTCAAGAGAAAAGTCTACAACAGCTGTATCATACCTGCACTCACCTATGGTGCAGCAACGTGGAGGTTAACAAAATGGTTCAGCTTAAAGGGCAACTCCGGCGATTTTTCGATGTGCATCAATTGAAATGAAATTTTAAGTCTGTATTCTTTATGATAGTCTGATGCCTCATGTAAAATTTCGCACCTGAAGCCGGCGTAGTTTTTCCGCAAGCGAATTTTGAAGACAAGCGCTCCTCGACGCGAGCGGCACCCACTGATCGAGCAACTTCTACAGGCCACCCTGTTCTGTGACGTCACTGGCGGGGCGGCGTGTCAAGCATAGAGCTAATATGTGTCAAGCTGGTTGGGCGCGCGCTGGCGCTGGCAGTGCAGGAGAAAACTGAAAATGGTTTTGAGGAAAGTAAATGACGCAGTAATGGACACCCGAACCGCGACGTAAGGGAGGAGTGAAAGAAGAAAGGAAGAAAGAGGTCCGTAGTGGAGCTCTCCGGAATTATTTCGACCACCTGTGCAATTTCGCGCCATCACAACGTGCCTGATGTGATGTGTACGCCAGAGTGATGGGTCACGGCAACTTCTGTTGTGCTGTGGTGTGCACAAATTCTTGATCTCTGACAACGGGCGTGATCTAGCGTAGGTTTCCTAGCGATAAGAACCTTCGCGACAAGTTGGTGAGAGCTGTTCGCCGTGTAAACTGGTCTCCGAGGAAGCATTCTCGCTTGTGCTCGGAACATTTCGCGCCAGATTGCGATGAAGACAGCGTGTACTTCAAAAAGAGCTTTGGACTCGCTAAGGCTTCGTTCAACTGGCGCTTGAAGACATATTCTGTGCCAACGTTATTCTAGTACAACCGTCTATCGCAGCGGCCAGCTGAACGAAGCGCGGCCGTCATGAAGAAGGGGTATGTTGGATTGTAGAACTGTAGCTGGCGTGAATTCACTTCCAAAAGCTCGCCGTCGAGATAAAGCTTCGCAGAGAGGACTGTTGGTGATGCATGCCCCTGTAAGGACGTTGTGCACCGCGGCAACGTTCCGGCAACAGATTCTTTCATCAGGCTGGGTCGGCCAGCACTGGCCACACGAACAGCTGTCGTCGGGAGCATCTCATTAACTTTTGTTCTGACGACTCTGTCACAAATGCATGCACGAGAAATGACTCAAGTAATCACTTCTCCGAGTTCAGACCGTCTCCGTGCTGCAGGTGACGCGGCCTGTGGTGTGACTCGGCTGGCTCGCGCGGCCGTGGATTATACCTAAAAGGCGACTCGTCCAGTCCAAAATCGTCGAATGAGTCGTCTTCTAAACACTCGCTGGTCTCGGAAAAGCTGTCCTCCGCGCTTTTAGTCATGTCGACAGCGCGGCTCAGGGTAGTTGTGATATCTTCGGGGACTTCACAGCGCGGTGAACCCGCTCGTGACGTCACAGTCTATACCGCACGAAGGCACCTCCCCGGTTTCGGATTTGCGGTTTCGGTTTCGAGTTTAGCGTTTTTTGCTGTTTAAAAATTATTTTACGGTTGCTTTTGAAAACCTTGTATCGTACACATTACAGGAGGTTCTTAGGAACACAAAACAGCCATTAACTTAAAATGGCTGAAAAATCACCGGAGTTGCCCTTTAAGCTAAAGACAATGCAGCGAGCTATGGAATGAAAAATTATAGGTGTAACGTTAAGAGATCGGAAGGGGGCGGAGTGGGTGAGGGAACAAACGCGGGTTAATGACATCCTAGAGGAGGAGGAAACGGGCTTCGACGGGGCATGTAATGCGAAGGCAAGATAACCGGTGGTCCTTAAGGGTAACGGAGTAGATTCCAAGAGAAGGCAAGCGTAGCAGGGGGCGGCAGAAAGTTAGGTGGGCGGATGAGATTAAGAAGTTTGCGGGGATGCGGTGGCCGCAACTGGAACAGTAGAGGGTTAATTGGAGAGAAATGGGAGAGGCCTTTGCCCTGCAGTAGTAGTAGTCAGGCTGATGATGATGATGAACCCTCTTCTATGTGAGGAGGGTTCTTGCATCAATATGACTTCGCACGATAGTTGGTTTATTGCAGTGCTTAGTTACGACAGCGCTTATGTGACGAAGGCTAAGGAAAGCCCATATCTTACGAGGGTAGCTGGCCGACCATACTACAGCCGCCATTTTTTATGGCATCTTGTCAACCCGCAATGCATGGACAGCAAAGGAAGAGAACGTGCGCATATCGTGGCGCTGCTCTCCGATCCTGGCTGAAAATCATTTGTGTGCGGTTGGTGTCGGCAAGTCTCCTCCCCCGTGTTTTAGTTTTTGCTTGCTCATTCTAGTGTTAGTGCATCTGAAGAAACGCTTCTTCTATTTTTTTTTTCAGTACCTTTACATCGTACTGCAGCACACACCTCTAAGGCTGTTTGAAGCCCAGTGAAAAACACTGCCCTAGAATCGTTTTTTGCCTTTTTGTTTGGACCTCATTGTATACAACTTCAGTTCTCATTCAAGGCAATGCAAATAATGAAATGAAACTAAAGAACTGCAGGCTTCGCAGCAGACAAATTGCGTACCGAATGGTATGTCAGGCTTTCAACCTGATATTCATGCACCTAAAGCATAGAAAAAAGACACTGAAAGGGCTACTTCACTCCCACTGCTTCATTCCTCCTCATTCCCTATATCTCACTCATCGCGAATGTGCTCATGTAAGGCAAACACAGACTAACTGCAATGCTGATGACCTCTAAAAAGGGCGCATACTCAACCGCCCTGACCAACTCCGGTGCCAGGCATGCCATGCCTATCCCGAGAATACAAATACATATTGTTCTTGTCCACGCGCCACTCTGCAACCGCATGCTACATTCCTCGAAAATTCCTACCCCCTGTATTCCGACTTACCGTATTCTCGGAAAAACTAATATGTTTCTCCTGCACTCTTACTAGAAACTGCGCTGTGATGCGAGGAACTGCCACCGCACGTGCAAATCAGTGGCGCTGCAGTCGCAGCGGGCTCTAGCAGCAGGCTCGCAAGGACGAGCGGCGTACTAACATTGCTTCTCCTGCTGCACTGTGCCCATAACTGTACACGTTCCCCGTGGTCTAACTTACCTACGTGTGGGGTAGCCATTACATGGCGCCGAGCTGAAGCCTCAACCTACTCACACTAACCAGTGAGTCAGTGACGGGGACACGAAATGCACAATAATTTTTTCTCGGTCTGTCTGATATCAGCTGCAGCCAATGATCTTTAGGCTTCCACACCATCAGCCCGAAACGAGCATTTCTGGAGCGCAGCAACAAATGAGGAGTTTTTTTTAAACGGTCCAAATCTACCGTGAGAGAAATCGAGAAAAAGGCGGAAGCATTTTATTCAACAGCAACAGACTGGAAGCGATTTCGTGGTATGCTTTGAAATGCTATTTAAACGAGCCATGTCATTTTCATAGCTTTCCAAAGCAAAGGTCTATGAGTGAACTGAGAATTGCAACTACAGTCGATTTAAATTCGACGTCTGGATTTGGCTCATTTCGAAAAATAAACTCATTTATTTATTTGAAATACCTTACAGGCCCATTGGGCATTGTGCAAGGGGGGCGAAAAATTTTATACGGTACATTAATAGCCATAGGAAACAAAAGGGGAAACATAGGATCATGACAAAAAATAAATCAACAATACAATGCATTAATAACAATGAAACAAAAGGGAAACATACAGTCATGATAAACAATATGTCAAAAAATTAGAGAAGTAAAAACAAGGTGGAAACAACAACAGCAAAAAAAAATACGCGACACAAATTAAGCACAACAATAAAGGATAATGCACTCGCGGAACGTTGTAACAATGAGTAATATAACGTGATTAAGGCAAACACGGGAACGTAATAGGCAAACATAAGTAAGAAAATATCAAGAAGGCACGTCAGTAGTAACAAAGTAAAGTACAAAAAATAATAAAGAAAGATTTCAACGGAGGCGTGCTAAATGACGGTTTCAGTGAAATGTGTGATGAGCTGAGTATGGAAAGAATCGAGATTAGATACGGAAGCGATGTTGTCTGGTAGATCATTCCATAATCTGATGGCTCGTGGTAGTGCAGCTGAATTGAAAGAGTATGTATCACCATATATCCTTGCGAAACTGAGCTGATTTTGTAATCTTTTCGACGTGCGGGATGGGATATCGAGGCTAAATGAACTAGTTCTATTTGAGTGCACATATTTGTGAAATAGTGTTAGCAGAGCGATGTCGCGGCGTTTGCTTAATGATTGTAGAGAAAGATCGGTTTTAATCTGAGTGACGCTTGAACGGTAGTTATAGTTTCGTGAAATAAACCGCGCTGCCCTGTTCTGGATAGATTCTAAGGATATGATAGGATATGTTTTTCTAAGGATATGTTTTTATGATAGGGAGACCAAATGGAAGAAGCGAATTCAAGTTGTGGACGAACAAAAGTGAGGTATGCTAGTTTTCGAATATTAGATGGTGAATTTCGCAGATTACGGCGTAGGTAGCCTAATGACTTTGAGGCGACGGCGCATATGGATGAGATATGGAATGACAATGAAAGATCTGAAGAAAGGTTAACGCCAAGGTATTTGTAATGTGATACGTGAGAGAGTAGATCGTTCTGAATACGGTATGTATGGCTAGACTTGTTACTTTTACGGGTGAAAGAGATGACTTTGCACTTTGATACATTAAGAGTCATTAGCCATGAGTTGCACCAGTCGTTAATAACAAGAAGGTCTGATTGGAGCGCCAGGTGGTCATTAGAATGCAATCATCTGCGAAAATTCGCATAGTGGAAGTTATATTATTAGGCAAGTCATTGATATAAATAAGAAATAATAAGGGACGAAGCACACTGCCCTGCGGCACACTGGAGTTAACCGGGGAAAGGTTAGAGGACCGATTATTAACAAATACAAACTGTTGACGATGCAAGAAGAAGTTGCGAAGCCATGTTAAAGTTAGCGAGTCTAGACGGAGTGAAGATAATTTCGAAATCATGCGGCAGTGAGCTATGCGGTCGAATGCTTTGGCAAAGTCAAGGAATATGCAATCAGTTTGAAGGTTTTCATTCATATTAAAATGCAAATCAGTAGTTAGTTCGAATAATTTTGTTTCGCAGGAGTGATCCTTCCTGAAACCATGCTGATTAGTGTAAAAAAAGTTATTCTGCTCAAGATGACTGAAAACATGCGATGCAATTATATGTTCCATCATTTTGCAGCAGATGCACATGAGAGATACGGGACGGTAATTTTCAGCTGAGTTTTTGTTTCCGGATTTAAAAATTGGCACTATTTTAGCTATCTTCCAGTCTGAGGGCAGTATTCCTGTAGTTAAAGATTGCTGAAAAATATGAAATAAAATTTTGCTTACCACTGGAACTGTGTTTTTTTAAATTTTTGAATTAATGCCATCAACACCAGCTGAAGTAGATACCGTAAGAGAGTTTATGAGACACGCGATACCTTCTTCAGTTAATTGAATAGATGACATGTAGCGGTAATCAAGATCGGGAACTTCAGGAAGAGTAGAATGATCTTCAGAAGAGAACACAGATGAAAAGAAGGTGTTAAATATTGTGGGGCACTCGTTGTCTGGGATGGGGATGTTGTTACTTTGTAGAGAAACAGAACTATCATCCAATATGACATTACGATTTCGGGCGCTCTGTTTCAGATTATGCAAACAAGATTGAAAAGTGGCCTGAATTCCGGCGCAGGCCTCGTTCAAGCCAAACACTCAAGCTGAGTTTCCCGGATCTCTTTGTGAAACAGCTAGGCCTGACCAGTGGTTTACGCACGTACTACCTGACGCACCGAGGACCCGAGCGCCAGTGGGGACAACCGAAAGCGGGAAAGTCGACGGCGCAGGCAACACGCTCTCGAACACGCCAGCTTTAGAAGTGGCCGCCAGTGACTGTGGACTGTCTCATAGCGCCTCCAATAGCATTGCTCGCACGTGGGCCAGAGCTCTGCGGACGCTGCGCCTTCTGCCGGCGAGTGGGAGACACTGCTGCCAGACTCCTTGGGCACCCGTGGAGCGCAGCTAGCTCTTCTTGTCCCCGCAGCCACGGTGTACATTAAAGGGCGCGTGATATGAGTGCGGTAATGCTTTGAACTTGAAGTACACAGTGACAGGTACCGAAGTTGGCAACGTTGTGGCCTTTATTTTACTTTTTTTCATTCACTTAATACTGCAGACCTCATGTAGTCCAAGCAGGAAGGGCAGATAACAAGGCATATTTACAAACGCCATAAATTAGAACATATACACAAGGTTTGAGTAGGTGCGTCTGACCTGAAAATAATTGATGAACGAAAACGCCTCTTAATCTGGGTAGACACACAGTGTAACTTTAAGAAGTGTGGCTGAGGTAGCACGAGTCCGGTCGTTTTGAAATGAAGACTTATTCAGATCCCGTGCCTATTATGAGTGAACACCCTAGGCCCACAGGAATGCAACGCCCTAGAAAAGGATCAATTTCAGCTAGCGTGAGGCCACTTATTTAAAATAACCATGCGTTGCTATCTGTAACGTGTGCTAATTAACATGTACAGTGGGGTTACCTTCAGAGTGCAGGATTATTTTCGTATCTTACGCCTATGGACTGCACCGACCATCAGCATTACTGGTTCCCTTTCATTACGAAAGCTTGCGGCTTTTTTTACCTTTCTCTTTGCCCTGACACTTGTGTAGGTATATTCACCCAAAACTGACGACGCAGCAAAGTGGCTGCCGCACTTATCAGCGGTTATAGATTACTGTAAGATGATTTGGAAGTCAGCCTTTTGGTACATGTCGAGCTAGGAGTAAGCTTGACAATGACGCAAAACGGAGCCAAGCAACAAGCAGGATACCCTAAGAATGGCGTTACAGTCATGAACAATGGCATATGAAGGAAACACGAAAAAACAAGAAAAAAAGGCTAGAAAAGGCTACTGCTGCTTCTTGAAGCCTTAAGTACCGGCTAACATCGAATTTTCATCGCTTGACGCGGAGACCACCAGCCGCTCCTTTAGTTCTGAACTGCGAACAGCGACAAATGGCGAACGCATCCATACAGGTATGTGCAGATTTCACGTTCACGGAGAAAATCCATTCAAATGATGCATACTTTTGCGGCTTCATGTATCGTGTGTTAAAATTTTGATAAATAATTTACTCCACGTGCTTGGGCTACAGGAGCGCCGACAGAGGCCGACAGAGGAGGGCATAGAATTATTTTTTCTACCCCCCATGATTGTTCACGCAGCGTATAATCTAACGAAATTAACGCCTTTATACTCTAAAGCCAAAACTGGCAGTGGAGGCCGGGAAACCAAGCAGATTAATTGAACTGACAGGAGCACTCGAGCCTTTTTCTGGAGCAGTAGTTGGCAAGCTTTCTATAGCCTACAAGGTAAGCTGCTGAACTTAAATCTCTTGAGATTTAATGTAGTAGCCTAACTATCCACCAAGACAAAAGCATGGCACCAACCGAAACTGTTTGAGAGAAGTTGGTACTAGGGTTCGTGTGCTTTGCGTTCGTAGTGGCCGACCAAATGCGCTGACCCACTAAATTTGCACAGTGGGCTAGCCAACAATTAACTACAATTTTTTGCTGGTGTTGAACTGGTTGCATGGGGCTAAAATCTGTTAAGTGAATGCATTCTGATGTTGAGTTCAACGTGTCTTCTCCTCTTCGAATGGCATAAATTGAAACCAGAAGAAATTTGTGGCTCATATCGTGGATTTAAACAAACGACGCAGCTCTACGCAGCTGTCATGTTCTGAAGGAAAGTGAATGCTGGAGGACACCTCATATCTTTAATCGCGCTTCATGAATGGCTCAAGTCAGCATGAATGTGAGGATATAAACAATACAGTCAGACTGTCGCCGCTGACCATCGACAGGTTTTTATCTGCATGCTTTATACAGGGGGTTTCACCGTGCAATTACAAAAATTCCTAGTATAGTGTGATGGAAGAGAAAGAAAAAACTTTTCAGGAACGAACTGCGAGCTCCGGCGGACATCAGTTACTTTATAGATCATATTCTTTGGGTGGGCAACAAAGTAACATTTTATATCTCACTGTTTAATTAACACAGTCTGTTGGTCAGTGGAATGGGCGGGTTCGTAGCCACGTGCAAGTCGAAGAAAGCTTGCGAAGTTTTCTGCGCACTGCAAATTGAGAGCACGAGGAGTGCAGAAAGTTCAGCGCAAAACAAACGTGCGCTTGTGACGTGGTGCAATGCTTACGGCATCCAATCCAAACTACCTGGACTATTGCACCACGCAATGCGCTACCTTCGTCTCTTGGAGCAAGAACAACGATAGTCAAGTGGCCGTCACTACAGTGGCCGTCATTTTTAAGAAGGTGTACGTCGCGGTGGAATAAAGCAGGTTGCTTAAATTGGCCGCCGTAGACATTTCAGCACGTCAAGAGCGCTCTTTAAACCAGCACCGAATTAACTGCGCATAACGCTTTATATACCTGCGCATATAAAGTTCGGGCGCCTGTGTTACACAAGTGGCAGCGAACGCTTTTAGGCACGCTCGATCACTGACATGTGAACAGGAGAATTACGTACAAGAGCAACAACAAAAAACTCGCAATAATTTATCACAATTTGAGAACAATACTGGAAGTTCTGCCAGCGAGGTTGTAGCGCCACCGCTTCGGCACGCGGAAGACGACAAAGCGGACACGCGCAGGAGAACGCCGGCTCGCGCAGAAGAGAACGCTCTGGACTTCGGCCTCGCCGGACGCTGCCGCCGCTGCTCTGTCGCTACCTCTTCTCAGGCAGCCTCAAATAAACGTGGCCGTGGTCGCCTCCTGGGCGACCTCAACACTGGCCTCCACGCCGTTCACGTGTAGCTGAGCGTCCACTTGCAGAAACCAAACGACAGGGCTGTGCGGGCGGAACGGCCACAGCTGCAGACGTGAAGGGTCGAGAAGCTCGGGTGGCTGCCACTCGTCTTGAGCCAGGTCCTTGGCGAGAGGGCAGGAATTCGAGGGTGCGGTCGTTGTTGAAGCAACCGGGCCGGAGACGCTGGACTGGGGTGGAAGAGTACTGGCCAGTGACGGTTGCGGCGTGCTGTTTCTCGAGGATGCAGCCGAAGACGAGTGGGATGCTGGTGCGGGCGCAGGCGCTGGCGGTGGCGAAAGCGAGTCCGCCTCATCATGGAGCGGCAGCGGGTAGTATGATGCGCCGTAGTAGACGAGGACGGCAGCGCGCAACTCGTCGTAGGGCCGGCATCCCGAGGCAGGGCAGGCGAGTCGGCAGAGGAGGTCAGGCGGGAGAATGTCGCAAAGGACTGCGTGTTTGAACGGCTGGATAGTAATGCCGTTCAAGTACATCGCAGCCTCCAGCTGGGCGAACCACCCGCCTACGCCTGCAGGCCGGAACGCTGGAAGCGGGGGGTTGAAATCCAGGTCTTGCCAGCCTGCCATGCTGGGACGCCGCTGGGATAGAAGGCGCGGCTCTCCGGGTCACCACGATGTGGAGGCCAGTGTTGAGGTCGCCCAGGAGGCGACCACGGCCACGTTTATTTGAGGCTGCCTGAGAAGAGGTAGCGACAGAGCAGCGGCGGCTGCGTCTGGCGAGGCCGAAGTCCAGAGCGTTCTCTTCTGCGCGAGCCGGCGTTCTCCTGCGCGTGTCCACCGCTTCGTCACGCGCTACAAGGTCATTACCGCCATTCTCTGTTCCGCCAGCTACCGAGTCACGCCGGAATGACACGCGAACACACATATGGCGTACTTTTCTAGTTTGCAGTGGATATTCATTTAGAAAGGGTTTATAAACGTGTGCTTTGGACGATCCTTTATCCTGAAACACGAATCAGGCTAGCTGCATATTGTAGCTGGATGTACATGGGTAAAATTTCTTTTGTTCATAGCGTTGTTTGAATTTCATTCCAGCCTGAATGTACCTTCTAAAGTTTTCGGCTCTGCCCAGCAGTAATTACTAAGTTAATACACTTACCGCGAGCGTTCATTGCTGTAGTTGGGAGCATGAGAACAGAAATGTTTTTTATATATCACGATCAACTAGCCGACGAAAAAGTTTCAACGCATTTTCATAGCGTTCATGCGATACGCATATGCGTGAACGAGGTAAGGGTACTGAGCATGTCATAACGGAGACTGGAAACAACGCACTAGGAGGACCGTTATAGAAGTGCCCCCCAAATAAGGTTTTGTTTTCCTAAAGAACGCAGCTTAGAACACACAGCGCATACAAACCAGTCGCGATACCGGCCCGTTGCCACTTAGTAGCGTTCCCCGCATAACTACGCCGAATAGAATCACGCTGAGGCAATAGCGCGGAAACGAGCACATGAAGACTAACATAAATTGAGTGTTTTTTCAGCATGCTGCTCTTATCGCGCTGTTTTGTCAACGTGAGCTCGCTCCAAGTAGCCAGTCTTAAAGCTGTGACCGGTGAAGTACGTATATGTAAATCATTGTAATTCATTCATAACGAATTGCGCGTAATCACTTGATACTTGATAGCAGTGGCGGTCCTGGGGGGGGGGGGGGGGGGGGGGGGGGGGCGGTCGCCCCCCCCTCCCCCCCCCCCCCCCCAAAAGCTTTTGCACATTTTCCCAAACGTCCGTTTTCTGGCTCTGATAAGGCGAGACCTGATTTTTGACGTAGAAATGGAAAGCTTTTTTTCTGTGATGCGTCAAGCAGTCCACTACTTTGTACGTTCACCGTCTTAGCCGCTGCCTTATTTCACACAATTCTACGTTCTACAGGATTATTTATTTATTTATTTATTTATTTTAGTACCTCGAAGACCACAAACAAGGGGCATTACGTGAGGGGTGGGTTTTACAGGAATACCAACAAAAAACGAACATACTGTACAATGCCAAGGTACACGAAAACCTAAAATGTGTCTAAAGATTTAAGCTTATCTTTGAATGCAAAAGTGTCTTCTATTATTACAGCGGCATTGGGAAGGCCGTTCCAATCTTTCGCTGTGCGGATGAAGAAAGACTGCCTAAATGTTTGTGTTTTTGGGCAAGGGTATGACACGTGTTGACTGTTCTTGTGACGAGCTGAAAACAGGGAGTGTTTTGTGACGTAGGTGCTTAAAGGAAATGAATGGTAGAAACGATAAAAAAGGGCTGAACTGGCTAGTTTTCTACTATGCTTTAAAGGTGCACTGAAGAGGAATCTGAACTCGTCTTATTGCTGCGGGAACTCGATCTACACGTTCCGAGCATTCTTAGAAACTTCCACTTATTGCCCTGTGCGGCCGATTTCCCTAATTAAATCGAATTAACGTCCGGCTCCCGCCTTTATTTTTTGAATTCGCCCCGTACGGTGGGCGGAGTCGACCAACGCGTGGAGTGCCTTTCAGCGAGCTCCGTGGAGGCTTTGCTTTCGCTTTATTTTGTTTTTTTAGTTTTCCGATAATAATTAGTTTCATTCGCAGCCTCAAAATAAGCCCGCAGAAATAAAAATACGCACTGACTATTTGCTACTACGGATTACTACTTACTTCGCCGATTGCAGAGCGGCAAGTCTCCACGGAGCTGGCTGAAAGGCACTCCACGCGTTGGTCTACTCCGCCCATCGTACGGGGAGAATTAAAAAAAAAAAAGGCGGGACCCGGACTTTTCATTCTATTTAATTAGGGAAATCGGCCACACAGGGCAATAAATGGAGGTTTCTAGGAATGCTCGGAACGTGTGGATTGAGTTCCCGCGGTAAAAAGACGAGTTCAGATTCCTCTTCACTGAACCTTTAATAACGGCAAGCTGGATCGGTTCTTCAGATCGGTTGCACTTGTGTAGGATGAATAATCATGAACAAATCTAATGCCGCCGCGGTGGCTCAGCGGTTATGGTGCTCGGCTGCTGACCCAAAAGACGCGGGTTCGATCCCGGCCGCAGCGGCTAGAATTTCTTTGGAGGAGAAATTCTAGAGGCCCGTGTACTGTGCGATGTCAGTGCACGTTAAAGAACTCCAGGTGGACGAAATTTCCGGAGCCCTTCACTACGGCGTCTCTCATAGCCTGAGTCGCTTTGGGACGTTAAACCCCATAAACCAAACCAAACCGAACAAATCTAATGGCGTGATTTTGATAGTTTCTATGCTCTTAGAAAGGTATTCTTCATGTGGGTTCGAAATGACGGATGCATAGTGTAATTTTTGGCGCATTAATGTGGTGTAGGCTAGTAATTTTACATGTGCTGGGTCAAGCTTCATTGAGTGTTGATGATAGCCAAGGGATCGGCTGGATGCTGCAGTGATGTGATTGATGAGCGTTGACCACCTAAGATCGCCAGACAGGTGTAATCCAAGATATTTGCATGCTTTAGTAGCATGTAAATGAGAACCGCAGATAAAGTAGCTATGTGATACTAAGTTGGAGCGTGTACGGAAAAGCGAGACCTTACACTTTATTTAAAGACATTTGTCATTTTCCACACCATTTTCCTACTAGTAAGTCACGTTGTAAGCTAATACTGTCTTACAACAGTATTAGTTATACAACAGGTTGGTAGTTATACGAGTGCAATTCGTATATGACTGTCGAAGTATCCTGGTCCTGCCGCGCCCTCACAGTTACTTTTTGCGTTTCATGACTGACACTATCATTCAATTTGAAATATTGTGATATAAATATACCTGTTTTGTTTGTATGTTTTATGGGAGTTTAATGTCCCAAAGCGACTCAAGCTATGAGGGACGCCGTAACGAAGGGTTCCGGCAATTTCGACCACCTGGGGTTCCTTAACGTGCACTGACATCGCATAGTACACGGGCCGCTAAAATTTTTCCTCCATCGAAATTCGACCGCTGCGTAAATATATCTGAATTATGCAAGTTAATGGTTACGTGAGCAATATTCATATATAAATCATGAATAGATATGAATCACAAATGAATATTGTTCATGTAACCGTTAGCATTCAAAGCGTGAGTTTCGGTATAACATCGTATCGTTCGCCATTGATTTTTCAGCAACAAAGTTCACAAAAATTGTTGCACAAATGGAGTTTACATAAAAATCATTGTTTCTATTTTTTTCCGTTTTTTATGTACGGAAGCCCATCCCCCCCCCCCCTCCCTATAACCAATCGCTGGGACCGCCACTGCTTGATAGTGCGCAAATGTATGGTAATGAGCTTTGTAGGAACGACACCTTGACCACACATGTCTGTTCTGAAGAAATGGCTTGAGTTTTGCAAAGTCTTGGGCTCTGGTTGGAAAACTGGGCTTTAGCCCGACGGCACCAAGGCGCCATGCTTTAAACGTTACGAAAGACCTCAAGAAGTTTAAGTGAAGCGGTTGCAGCTGGAGCAGCTTCATTTAATTTATCGCAGCCCGCGAGCTCTTGGAAGCATGCGTTTCAGAGTATGCATACGTCGCCGAGAGAGTGAACTAGAGGGCGAAGAACGGATGTTGTAGGATAACAACGAGGTTATCCAGGCATACCTGTACCACCCACTAAACAAGAAGAGCATACAGAAACCGACTTCTTGCATGGTATGTCAACTTCCTTGCCAGCTGTCCCTGGCTCAACGTCCCTGGCGTTCATACTCTCACAGCAGCACTGCCACAGTACGGGAAACTTCGGTGCGTCCAAATACGTTTGTGCAAGATTGTCCCGACGTTTCGCAAAACACCGTCGTTGTTGATCGTTAACAGTTCTGCATTGTAGCGCCAGCGAGAGCGGAGGAAGGCTCCCCTCCATCTACGTCTTCGTCGACGGCAATTGTTTGCGGCGGTTGAGACGACCAGGCTTCTCGTCGGGGTACATGGCTGTCCGTCGTAGTCGTCGCGCACACGACGGCGAAAGCACGAAGATAACATGTGAGAAAATACGGTACACTCTTGACCCTTCTTCTGTGACTGCTTTCTATCTTTTCTTTCATTCCTCGATTCTGGTTCATGACTATTTCCTAGTGTCAATCCTGTCGTTTCAGCC
The DNA here is from genome assembly GCF_055824585.1 of Amblyomma mixtum. Lineage (NCBI taxonomy): Eukaryota > Metazoa > Arthropoda > Arachnida > Ixodida > Ixodidae > Amblyomma > Amblyomma mixtum. The sequence goes on from NC_143014.1 coordinate 290,480,951, forward strand.
TAGAATGATGTCTTTGATGGCCTGCACGCATTGCGCAGGCATCCAGTAGGGACCCACCCGAAGACCCTGAAGGCACACAACGCAAGAGCCACTGTTAGTGCACACTTCATTTAATACCTTACAGATACGGTACAAATTTTTTTTAAGTGCGCAGTATCTTAGTCTTTGTGCAGCGAATGAGGGACTCCGCAACCTTCAACGTAATTTCTTCATCTCAGCAGCTCGGTCACACTGCAGTCGCAGAGGAAGATGCAGTCATTGAGAGCGAAAAGGTAAAGACATTAGGCTGCCCCGCAATTACGGGTCTCTGTAGGGGATTAAGCATAATCCGTTCTTTACTGGATTAGGACAATTTGAACCGCAGCTTGTCTCGTGGAATGACAATTAGGGGCTGGGTATTGAAGCGATTAATTTCCGTTCTCGTTTGCAGGCTGCGTGGGATGACGTCACGCTAGTCCCGGAACGAACACGCCCGTGGTGCCACTCGCACAAACGCCCCTCACGCTAGTGTCGCAGTTGCGAACCGGTGCCGATACTGACGAATAATAAAGCACGCGA